>NW_026645781.1:0-309730 GCF_949987535.1 Balaenoptera acutorostrata | reverse complement strand
CAGGCCCTCTTCTGGTTCTGGGGGCAGGCTGAGCTTGTGCTTAATTCTTCTTCTGATGGGAAAATAGAGTGACCTGTGCCTGTCCCAACACCTAGAGCTAGTCTCTCATTGGTTCCCCCCCTCATCCCGTTCATCCTCAGGACAAATTGCAACCTGTACGGAACAGGAGGTTAAAGGTGCTGATTCTCCAAGGAGGGAGATGGCTATTAAAATCGGCTGGAATGGCGAACCCGAGCAAAGGAGATGAGAAATGAGGTGCGTTTTAGAAACCTTTCCCGATCACACGGTGTACCATCTTCTGGGTTTCTCATGCCTGTTTTCGATGTAGGAAGATGGCCTTGAACCCGAGATTTGGGACCATGGGATGGGTACCATGCAGTATTACTTGAAAGGGTCTGCGTTGCCTCACCCAACCTCACCGAACCTCTCAGTCCCAAGAGTGTCCACCCTTATGTCTCAATCAGCTGTGGGTCTAGATATGGTCAATCCAGGTTGCAATCACAGCCCCTGAACGAATTTTGGAAGAATTTCTCTCTCTTTCACTGTCTTTGTTTCACGGGTTTTGAAAAGTAAATTTATTTTATAATGGGGTTTAGCTGCTTTTCACGGCTGTGTTTATGCCGCTTTACACCCCCTTGACTCACTTACAGAGAGATATCAATACATAGGTTTGAAGATTCTTACTAGTCAGATATATTCTTGTGCGGTGAATAGGGGGTGTTGAGTCCAGTTCACTGAAAAAGGAATAGGTCTTGTCTCTTACATATTGGGTTTATGGAACGGTATCGGAGCTAATTTGAAACCCTTGTTTTATGCATCACCCCACCTCACCTTTCCCGTTCAGCAGCCATAGTGTGTTTCTAAACGTGTGACTCTGTTCTTTTTTGTAATTCAGTTCAAGTGTAGCGGTTTTTACAATTCCCTCTCTAAGTGATATCTTACGATAAGGTGTCTTTTTCTGTGTGACTTATTTCACTTAGAATCCGTCGTACCTAAATCCACTCATCGTGTTGCTACTAGCCTTATGACGTTGATTTCATGGCTGAGTGATATTCCATTGTACATGAGGACCACAACTTCTTTATCCAATTTTTCTCTTTCCTAGGATATTTAAGTGTAATGAAGTGGGGGTTCTTGTCAACAGAGCAGCCCTAAACTTTGGGGTGCCTGTGTCTGGCTGATTTTTATTTTTCCCAATTTATACGCCCATGAGTGGAAGTGCCCTATGCTCTCCAAGCTGTGTTTTTTAGATGTTTCAGGACACACCGTTCACTTCTCCAGAGTGGCTTGTTGGCAATTTACATCCCACCCAACAGCGTAGCAAGGCTCCCATTTCTCCATGGCCGGTCCTGCATTTCTGGTTGGACACTTTTTTCCGCATGGCCCTTTTGCCCGCTGGGAAGCGAGACTTCTTTGGAGCGCTGATTTGCCTTTCTAGTTGCTTGGTTGGCCAAAAAGGGCGTATGCGTTTTTTCCTGAATATATTCAGGAAAAAACGCATACGCCCTTTTTGGCCAAGGGCATCATTGTCCAGGTTTTGCCGCTTTTCATGTGCTTTCACGGCGATTCGAATCTACCTCCTGAAATCTGTTTCCTGCAATTCTGCCTTGCTTTCAAAGCCTCTTCGTTCCCTTCCTTAATATATTTGTGGACGAGAGGTATCATTTAAAACTCTGCAGGTTTGTGAATTGCAGTGCCCTGAGCTCCATTTTTCAACTCGCTTTTTTGGGAGCTGGCCGCAAAAGCGCAGGATTGCTTCAGGCCCTCTTCTGGTTCTGGGGGGCAGGCTGAGCTTGTGCTTAATTCTTCTTCCTGATGGGAAAATAGAGTGACCTGTGCCTGTCCCAACACCTAGAGCTAGTCTCTCTTGGTTCCCCCTCTTCCCGTTCATCCTCAGGACAAATTGCAACCTGTACGGAAACAGGAGGTTAAAGGTGCTGATTCTCCAAGGAGGGAGATGGCTATTAAATCGGCTGGAATGGCGAACCCGAGCAAAGGAGATGAGAAATGAGGTGCGTTTTAGAAACCTTTCCGATCACACGGTGTACCATCTTCTGGGTTCTCATGCCTGTTTTCGATGTAGGAAGATGGCTTGAACCCGGAGATTTGGGACCCATGGGATGGGTACCATGCAGTATTACTTGAAAGGGTCTGCGTTGCCTCACCAACCTCACCGAACCTCTCAGCCCCAAGAGTGTCCACCCTTATGTCTCAATCAGCTGTGGGTCTAGATATGGTCAATCCAGGTTGCATCACAGCCCCTGAACGAATTTTGTAAGAATTTCTCTCTCTTTCAATGTCTTTGTTTCACGGGTTTTGAAAAGTAATTTATTTTATAATGGGTTTAGCTGCTTTTCACGGCTGTGTTTATGCCGCTTTACACCCCCTTGACTCACTTACAGAGAGAATCAATACATAGGTTTGAATGATTCTTACTAGTCAGATATATTCTTGTGCGGTGAATAGGAGGTGTTGAGTCCAGTTCACTGAAAAAGGATAGGAGTTGTCTCTTAACATATTGGGTTTATGGAACGGTATCTGAGCTAATTTGAAACCCTTGTTTTATGCATCACCCCACCTCACCTTTCCCGTTCAGCAGCCATAGTGTGTTTTCTAAACGTGTGACTCTGTTCTGTTTGTAATTCAGTTCAAGTGTAGCGGTTTTTACATTCCCTCTCTAAGTGATATCTTACGATAAGTGTCTTTTTCTGTGATGACTTATTTCACTTAGAATCGTCGTACCTAAATCCACTCATCGTGCTGCTACTAGCCTTATGACGTTGATTTCATGGCTGAGTGATATTCCATTGTACATGAGGACCACAACTTCTTTATCCATTTTTCTCTTTCCTAGGATATTTAAGGTGTAATGAAGGTGGGGGTTCTTGTCAACAGAGCAGCCCTAAATTTTGGGGTGCCTGTGTCTGGCTGATTTTTAGTTTTCCCAATTTATACGCCCATGAGTGGAAGTGCCCTATGCTCTCCAAGCTGTGTTTTTCAGATGTTTCAGGACACACCGTACACTTCTCCAGAGTGGCTGTTGGCAATTTTACATCCCGCCCATCACCGTAGCAAGGCTCCCATTTCTCCATGGCCGGTCCTGCATTTCTGGTTTGGACACTTTTTTCCGCATGGCCCTTTTGCCCGCTGGGAAGCCGAGACTTCTTTGGAGCGCTGATTTGCCTTTCCAGAGTTGCTTGGTTGGCCAAAAAGGGCGTATGCGTTTTTTCTGAATATATTCAGGAAAAACGCATACGCCCTTTTTGGCCAAGGGCATCATTGTCCACGTTTTGCCGCTTTTCATGTGCTTTCAAGGCGATTCGAATCTACCTCCTGAATCTGTTTCCTGCAATTCTGCCTTGCTTTCAAAGCCTCTTCGTTGCCTTCCCTTAATATAATTTGTGAACGAGAGGTATCATTTAAAACTCTGCAGGTTTGTGTATTGCAGTGAGCCTGAGCTCCATTTTTCAACTCGCTTTTTTGGAAGCTGGCCGCAAAAGCGCAGGATTGCTTCAGGCCCTCTTCTGGTTCTGGGGAGCAGGCTGAGCTTGTGCTTAATTCTTTTCCTGATGGAAAATAGAGTGACCTGTGCCTGTCCCAACACCTAGAGCTAGTCTCTCATTGGTTCCCCCTCTTCCCGTTCATCCTCAGGACAAATTGCAACCTGTACGGAACAGGAGGTTAAAGGTGCTGATTCTCCAAGGAGGGAGATGGCTAGTAAATCGGCTGGAATGGCGAACCCGAGCAAAGGAGATGAGAAATGAGGTGCGTTTTACAAACCTTTCCAGATCACACGGTGTACCATCTTCTGGGTTTCTCATGCCTGTTTTGATGTAGGAAGATGCCCTTGAACCTGGAGATTTGGGACCCATGGGATGGGTACCATGCAGTATTACTTGAAAGGGTCTGCGTTGCCTCACCCAACCTCACCTAACCTCTCAGCCCCAAGAGTGTCCACCCTTATGTCTCAATCAGCTGTGGGTCTAGATATGGTCAATCCAGGTTGCATCACAGCCCCTTGAACGAATTTTGTAAGAATTTCTCTCTCTTTCACTGTCTTTGTTTCACGGGTTTTGAAAAGTAATTTATTTTTATAATGGGGTTTAGCTGCTTTTCACGGCTGTGTTTATGCCGCTTTACACCCCCTTGACTCACTTACAGAGAGATATCAATACATAGGTTTGAAGATTCTTACTAGTCAGATATATTCTTGTGCGGTGAATAGGGGGTGTTGAGTCCAGTTCACTGAAAAAGGAATAGGTGTTGTCTCTTACATATTGGGTTTATGAACGGTATCGGAGCTAATTTGAAACCCTTGTTTTATGCATCACCCCACCTCACCTTTCCCGTTCAGCAGCCATAGTGTGTTTTCTAAACGTGTGACTCTGTTCTGTTTTGTAATTCAGTTCAAGTGTAGCGGTTTTTACATTCCCTCTCTAAGTGATATCTTACGATAAGTGTCTTTTTCTGTTGGACTATTTCACTTAGAATCATCGTACCTAAATCCACTCATCGTGCTGCTACTAGCCTTATGACGTTGATTTCATGCTGAGTGATATTCCATTGTACATGAGGACCACAACTTCTTTATCCATTTTTCTCTTTCCTAGGATATTTAAGTTGTAATGAAGTGGGGGTTCTTGTCAACAGAGCAGCCCTAACTTTGGGGTGCCTGTGTCTGGCTGATTTTTAGTTTTCCCAATTTATACGCCCATGAGTGGAAGTGCCCTATGCTCTCCAAGCTGTGTTTTTCAGATGTTTTCAGGACACACCGTACACTTCTCCAGAGTGGGCTGTTGGCAATTTACATCCCGCCCATCAGCGTAGCAAGGCTCCCATTTCTCCATGGCCGGTCCTGCATTTCTGCTTTGGACACTTTTTTCCACATGGCCCTTTTGCCCGCTGGGAAGCGAGACTTCTTTGGAGCGCTGATTTGCCTTTCCAGGTTGCTTGGATGGCCAAAAAGGGCGTATGCGTTTTTTCCTGATATATTCAGGAAAAAACGCATACGCCCTTTTTGGCCAAGGGCATCATTGTCCACGTTTTGCCGCTTTTCATGTGCTTTCAAGGCGATTCGAATCTACCTCTGAAATCTGTTCTTGCAATTCTGCCTTGCTTTCAAAGCCTCTTCGTTGCCTTCCCCTAATATATTTGTGGACGAGAGGTATCATTTAAAACTCTGCAGGTTTGTGAATTGCAGTGCCCTGAGCTCCATTTTTCAACTCGCTTTTTGGGAGCTGGCCGCAAAAGCGCAGGATTGCTTCAGGCCCTCTTCTGGTTCTGAGGGGCAGGCTGAGCTTGTGCTTAATTCTTCTTCCTGATGGGAAAATAGAGTGACCAGTGCCTTTCCCAACACCTAGAGCTAGTCTCTCATTGGTTCCCCCTCTTCCCATTCATCCTCAGGACAATTGCAAACCTGTACGGAACAGGAGGTTAAAGGTGCTTGATTCTCAAGGAGGGACATGGCTAGTAAATCGGCTGGAATGGCGAACCCGAGCAAAGGAGATGAGAAATGAGGTGCGTTTTAGAAACCTTTCCCGATCACACGGTGTACCATCTTCTGGGTTTCTCATGCCTGTTTTCGATGTAGGAAGATGCCCTTGAACCTGGAGATTTGGGACCCATGGGATGGGTACCATGCAGTATTACTTGAAAGGGTCTGCGTTGGCTCACCCAACCTCACCGAACCTCTCAGCCCCAAGAGTGTCCACCCTTATGTCTCAATCAGCTGTGGTCTAGATATGGTCAATCCAGGTTGCATCACAGCCCCTGAACGAATTTTGTAAGAATTTCTCTCTCTTTCACTGTGTTTGTTTCACGGGTTTTGAAAAGTAATTTATTTTTATAATGGGGTTTAGCTGCTTTTCACGGCTGTGTTTATGCCGCTTTACACCCCCTTGACTCACTTACAGAGAGATATCAATACATAGGTTTGAAGATTCTTACTAGTCAGATATATTCTTGTGCGGTGAATAGGGGGTGTTGAGTCCAGGTCACTGAAAAAGGAATAGGTCTTGTCTCTTACATATTGGGTTTATGGAACGGTATCTGAGCTAATTTGAAACCCTTGTTTTATGCATCACCCCACCTCACCTTTCCCGTTCAGCAGCCATAGTGTGTTTTCTAAACGTGTGACTCTGTTCTGTTTTGCAATTCAGTTCAAGTGTAGCGGTTTTTACATTCCCTCTCTAAGTGATATCTTATGATAAGTGTCTTTTTCTGTGTGACTTATTTCACTTAGAATCGTCGTACCTAAATCACTAATCGGCTGCTCCTAGCCTTATGACGGTGATTTCATGGCTGAGTGATATTCCATTGTACATGAGGACCACAACTTCTTTATCCATTTTTCTCTTTCCTAGGATATTTAAGGTGTAATGAAGTGGGGGTTCTTGTCAACAGAGCAGCCCTAAACTTTGGGGTGCCTGTGTCTTGCTGATTTTTAGTTTTCCCAATTTATACGCCCATGAGTGGAAGTGCCGTATGCTCTCCAAGCTGTGTTTTTCAGATGTTTCAGGACACACCGTACACTTCTCCAGAGTGGCTGTTGGCAATTTACATCCGCCCATCAGCGTAGCAAGGCTCCCATTTCCCATGGCCGGTCCTGCATTTCTGGTTTGGACACTTTTTTCCGCATGGCCCTTTTGCCCGCTGGGAAGCGAGACTTCTTTGGAGCGCTGATTTGCCTTTCCAGGTTGCTTGGATGGCCAAAAGGGCCTATGTGTTTTTTCCTGAATATATTCAGGAAAAAACGCATACGCCCTTTTTGGCCAAGGGCATCATTGTCCACGTTTTGCCGCTTTTCATGTGCTTTCAAGGCGATTCGAATCTACCTCCTGAAATCTGTTTCTTGCAATTCTGCCTTGCTTTCAAAGCCTCTTCGTTGCCTTCCCTTAATATATTTTTGGACGAGAGGTATCATTTAAAACTCTGCAGGTTTGTGAATTGCAGTGCCCTGAGCTCCATTTTTCAACTCGCTTTTTTGGGAGCTGGCCGCAAAAGCGCAGGATTGCTTCAGGCCCTCTTCTGGTTCTGAGGGGCAGGCTGAGCTTGTGCTTAATTCTTCTTCCTGATGGGAAAATAGAGTGACCTGTGCCTGTCCCAACACCTAGAGCTAGTCTCTCATTGGTTCCCCCTCTTCTTGTTCATCCTCAGGACAAATTGCAACCTGTACGGAACAGGAGGTTAAAGGTGCTGATTCTCCAAGGAGGGAGATGGCTAGTAAATCGGCTGGAATGGCGAACCCGAGCAAAGGAGATGAGAAATGAGGTGCGTTTTAGAAACCTTTCCCGATCACACGGTGTACCATCTTCTGGGTTTCTCATGCCTGTTTTCGATGTAGGAAGATGGCCTTGAACCCGGAGATTTGGGACCCATGGATGGGTACCATGCAGTATTACTTGAAAGGGTCTGCGTTGCCTCACCCAACCTCACCGAACCTCTCAGCCCCAAGAGTGTCCACCCTTATGTCTCAATCAGCTGTGGGTCTAGATATGGTCAATCCAGGTTGCATCACAGCCCCTGAACGAATTTTGTAAGAATTTCTCTCTCTTTCAATGTCTTTGTTTCACGGGTTTTGAAAAGTAATTTATTTTTATAATGGGGTTTAGCTGCTTTTCACGGCTGTGTTTATGCCGCTTTACACCCCTTGACTCACTTACAGAGAGATATCAATACATAGGTTTGAAGATTCTTACTAGTCAGATATATTCTTGTGCGGTGAATAGGAGGTGTTGAGTCCAGTTCACTGAAAAAGGAATAGGTGTTGTCTCTTACATATTGGGTTTATGGAACGGTATCGGAGCTAATTTGAAACCCTTGTTTTATGCATCACCCCACCTCACCTTTCCCGTTTCAGCAGCCATAGTGTGTTTTCTAAACGTGTGACTCTGTTCTGTTTTGTAATTCAGTTCAAGTGTAGCGGTTTTTACATTCCCTCTCTAAGTGATATCTTACGATAAGTGTCTTTTTCTGTGTGACTTATTTCACTTAGAATCGTCGTACCTAAATCCACTCATCGTGCTGCTACTAGCCTTATGACGGTGATTTCATGGCTGAGTGATATTCCATTGTACATGAGGACCACAACTTCTTTATCCATTTTTCTCTTTCCTAGGATATTTAAGGTGTAATGAAGTGGGGGTTCTTGTCAACAGAGCAGCCCTAAATTTTGGGGTGCCTGTGTCTGGCTGATTTTTAGTTTTCCCAATTTATACGCCCATGAGTGGAAGTGCCCTATGCTCTCCAAGCTGTGTTTTTTCAGATGTTTCAGGACACACCGTACACTTCTGCAGAGTGGCTGTTGGCAATTTACATCCCGCCCATCACCGTAGCAAGGCTCCCATTTCTCCATGGCCGGTCCTGCATTTCTGGTTTGGACACTTTTTTCCGCATGGCCCTTTTGCCGCTGGGAAGCGAGACTTCTTTGGAGCGCTGATTTGCCTTTCCAGGTTGCTTGGTTGGCCAAAAAGGCGTATGCGTTTTTTCCTGAATATATTCAGGAAAAAACGCATACGCCCTTTTTGGCCAAGGGCATCATTGTCCACGTTTTGCCGCTTTTCATGTGCTTTCAAGGCGATTCGAATCTACCTCCTGAAATCTGTTTCCTGCAATTCTGCCTTGCTTTCAAAGCCTCTTCGTTGCCTTCCCTTAATATATTTGTGGACGAGAGGTATCATTTAAAACTCTGCAGGTTTGTGAATTGCAGTGAGCCTGAGCTCCATTTTTCAACTCGCTTTTTTGGAAGCTGGCCGCAAAAGCGCAGGATTGCTTCAGGCCCTCTTCTGGTTCTGGGGGGCAGGCTGAGCTTGTGCTTAATTCTTATTCCTGATGGGAAAATAGAGTGACCTGTGCCTGTCCAACACCTAGAGCTAGTCTCTCATTGGTTCCCCCTCTTCCCGTTCATCCTCAGGACAAATTGCAACCTGTACGGAACAGGAGGTTAAAGGTGCTGATTCTCCAAGGAGGGAGATGGCTAGTAAATCGGCTGGAATGGCGAACCCGAGCAAAGGAGATGAGAAATGAGGTGCGTTTTACAAACCTTTCCAGATCACACGGTGTACCATCTTCTGGGTTTCTCATGCCTGTTTTTGATGTAGGAAGATGCCCTTGAACCTGGAGATTTGGGACCATGGGATGGGTACATGCAGTATTACTTGAAAGGGTCTGCGTTGCCTCACCCAACCTCACCGAACCTCTCAGCCCCAAGAGTGTCCACCCTTATGTCTCAATCAGCTGTGGGTCTAGATATGGTCAATCCAGGTTGCATCACAGCCCCTGAACGAATTTTGTAAGAATTTCTCTCTCTTTCACTGTCTTTGTTTCACGGGTTTTGAAAAGTAATTTATTTTTATAATGGGGTTTAGCTGCTTTTCACGGCTGTGTTTATGCCGCTTTACACCCCCTTGACTCACTTACAGAGAGATATCAATACATAGGTTTGAAGATTCTTACTAGTCAGATATATTCTTGTGCGGTGAATAGGGGTGTTGAGTCCAGTTCACTGAAAAAGGAATAGGTGTTGTCTCTTACATATTGGGTTTATGGAACGGTATCGGAGCTAATTTGAAACCCTTGTTTTATGCATCACCCCACCTCACCTTTCCCGTTCAGCAGCCATAGTGTGTTTTCTAAACGTGTGACTCTGTTCTGTTTTGTAATTCAGTTCAAGTGTAGCGGTTTTTACATTCCCTCTCTAAGTGATATCTTACGATAAGTGTCTTTTTCTGTGTGACTTATTTCACTTAGAATCATCGTACCTAAATCCACTCATCGTGCTGCTACTAGCCTTATGACGTTGATTTCATGGCTGAGTGATATTCCATTGTACATGAGGACCACAACTTCTTTATCCATTTTTCTCTTTCCTAGGATATTTAAGGTGTAATGAAGTGGGGGTTCTTGTCAACAGAGCAGCCCTAAACTTTGGGGTGCCTGTGTCTGGCTGATTTTTAGTTTTCCCAATTTATACGCCCATGAGTGGAAGTGCCCTATGCTCTCCAAGCTGTGTTTTTCAGATGTTTCAGGACACACCGTACACTTCTCCAGAGTGGCTGTTGGCAATTTACATCCCGCCCATCAGCGTAGCAAGGCTCCCATTTCTCCATGGCCGGTCCTGCATTTCTGCTTTGGACACTTTTTTCCACATGGCCCTTTTGCCCGCTGGGAAGCGAGACTTCTTTGGAGCGCTGATTTGCCTTTCCAGGTTGCTTGGATGGCCAAAAAGGGCGTATGCGTTTTTTCCTGAATATATTCAGGAAAAAACGCATACGCCCTTTTTGGCCAAGGGCATCATTGTCCACGTTTTGCCGCTTTTCATGTGCTTTCAAGGCGATTCGAATCTACCTCCTGAAATCTGTTTCTTGCAATTCTGCCTTGCTTTCAAAGCCTCTTCGTTGCCTTCCCTTAATATATTTGTGGACGAGAGGTATCATTTAAAACTCTGCAGGTTTGTGAATTGCAGTGCCCCTGAGCTCCATTTTTCAACTCGCTTTTTTGGGAGCTGGCCGCAAAAGCGCAGGATTGCTTCAGGCCCTCTTCTGGTTCTGAGGGGCAGGCTGAGCTTGTGCTTAATTCTTCTTCCTGATGGGAAAATAGAGTGACCTGTGCCTTTCCCAACACCTAGAGCTAGTCTCTCATTGGTTCCCCCTCTTCCCATTCATCCTCAGGACAAATTGCAACCTGTACGGAACAGGAGGTTAAAGGTGCTGATTCTCCAAGGAGGGACATGGCTAGTAAATCGGCTGGAATGGCGAACCCGAGCAAAGGAGATGAGAAATGAGGTGCGTTTTAGAAACCTTTCCCGATCACACGGTGTACCATCTTCTGGGTTTCTCATGCCTGTTTTCGATGTAGGAAGATGCCCTTGAACCTGGAGATTTGGGACCCATGGGATGGGTACCATGCAGTATTACTTGAAAGGGTCTGCGTTGGCTCACCCAACCTCACCGAACCTCTCAGCCCCAAGAGTGTCCACCCTTATGTCTCAATCAGCTGTGGGTCTAGATATGGTCAATCCAGGTTGCATCACAGCCCCTGAACGAATTTTGTAAGAATTTCTCTCTCTTTCACTGTGTTTGTTTCACGGGTTTTGAAAAGTAATTTATTTTTATAATGGGGTTTAGCTGCTTTTCACGGCTGTGTTTATGCCGCTTTACACCCCCTTGACTCACTTACAGAGAGATATCAATACATAGGTTTGAAGATTCTTACTAGTCAGATATATTCTTGTGCGGTGAATAGGGGGTGTTGAGTCCAGGTCACTGAAAAAGGAATAGGTCTTGTCTCTTACATATTGGGTTTATGGAACGGTATCTGAGCTAATTTGAAACCCTTGTTTTATGCATCACCCCACCTCACCTTTCCCGTTCAGCAGCCATAGTGTGTTTTCTAAACGTGTGACTCTGTTCTGTTTTGCAATTCAGTTCAAGTGTAGCGGTTTTTACATTCCCTCTCTAAGTGATATCTTATGATAAGTGTCTTTTTCTGTGTGACTTATTTCACTTAGAATCGTCGTACATAAATCCACTCATCGTGCTGCTACTAGCCTTATGACGGTGATTTCATGGCTGAGTGATATTCCATTGTACATGAGGACCACAACTTCTTTATCCATTTTTCTCTTTCCTAGGATATTTAAGGTGTAATGAAGTGGGGGTTCTTGTCAACAGAGCAGCCCTAAATTTTGGGGTGCCTGTGTCTGGCTGATTTTTAGTTTTCCCAATTTATACGCCCATGAGTGGAAGTGCCCTATGCTCTCCAAGCTGTGTTTTTCAGATGTTTCAGGACACACCGTACACTTCTGCAGAGTGGCTGTTGGCAATTTACATCCCGCCCATCACCGTAGCAAGGCTCCCATTTCTCCATGGCCGGTCCTGCATTTCTGGTTTGGACACTTTTTTCCGCATGGCCCTTTTGCCCGCTGGGAAGCGAGACTTCTTTGGAGCGCTGATTTGCCTTTCAAGGTTGCTTGGTTGGCCAAAAAGGGCGTATGCGTTTTTTCCTGAATATATTCAGGAAAAAACGCATACGCCCTTTTTGGCCAAGGGCATCATTGTCCACGTTTTGCCGCTTTTCATGTGCTTTCAAGGCGATTCGAATCTACCTCCTGAAATCTGTTTCCTGCAATTCTGCCTTGCTTTCAAAGCCTCTTCGTTGCCTTCCCTTAATATATTTGTGGACGAGAGGTATCATTTAAAACTCTGCAGGTTTGTGAATTGCAGTGAGCCTGAGCTCCATTTTTCAACTCGCTTTTTTGGAAGCTGGCCGCAAAAGCGCAGGATTGCTTCAGGCCCTCTTCTGGTTCTGGGGAGCAGGCTGAGCTTGTGCTTAATTCTTATTCCTGATGGGAAAATAGAGTGACCTGTGCCTGTCCCAACACCTAGAGCTAGTCTCTCATTGGTTCCCCCTCTTCCCGTTCATCCTCAGGACAAATTGCAACCTGTACGGAACAGGAGGTTAAAGGTGCTGATTCTCCAAGGAGGGAGATGGCTAGTAAATCGGCTGGAATGGCGAACCCGAGCAAAGGAGATGAGAAATGAGGTGCGTTTTACAAACCTTTCCAGATCACACGGTGTACCATCTTCTGGGTTTCTCATGCCTGTTTTTGATGTAGGAAGATGCCCTTGAACCTGGAGATTTGGGACCCATGGGATGGGTACCATGCAGTATTACTTGAAAGGGTCTGCGTTGCCTCACCCAACCTCACCGAACCTCTCAGCCCCAAGAGTGTCCACCCTTATGTCTCAATCAGCTGTGGGTCTAGATATGGTCAATCCAGGTTGCATCACAGCCCCTGAACGAATTTTGTAAGAATTTCTCTCTCTTTCACTGTCTTTGTTTCACGGGTTTTGAAAAGTAATTTATTTTTATAATGGGGTTTAGCTGCTTTTCACGGCTGTGTTTATGCCGCTTTACACCCCCTTGACTCACTTACAGAGAGATATCAATACATAGGTTTGAAGATTCTTACTAGTCAGATATATTCTTGTGCGGTGAATAGGAGGTGTTGAGTCCAGTTCACTGAAAAAGGAATAGGTGTTGTCTCTTACATATTGGGTTTATGGAACGGTATCGGAGCTAATTTGAAACCCTTGTTTTATGCATCACCCCACCTCACCTTTCCCGTTCAGCAGCCATAGTGTGTTTTCTAAACGTGTGACTCTGTTCTGTTTTGTAATTCAGTTCAAGTGTAGCGGTTTTTACATTCCCTCTCTAAGTGATATCTTACGATAAGTGTCTTTTTCTGTGTGACTTATTTCACTTAGAATCGTCGTACCTAAATCCACTCATCGTGCTGCTACTAGCCTTATGACGTTGATTTCATGGCTGAGTGATATTCCATTGTACATGAGGACCACAACTTCTTTATCCATTTTTCTCTTTCCTAGGATATTTAAGGTGTAATGAAGTGGGGGTTCTTGTCAACAGAGCAGCCCTAAATTTTGGGGTGCCTGTGTCTGGCTGATTTTTAGTTTTCCCAATTTATACGCCCATGAGTGGAAGTGCCCTATGCTCTCCAAGCTGTGTTTTTCAGATGTTTCAGGACACACCGTACACTTCTGCAGAGTGGCTGTTGGCAATTTACATCCCGCCCATCAGCGTAGCAAGGCTCCCATTTCTCCATGGCCGGTCCTGCATTTCTGGTTTGGACACTTTTTTCCGCATGGCCCTTTTGCCCGCTGGGAAGCGAGACTTCTTTGGAGCGCTGATTTGCCTTTCCAGGTTGCTTGGTTGGCCAAAAAGGGCGTATGCGTTTTTTCCTGAATATATTCAGGAAAAAACGCATACGCCCTTTTTGGCCAAGGGCATCATTGTCCACGTTTTGCCGCTTTTCATGTGCTTTCAAGGCGATTCGAATCTACCTCCTGAAATCTGTTTCCTGCAATTCTGCCTTGCTTTCAAAGCCTCTTCGTTGCCTTCCCTTAATATATTTGTGGACGAGAGGTATCATTTAAAACTCTGCAGGTTTGTGAATTGCAGTGAGCCTGAGCTCCATTTTTCAACTCGCTTTTTTGGAAGCTGGCCGCAAAAGCGCAGGATTGCTTCAGGCCCTCTTCTGGTTCTGGGGAGCAGGCTGAGCTTGTGCTTAATTCTTATTCCTGATGGGAAAATAGAGTGACCTGTGCCTGTCCCAACACCTAGAGCTAGTCTCTCATTGGTTCCCCCTCTTCCCGTTCATCCTCAGGACAAATTGCAACCTGTACGGAACAGGAGGTTAAAGGTGCTGATTCTCCAAGGAGGGAGATGGCTAGTAAATCGGCTGGAATGGCGAACCCGAGCAAAGGAGATGAGAAATGAGGTGCGTTTTACAAACCTTTCCAGATCACACGGTGTACCATCTTCTGGGTTTCTCATGCCTGTTTTTGATGTAGGAAGATGCCCTTGAACCTGGAGATTTGGGACCCATGGGATGGGTACCATGCAGTATTACTTGAAAGGGTCTGCGTTGCCTCACCCAACCTCACCGAACCTCTCAGCCCCAAGAGTGTCCACCCTTATGTCTCAATCAGCTGTGGGTCTAGATATGGTCAATCCAGGTTGCATCACAGCCCCTGAACGAATTTTGTAAGAATTTCTCTCTCTTTCACTGTCTTTGTTTCACGGGTTTTGAAAAGTAATTTATTTTTATAATGGGGTTTAGCTGCTTTTCACGGCTGTGTTTATGCCGCTTTACACCCCCTTGACTCACTTACAGAGAGATATCAATACATAGGTTTGAAGATTCTTACTAGTCAGATATATTCTTGTGCGGTGAATAGGGGGTGTTGAGTCCAGTTCACTGAAAAAGGAATAGGTGTTGTCTCTTACATATTGGGTTTATGGAACGGTATCGGAGCTAATTTGAAACCCTTGTTTTATGCATCACCCCACCTCACCTTTCCCGTTCAGCAGCCATAGTGTGTTTTCTAAACGTGTGACTCTGTTCTGTTTTGTAATTCAGTTCAAGTGTAGCGGTTTTTACATTCCCTCTCTAAGTGATATCTTACGATAAGTGTCTTTTTCTGTGTGACTTATTTCACTTAGAATCATCGTACCTAAATCCACTCATCGTGCTGCTACTAGCCTTATGACGTTGATTTCATGGCTGAGTGATATTCCATTGTACATGAGGACCACAACTTCTTTATCCATTTTTCTCTTTCCTAGGATATTTAAGGTGTAATGAAGTGGGGGTTCTTGTCAACAGAGCTGCCCTAAACTTTGGGGTGCCTGTGTCTGGCTGATTTTTAGTTTTCCCAATTTATACGCCCATGAGTGGAAGTGCCCTATGCTCTCCAAGCTGTGTTTTTCAGATGTTTCAGGACACACCGTACACTTCTCCAGAGTGGCTGTTGGCAATTTACATCCCGCCCATCAGCGTAGCAAGGCTCCCATTTCTCCATGGCCGGTCCTGCATTTCTGCTTTGGACACTTTTTTCCACATGGCCCTTTTGCCCGCTGGGAAGCGAGACTTCTTTGGAGCGCTGATTTGCCTTTCCAGGTTGCTTGGATGGCCAAAAAGGGCGTATGCGTTTTTTCCTGAATATATTCAGGAAAAAACGCATACGCCCTTTTTGGCCAAGGGCATCATTGTCCACGTTTTGCCGCTTTTCATGTGCTTTCAAGGCGATTCGAATCTACCTCCTGAAATCTGTTTCTTGCAATTCTGCCTTGCTTTCAAAGCCTCTTCGTTGCCTTCCCTTAATATATTTGTGGACGAGAGGTATCATTTAAAACTCTGCAGGTTTGTGAATTGCAGTGCCCCTGAGCTCCATTTTTCAACTCGCTTTTTTGGGAGCTGGCCGCAAAAGCGCAGGATTGCTTCAGGCCCTCTTCTGGTTCTGAGGGGCAGGCTGAGCTTGTGCTTAATTCTTCTTCCTGATGGGAAAATAGAGTGACCTGTGCCTTTCCCAACACCTAGAGCTAGTCTCTCATTGGTTCCCCCTCTTCCCATTCATCCTCAGGACAAATTGCAACCTGTACGGAACAGGAGGTTAAAGGTGCTGATTCTCCAAGGAGGGACATGGCTAGTAAATCGGCTGGAATGGCGAACCCGAGCAAAGGAGATGAGAAATGAGGTGCGTTTTAGAAACCTTTCCCGATCACACGGTGTACCATCTTCTGGGTTTCTCATGCCTGTTTTCGATGTAGGAAGATGCCCTTGAACCTGGAGATTTGGGACCCATGGGATGGGTACCATGCAGTATTACTTGAAAGGGTCTGCGTTGGCTCACCCAACCTCACCGAACCTCTCAGCCCCAAGAGTGTCCACCCTTATGTCTCAATCAGCTGTGGGTCTAGATATGGTCAATCCAGGTTGCATCACAGCCCCTGAACGAATTTTGTAAGAATTTCTCTCTCTTTCACTGTGTTTGTTTCACGGGTTTTGAAAAGTAATTTATTTTTATAATGGGGTTTAGCTGCTTTTCACGGCTGTGTTTATGCCGCTTTACACCCCCTTGACTCACTTACAGAGAGATATCAATACATAGGTTTGAAGATTCTTACTAGTCAGATATATTCTTGTGCGGTGAATAGGGGGTGTTGAGTCCAGGTCACTGAAAAAGGAATAGGTCTTGTCTCTTACATATTGGGTTTATGGAACGGTATCTGAGCTAATTTGAAACCCTTGTTTTATGCATCACCCCACCTCACCTTTCCCGTTCAGCAGCCATAGTGTGTTTTCTAAACGTGTGACTCTGTTCTGTTTTGCAATTCAGTTCAAGTGTAGCGGTTTTTACATTCCCTCTCTAAGTGATATCTTATGATAAGTGTCTTTTTCTGTGTGACTTATTTCACTTAGAATCGTCGTACATAAATCCACTCATCGTGCTGCTACTAGCCTTATGACGGTGATTTCATGGCTGAGTGATATTCCATTGTACATGAGGACCACAACTTCTTTATCCATTTTTCTCTTTCCTAGGATATTTAAGGTGTAATGAAGTGGGGGTTCTTGTCAACAGAGCAGCCCTAAATTTTGGGGTGCCTGTGTCTGGCTGATTTTTAGTTTTCCCAATTTATACGCCCATGAGTGGAAGTGCCCTATGCTCTCCAAGCTGTGTTTTTCAGATGTTTCAGGACACACCGTACACTTCTGCAGAGTGGCTGTTGGCAATTTACATCCCGCCCATCACCGTAGCAAGGCTCCCATTTCTCCATGGCCGGTCCTGCATTTCTGGTTTGGACACTTTTTTCCGCATGGCCCTTTTGCCCGCTGGGAAGCGAGACTTCTTTGGAGCGCTGATTTGCCTTTCCAGGTTGCTTGGTTGGCCAAAAAGGGCGTATGCGTTTTTTCCTGAATATATTCAGGAAAAAACGCATACGCCCTTTTTGGCCAAGGGCATCATTGTCCACGTTTTGCCGCTTTTCATGTGCTTTCAAGGCGATTCGAATCTACCTCCTGAAATCTGTTTCCTGCAATTCTGCCTTGCTTTCAAAGCCTCTTCGTTGCCTTCCCTTAATATATTTGTGGACGAGAGGTATCATTTAAAACTCTGCAGGTTTGTGAATTGCAGTGAGCCTGAGCTCCATTTTTCAACTCGCTTTTTTGGAAGCTGGCCGCAAAAGCGCAGGATTGCTTCAGGCCCTCTTCTGGTTCTGGGGAGCAGGCTGAGCTTGTGCTTAATTCTTATTCCTGATGGGAAAATAGAGTGACCTGTGCCTGTCCCAACACCTAGAGCTAGTCTCTCATTGGTTCCCCCTCTTCCCGTTCATCCTCAGGACAAATTGCAACCTGTACGGAACAGGAGGTTAAAGGTGCTGATTCTCCAAGGAGGGAGATGGCTAGTAAATCGGCTGGAATGGCGAACCCGAGCAAAGGAGATGAGAAATGAGGTGCGTTTTACAAACCTTTCCAGATCACACGGTGTACCATCTTCTGGGTTTCTCATGCCTGTTTTTGATGTAGGAAGATGCCCTTGAACCTGGAGATTTGGGACCCATGGGATGGGTACCATGCAGTATTACTTGAAAGGGTCTGCGTTGCCTCACCCAACCTCACCGAACCTCTCAGCCCCAAGAGTGTCCACCCTTATGTCTCAATCAGCTGTGGGTCTAGATATGGTCAATCCAGGTTGCATCACAGCCCCTGAACGAATTTTGTAAGAATTTCTCTCTCTTTCACTGTCTTTGTTTCACGGGTTTTGAAAAGTAATTTATTTTTATAATGGGGTTTAGCTGCTTTTCACGGCTGTGTTTATGCCGCTTTACACCCCCTTGACTCACTTACAGAGAGATATCAATACATAGGTTTGAAGATTCTTACTAGTCAGATATATTCTTGTGCGGTGAATAGGGGGTGTTGAGTCCAGTTCACTGAAAAAGGAATAGGTGTTGTCTCTTACATATTGGGTTTATGGAACGGTATCGGAGCTAATTTGAAACCCTTGTTTTATGCATCACCCCACCTCACCTTTCCCGTTCAGCAGCCATAGTGTGTTTTCTAAACGTGTGACTCTGTTCTGTTTTGTAATTCAGTTCAAGTGTAGCGGTTTTTACATTCCCTCTCTAAGTGATATCTTACAATAAGTGTCTTTTTCTGTGTGACTTATTTCACTTAGAATCATCGTACCTAAATCCACTCATCGTGCTGCTACTAGCCTTATGACGTTGATTTCATGGCTGAGTGATATTCCATTGTACATGAGGACCACAACTTCTTTATCCATTTTTCTCTTTCCTAGGATATTTAAGGTGTAATGAAGTGGGGGTTCTTGTCAACAGAGCAGCCCTAAACTTTGGGGTGCCTGTGTCTGGCTGATTTTTAGTTTTCCCAATTTATACGCCCATGAGTGGAAGTGCCCTATGCTCTCCAAGCTGTGTTTTTCAGATGTTTCAGGACACACCGTACACTTCTCCAGAGTGGCTGTTGGCAATTTACATCCCGCCCATCAGCGTAGCAAGGCTCCCATTTCTCCATGGCCGGTCCTGCATTTCTGCTTTGGACACTTTTTTCCACATGGCCCTTTTGCCCGCTGGGAAGCGAGACTTCTTTGGAGCGCTGATTTGCCTTTCCAGGTTGCTTGGATGGCCAAAAAGGGCGTATGCGTTTTTTCCTGAATATATTCAGGAAAAAACGCATACGCCCTTTTTGGCCAAGGGCATCATTGTCCACGTTTTGCCGCTTTTCATGTGCTTTCAAGGCGATTCGAATCTACCTCCTGAAATCTGTTTCTTGCAATTCTGCCTTGCTTTCAAAGCCTCTTCGTTGCCTTCCCTTAATATATTTGTGGACGAGAGGTATCATTTAAAACTCTGCAGGTTTGTGAATTGCAGTGCCCCTGAGCTCCATTTTTCAACTCGCTTTTTTGGGAGCTGGCCGCAAAAGCGCAGGATTGCTTCAGGCCCTCTTCTGGTTCTGAGGGGCAGGCTGAGCTTGTGCTTAATTCTTCTTCCTGATGGGAAAATAGAGTGACCTGTGCCTTTCCCAACACCTAGAGCTAGTCTCTCATTGGTTCCCCCTCTTCCCATTCATCCTCAGGACAAATTGCAACCTGTACGGAACAGGAGGTTAAAGGTGCTGATTCTCCAAGGAGGGACATGGCTAGTAAATCGGCTGGAATGGCGAACCCGAGCAAAGGAGATGAGAAATGAGGTGCGTTTTAGAAACCTTTCCCGATCACACGGTGTACCATCTTCTGGGTTTCTCATGCCTGTTTTCGATGTAGGAAGATGCCCTTGAACCTGGAGATTTGGGACCCATGGGATGGGTACCATGCAGTATTACTTGAAAGGGTCTGCGTTGGCTCACCCAACCTCACCGAACCTCTCAGCCCCAAGAGTGTCCACCCTTATGTCTCAATCAGCTGTGGGTCTAGATATGGTCAATCCAGGTTGCATCACAGCCCCTGAACGAATTTTGTAAGAATTTCTCTCTCTTTCACTGTGTTTGTTTCACGGGTTTTGAAAAGTAATTTATTTTTATAATGGGGTTTAGCTGCTTTTCACGGCTGTGTTTATGCCGCTTTACACCCCCTTGACTCACTTACAGAGAGATATCAATACATAGGTTTGAAGATTCTTACTAGTCAGATATATTCTTGTGCGGTGAATAGGGGGTGTTGAGTCCAGGTCACTGAAAAAGGAATAGGTCTTGTCTCTTACATATTGGGTTTATGGAACGGTATCTGAGCTAATTTGAAACCCTTGTTTTATGCATCACCCCACCTCACCTTTCCCGTTCAGCAGCCATAGTGTGTTTTCTAAACGTGTGACTCTGTTCTGTTTTGCAATTCAGTTCAAGTGTAGCGGTTTTTACATTCCCTCTCTAAGTGATATCTTATGATAAGTGTCTTTTTCTGTGTGACTTATTTCACTTAGAATCGTCGTACCTAAATCCACTAATCGTGCTGCTCCTAGCCTTATGACGGTGATTTCATGGCTGAGTGATATTCCATTGTACATGAGGACCACAACTTCTTTATCCATTTTTCTCTTTCCTAGGATATTTAAGGTGTAATGAAGTGGGGGTTCTTGTCAACAGAGCAGCCCTAAACTTTGGGGTGCCTGTGTCTGGCTGATTTTTAGTTTTCCCAATTTATACGCCCATGAGTGGAAGTGCCCTATGCTCTCCAAGCTGTGTTTTTCAGATGTTTCAGGACACACCGTACACTTCTCCAGAGTGGCTGTTGGCAATTTACATCCCGCCCATCAGCGTAGCAAGGCTCCCATTTCTCCATGGCCGGTCCTGCATTTCTGGTTTGGACACTTTTTTCCGCATGGCCCTTTTGCCCGCTGGGAAGCGAGACTTCTTTGGAGCGCTGATTTGCCTTTCCAGGTTGCTTGGATGGCCAAAAAGGGCCTATGTGTTTTTTCCTGAATATATTCAGGAAAAAACGCATACGCCCTTTTTGGCCAAGGGCATCATTGTCCACGTTTTGCCGCTTTTCATGTGCTTTCAAGGCGATTCGAATCTACCTCCTGAAATCTGTTTCTTGCAATTCTGCCTTGCTTTCAAAGCCTCTTCGTTGCCTTCCCTTAATATATTTTTGGACGAGAGGTATCATTTAAAACTCTGCAGGTTTGTGAATTGCAGTGCCCCTGAGCTCCATTTTTCAACTCGCTTTTTTGGGAGCTGGCCGCAAAAGCGCAGGATTGCTTCAGGCCCTCTTCTGGTTCTGAGGGGCAGGCTGAGCTTGTGCTTAATTCTTCTTCCTGATGGGAAAATAGAGTGACCTGTGCCTGTCCCAACACCTAGAGCTAGTCTCTCATTGGTTCCCCCTCTTCTTGTTCATCCTCAGGACAAATTGCAACCTGTACGGAACAGGAGGTTAAAGGTGCTGATTCTCCAAGGAGGGAGATGGCTAGTAAATCGGCTGGAATGGCGAACCCGAGCAAAGGAGATGAGAAATGAGGTGCGTTTTAGAAACCTTTCCCGATCACACGGTGTACCATCTTCTGGGTTTCTCATGCCTGTTTTCGATGTAGGAAGATGCCCTTGAACCTGGAGATTTGGGACCCATGGGATGGGTACCATGCAGTATTACTTGAAAGGGTCTGCGTTGGCTCACCCAACCTCACCGAACCTCTCAGCCCCAAGAGTGTGCACCCTTATGTCTCAATCAGCTGTGGGTCTAGATATGGTCAATCCAGTTTGCATCACAGCCCCTGAACGAATTTTGTAAGAATTTCTCTCTCTTTCACTGTCTTTGTTTCACGGGTTTTGAAAAGTAATTTATTTTTATAATGGGGTTTAGCTGCTTTTCACGGCTGTGTTTATGCCGCTTTACACGCCCTTGACTCACTTACAGAGAGATATCAATACATAGGTTTGAAGATTCTTACTAGTCAGATATATTCTTGTGCGGTGAATAGGGGGTGTTGAGTCCAGTTCACTGAAAAAGGAATAGGTCTTGTCTCTTACATATTGGGTTTATGGAACGGTATCTGAGCTAATTTGAAACCCTTGTTTTATGCATCACCCCACCTCACCTTTCCCGTTCAGCAGCCATAGTGTGTTTTCTAAACGTGTGACTCTGTTCTGTTTTGCAATTCAGTTCAAGTGTAGCGGTTTTTACATTCCCTCTCTAAGTGATATCTTATGATAAGTGTCTTTTTCTGTGTGACTTATTTCACTTAGAATCGTCGTACATAAATCCACTCATCGTGCTGCTACTAGCCTTATGACGGTGATTTCATGGCTGAGTGATATTCCATTGTACATGAGGACCACAACTTCTTTATCCATTTTTCTCTTTCCTAGGATATTTAAGGTGTAATGAAGTGGGGGTTCTTGTCAACAGAGCAGCCCTAAACTTTGGGGTGCCTGTGTCTTGCTGATTTTTAGTTTTCCCAATTTATACGCCCATGAGTGGAAGTGCCGTATGCTCTCCAAGCTGTGTTTTTCAGATGTTTCAGGACACACCGTACACTTCTCCAGAGTGGCTGTTGGCAATTTACATCCCGCCCATCAGCGTAGCAAGGCTCCCATTTCTCCATGGCCGGTCCTGCATTTCTGGTTTGGACACTTTTTTCCGCATGGCCCTTTTGCCCGCTGGGAAGCGAGACTTCTTTGGAGCGCTGATTTGCCTTTCCAGGTTGCTTGGATGGCCAAAAAGGGCCTATGTGTTTTTTCCTGAATATATTCAGGAAAAAACGCATACGCCCTTTTTGGCCAAGGGCATCATTGTCCACGTTTTGCCGCTTTTCATGTGCTTTCAAGGCGATTCGAATCTACCTCCTGAAATCTGTTTCTTGCAATTCTGCCTTGCTTTCAAAGCCTCTTCGTTGCCTTCCCTTAATATATTTGTGGACGAGAGGTATCATTTAAAACTCTGCAGGTTTGTGAATTGCAGTGCCCCTGAGCTCCATTTTTCAACTCGCTTTTTTGGGAGCTGGCCGCAAAAGCGCAGGATTGCTTCAGGCCCTCTTCTGGTTCTCAGGGGCAGGCTGAGCTTGTGCTTAATTCTTCTTCCTGATGGGAAAATAGAGTGACCTGTGCCTGTCCCAACACCTAGAGCTAGTCTCTCATTGGTTCCCCCTCTTCCCGTTCATCCTCAGGACAAATTGCAACCTGTACGGAACAGGAGGTTAAAGGTGCTGATTCTCCAAGGAGGGACATGGCTAGTAAATCGGCTGGAATGGCGAACCCGAGCAAAGGAGATGAGAAATGAGGTGCGTTTTAGAAACCTTTCCCGATCACACGGTGTACCATCTTCTGGGTTTCTCATGCCTGTTTTCGATGTAGGAAGATGCCCTTGAACCTGGAGATTTGGGACCCGTGGGATGGGTACCATGCAGTATTACTTGAAAGGGTCTGCGTTGGCTCACCCAACCTCACCGAACCTCTCAGCCCCAAGAGTGTCCACCCTTATGTCTCAATCAGCTGTGGGTCTAGATATGGTCAATCCAGGTTGCATCACAGCCCCTGAACGAATTTTGTAAGAATTTCTCTCTCTTTCACTGTCTTTGTTTCACGGGTTTTGAAAAGTAATTTATTTTTATAATGGGGTTTAGCTGCTTTTCACGGATGTGTCTATGCCGCTTTACACCCCCTTGACTCACTTACAGAGAGATATCAATACATAGGTTTGAAGATTCTTACTAGTCAGATATATTCTTGTGCGGTGAATAGGGGGTGTTGAGTCCAGTTCACTGAAAAAGGAATAGGTCTTGTCTCTTACATATTGGGTTTTTGGAACGGTATCGGAGCTAATTTGAAACCCTTATTTTATGCATCACCCCACCTCACCTGTCCCGTTCAGCAGCCATAGTGTGTTTTCTAAACGTGTGACTCTGTTCTGTTTTGTAATTCAGTTCAAGTGTAGCGGTTTTTACATTCCCTCTCTAAGTGATATCTTATGATAAGTGTCTTTTTCTGTGTGACTTATTTCACTTAGAATCGTCGTACCTAAATCCACTCATAGTGCTGCTACTAGCCTTACGACGTTGATTTCATGGCTGAGTGATATTCCATTGTACATGAGGACCACATCTTCTTTATCCATTTTTCTCTTTCCTAGGATATTTAAGGTGTAATGAAGTGGGGGTTCTTGTCAACAGAGCAGCCCTAAACTTTGGGGTGCCTGTGTCTTGCTGATTTTTAGTTTTCCCAATTTATACGCCCATGAGTGGAAGTGCCCTATGCTCTCCAAGCTGTGTTTTGTAGATGTTCCAGGACACACCGTACACTTCTGCAGAGTGGCTGTTGGCAATTTACATCCCGCCCATCAGCGTAGCAAGGCTCCCATTTCTCCATGGCCGGTCCTGCATTTCTGCTTTGGACACTTTTTTCCGCATGGCCCTTTTGCCCGCTGGGAAGCGAGACTTCTTTGGAGCGCTGATTTGCCTTTCCAGGTTGCTTGGTTGGCCAAAAAGGGCGTATGCGTTTTTTCCTGAATATATTCAGGAAAAAACGCATACGCCCTTTTTGGCCAAGGGCATCATTGTCCAGGTTTTGCCGCTTTTCATGTGCTTTCAAGGCGATTCGAATCTACCTCCTGAAATCTGTTTCCTGCAATTCTGCCTTGCTTTCAAAGCCTCTTCGTTGCCTTCCCTTAATATATTTGTGGACGAGAGGTATCATTTAAAACTCTGCACGTTTGTGAATTGCAGTGCCCCTGAGCTCCATTTTTCAACTCGCTTTTTTGGGAGCTGGCCACAAAAGCGCAGGATTGCTTCAGGCCCTCTTCTGGTTCTGGGGGGCAGGCTGAGCTTGTGCTTAATTCTTCTTCCTGATGGGAAAATAGAGTGACCTGTGCCTGTCCCAACACCTAGAGCTAGTCTCTCATTGGTTCCCCCTCTTCCCGTTCATCCTCAGGACAATTTGCAACCTGTACGGAACAGGAGGTTAAAGGTGCTGATTCTCCAAGGAGGGAGATGGCTAGTAAATCGGCTGGAATGTCGAACCCGACCAAAGGAGATGAGAAATGAGGTGCGTTTTAGAAACCTTTCCCGATCACACGGTGTACCATCTTCTGGGTTTCTCATGCCTGTTTTCGATGTAGGAAGATGCCCTTGAACCTGGAGATTTGGGACCCGTGGGATGGGTACCATGCAGTATTACTTGAAAGGGTCTGCGTTGGCTCACCCAACCTCACCGAACCTCTCAGCCCCAAGAGTGTCCACCCTTATGTCTCAATCAGCTGTGGGTCTAGATATGGTCAATCCAGGTTGCATCACAGCCCCTGAACGAATTTTGTAAGAATTTCTCTCTCTTTCCCTGTGTTTGTTTCACGGGTTTTGAAAAGTAATTTATTTTTATAATGGGGTTTAGCTGCTTTTCACGGCTGTGTTTATGCCGCTTTACACCCCCTTGACTCACTTACAGAGAGATATCAATACATAGGTTTGAAGATTCTTACTAGTCAGATATATTCTTGTGCGGTGAATAGGGGGTGTTGAGTCCAGGTCACTGAAAAAGGAATAGGTCTTGTCTCTTACATATTGGGTTTATGGAACGGTATCGGAGCCAATTTGAAACCCTTGTTTTATGCATCACCCCACCTCACCTTTCCCGTTCAGCAGCCATAGTGTGTTTTCTAAACGTGTGACTCTGTTCTGTTTTGTAATTCAGTTCAAGTGTAGCGGTTTTTACATTCCCTCTCTAAGTGATATCTTATGATAAGTGTCTTTTTCTGTGTGACTTGTTTCACTTAGAATCATCGTACCTAAATCCACTCATCGTGCTGCTACTAGCCTTATGACGTTGATTTCATGGCTGAGTGATATTCCATTGTACATGAGGACCACAACTTCTTTATCCATTTTTCTCTTTCATAGGATATTTAAGGTGTAATGAAGTGGGGGTTCTTGTCAACAGAGCAGCCCTAAACTTTGGGGTGCCTGTGTCTTGCTGATTTTTAGTTTTCCCAATTTATACGCCCATGAGTGGAAGTGCCCTATGCTCTCCAAGCTGTGTTTTTCAGATGTTTCAGGACACACCGTACACTTCTCCAGAGTGGCTGTTGGCAATTTACATCCCGCCCATCAGCGTAGCAAGGCTCCCATTTCTCCATGGCCGGTCCTGCATTTCTGCTTTGGACACTTTTTTCCACATGGCCCTTTTGCCCGCTGGGAAGCGAGACTTCTTTGGAGCGCTGATTTGCCTTTCCAGGTTGCTTGGTTGGCCAAAAAGAGCGTATGCGTTTTTTCCTGAATATATTCAGGAAAAAACGCATACGCTCTTTTTGGCCAAGGGCATCATTGTCCACGTTTTGCCGCTTTTCATGTGCTTTCAAGGCGATTCGAATCTACCTCCTGAAATCTGTTTCCTGCAATTCTGCCTTGCTTTCAAAGCCTCTTCGTTGCCTTCCCTTAATATATTTGTGGACGAGAAGTATCATTTAAAACTTTGCACGTTTGTGAATTGCAGTGCCCCTGAGCTCCATTTTTCAACTCGCTTTTTTGGGAGCTGGCCGCAAAAGCGCAGGATTGCTTCAGGCCCTCTTCTGGTTCTGAGGGGCAGGCTGAGCTTGTGCTTAATTCTTCTTCCTGATGGGAAAATAGAGTGACCTGTGCCTGTCCCAACACCTAGAGCTAGTCTCTCATTGGTTCCCCCTCTTCCCGTTCATCCTCAGGACAATTTGCAACCTGTACGGAACAGGAGGTTAAAGGTGCTGATTCTCCAAGGAGGGAGATGGCTAGTAAATCGGCTGGAATGGCGAACCCGAGCAAAGGAGATGAGAAATGAGGTGCGTTTTAGAAACCTTTCCCGATCACACGGTGTACCATCTTCTGGGTTTCTCATGCCTGTTTTCGATGTAGGAAGATGCCCTTGAACCTGGAGATTTGGGACCCATGGGATGGGTACCATGCAGTATTACTTGAAAGGGTCTGCGTTGGCTCACCCAACCTCACCGAACCTCTCAGCCCCAAGAGTGTGCACCCTTATGTCTCAATCAGCTGTGGGTCTAGATATGGTCAATCCAGTTTGCATCACAGCCCCTGAACGAATTTTGTAAGAATTTCTCTCTCTTTCACTGTCTTTGTTTCACGGGTTTTGAAAAGTAATTTATTTTTATAATGGGGTTTAGCTGCTTTTCACGGCTGTGTTTATGCCGCTTTACACGCCCTTGACTCACTTACAGAGAGATATCAATACATAGGTTTGAAGATTCTTACTAGTCAGATATATTCTTGTGCGGTGAATAGGGGGTGTTGAGTCCAGTTCACTGAAAAAGGAATAGGTCTTGTCTCTTACATATTGGGTTTATGGAACGGTATCTGAGCTAATTTGAAACCCTTGTTTTATGCATCACCCCACCTCACCTTTCCCGTTCAGCAGCCATAGTGTGTTTTCTAAACGTGTGACTCTGTTCTGTTTTGCAATTGAGTTCAAGTGTAGCGGTTTTTACATTCCCTCTAGAAGTGATATCTTAGGATAAGTGTCTTTTTCTGTGTGACTTATTTCACTTAGAATCGTCGTACCTAAATCCACTCATCGTGCTGCTACTAGCCTTATGACGTTGATTTCATGGCTGAGTGATATTCCATTGTACATGAGGACCACAACTTCTTTATCCATTTTTCTCTTTCCTAGGATATTTAAGGTGTAATGAAGTGGGGGTTCTTGTCAACAGAGCAGCCCTAAACTTTGGGGTGCCTGTGTCTTGCTGATTTTTAGTTTTCCCAATTTATACGCCCATGAGTGGAAGTGCCGTATGCTCTCCAAGCTGTGTTTTTCAGATGTTTCAGGACACACCGTACACTTCTCCAGAGTGGCTGTTGGCAATTTACATCCCGCCCATCAGCGTAGCAAGGCTCCCATTTCTCCATGGCCGGTCCTGCATTTCTGGTTTGGACACTTTTTTCCGCATGGCCCTTTTGCCCGCTGGGAAGCGAGACTTCTTTGGAGCGCTGATTTGCCTTTCCAGGTTGCTTGGATGGCCAAAAAGGGCCTATGTGTTTTTTCCTGAATATATTCAGGAAAAAACGCATACGCCCTTTTTGGCCAAGGGCATCATTGTCCACGTTTTGCCGCTTTTCATGTGCTTTCAAGGCGATTCGAATCTACCTCCTGAAATCTGTTTCTTGCAATTCTGCCTTGCTTTCAAAGCCTCTTCGTTGCCTTCCCTTAATATATTTGTGGACGAGAGGTATCATTTAAAACTCTGCAGGTTTGTGAATTGCAGTGCCCCTGAGCTCCATTTTTCAACTCGCTTTTTTGGGAGCTGGCCGCAAAAGCGCAGGATTGCTTCAGGCCCTCTTCTGGTTCTGAGGGGCAGGCTGAGCTTGTGCTTAATTCTTCTTCCTGATGGGAAAATAGAGTGACCTGTGCCTGTCCCAACACCTAGAGCTAGTCTCTCATTGGTTCCCCCTCTTCCCGTTCATCCTCAGGACAAATTGCAACCTGTACGGAACAGGAGGTTAAAGGTGCTGATTCTCCAAGGAGGGACATGGCTAGTAAATCGGCTGGAATGGCGAACCCGAGCAAAGGAGATGAGAAATGAGGTGCGTTTTAGAAACCTTTCCCGATCACACGGTGTACCATCTTCTGGGTTTCTCATGCCTGTTTTCGATGTAGGAAGATGCCCTTGAACCTGGAGATTTGGGACCCGTGGGATGGGTACCATGCAGTATTACTTGAAAGGGTCTGCGTTGGCTCACCCAACCTCACCGAACCTCTCAGCCCCAAGAGTGTCCACCCTTATGTCTCAATCAGCTGTGGGTCTAGATATGGTCAATCCAGGTTGCATCACAGCCCCTGAACGAATTTTGTAAGAATTTCTCTCTCTTTCACTGTCTTTGTTTCACGGGTTTTGAAAAGTAATTTATTTTTATAATGGGGTTTAGCTGCTTTTCACGGATGTGTCTATGCCGCTTTACACCCCCTTGACTCACTTACAGAGAGATATCAATACATAGGTTTGAAGATTCTTACTAGTCAGATATATTCTTGTGCGGTGAATAGGGGGTGTTGAGTCCAGTTCACTGAAAAAGGAATAGGTCTTGTCTCTTACATATTGGGTTTTTGGAACGGTATCGGAGCTAATTTGAAACCCTTATTTTATGCATCACCCCACCTCACCTGTCCCGTTCAGCAGCCATAGTGTGTTTTCTAAACGTGTGACTCTGTTCTGTTTTGTAATTCAGTTCAAGTGTAGCGGTTTTTACATTCCCTCTCTAAGTGATATCTTATGATAAGTGTCTTTTTCTGTGTGACTTATTTCACTTAGAATCGTCGTACCTAAATCCACTCATAGTGCTGCTACTAGCCTTACGACGTTGATTTCATGGCTGAGTGATATTCCATTGTACATGAGGACCACATCTTCTTTATCCATTTTTCTCTTTCCTAGGATATTTAAGGTGTAATGAAGTGGGGGTTCTTGTCAACAGAGCAGCCCTAAACTTTGGGGTGCCTGTGTCTTGCTGATTTTTAGTTTTCCCAATTTATACGCCCATGAGTGGAAGTGCCCTATGCTCTCCAAGCTGTGTTTTGTAGATGTTCCAGGACACACCGTACACTTCTGCAGAGTGGCTGTTGGCAATTTACATCCCGCCCATCAGCGTAGCAAGGCTCCCATTTCTCCATGGCCGGTCCTGCATTTCTGCTTTGGACACTTTTTTCCGCATGGCCCTTTTGCCCGCTGGGAAGCGAGACTTCTTTGGAGCGCTGATTTGCCTTTCCAGGTTGCTTGGTTGGCCAAAAAGGGCGTATGCGTTTTTTCCTGAATATATTCAGGAAAAAACGCATACGCCCTTTTTGGCCAAGGGCATCATTGTCCAGGTTTTGCCGCTTTTCATGTGCTTTCAAGGCGATTCGAATCTACCTCCTGAAATCTGTTTCCTGCAATTCTGCCTTGCTTTCAAAGCCTCTTCGTTGCCTTCCCTTAATATATTTGTGGACGAGAGGTATCATTTAAAACTCTGCACGTTTGTGAATTGCAGTGCCCCTGAGCTCCATTTTTCAACTCGCTTTTTTGGGAGCTGGCCACAAAAGCGCAGGATTGCTTCAGGCCCTCTTCTGGTTCTGGGGGGCAGGCTGAGCTTGTGCTTAATTCTTCTTCCTGATGGGAAAATAGAGTGACCTGTGCCTGTCCCAACACCTAGAGCTAGTCTCTCATTGGTTCCCCCTCTTCCCGTTCATCCTCAGGACAATTTGCAACCTGTACGGAACAGGAGGTTAAAGGTGCTGATTCTCCAAGGAGGGAGATGGCTAGTAAATCGGCTGGAATGTCGAACCCGACCAAAGGAGATGAGAAATGAGGTGCGTTTTAGAAACCTTTCCCGATCACACGGTGTACCATCTTCTGGGTTTCTCATGCCTGTTTTCGATGTAGGAAGATGCCCTTGAACCTGGAGATTTGGGACCCGTGGGATGGGTACCATGCAGTATTACTTGAAAGGGTCTGCGTTGGCTCACCCAACCTCACCGAACCTCTCAGCCCCAAGAGTGTCCACCCTTATGTCTCAATCAGCTGTGGGTCTAGATATGGTCAATCCAGGTTGCATCACAGCCCCTGAACGAATTTTGTAAGAATTTCTCTCTCTTTCCCTGTGTTTGTTTCACGGGTTTTGAAAAGTAATTTATTTTTATAATGGGGTTTAGCTGCTTTTCACGGCTGTGTTTATGCCGCTTTAGACCCCCTTGACTCACTTACAGAGAGATATCAATACATAGGTTTGAAGATTCTTACTAGTCAGATATATTCTTGTGCGGTGAATAGGGGGTGTTGAGTCCAGGTCACTGAAAAAGGAATAGGTCTTGTCTCTTACATATTGGGTTTATGGAACGGTATCGGAGCCAATTTGAAACCCTTGTTTTATGCATCACCCCACCTCACCTTTCCCGTTCAGCAGCCATAGTGTGTTTTCTAAACGTGTGACTCTGTTCTGTTTTGTAATTCAGTTCAAGTGTAGCGGTTTTTACATTCCCTCTCTAAGTGATATCTTATGATAAGTGTCTTTTTCTGTGTGACTTGTTTCACTTAGAATCATCGTACCTAAATCCACTCATCGTGCTGCTACTAGCCTTATGACGTTGATTTCATGGCTGAGTGATATTCCATTGTACATGAGGACCACAACTTCTTTATCCATTTTTCTCTTTCCTAGGATATTTAAGGTGTAATGAAGTGGGGGTTCTTGTCAACAGAGCAGCCCTAAACTTTGGGGTGCCTGTGTCTTGCTGATTTTTAGTTTTCCCAATTTATACGCCCATGAGTGGAAGTGCCCTATGCTCTCCAAGCTGTGTTTTTCAGATGTTTCAGGACACACCGTACACTTCTCCAGAGTGGCTGTTGGCAATTTACATCCCGCCCATCAGCGTAGCAAGGCTCCCATTTCTCCATGGCCGGTCCTGCATTTCTGGTTTGGACACTTTTTTCCGCATGGCCCTTTTGCCCGCTGGGAAGCGAGACTTCTTTGGAGCCCTGATTTGCCTTTCCAGGTTGCTTGGTTGGCCAAAAAGGGCGTATCCGTTTTTTCCTGAATATATTCAGGAAAAAACGCATACGCCCTTTTTGGCCAAGGGCATCATTGTCCACGTTTTGCCGCTTTTCATGTGCTTTCAAGGCGATTCGAATCTACCTCCTGAAATCTGTTTCCTGCAATTCTGCCTTGCTTTCAAAGCCTCTTCGTTGCCTTCCCTTAATATATTTGTGGACGAGAGGTATCATTTAAAACTCTGCAGGTTTGTGAATTGCAGTGCCCCTGAGCTCCATTTTTCAACTCGCTTTTTTGGGAGCTGGCCGCAAAAGCACAGGATTGCTTCAGGCCCTCTTCTGGTTCTGAGGGGCAGGCTGAGCTTGTGCTTAATTCTTCTTCCTGATGGGAAAATAGAGTGACCTGTGCCTGTCCCAACACCTAGAGCTAGTCTCTCATTGGTTCCCCCTCTTCTTGTTCATCCTCAGGACAAATTGCAACCTGTACGGAACAGGAGGTTAAAGGTGCTGATTCTCCAAGGAGGGAGATGGCTAGTAAATCGGCTGGAATGGCGAACCCGAGCAAAGGAGATGAGAAATGAGGTGCGTTTTAGAAACTTTTCCCGATCACATGGTGTACCATCTTCTGGGTTTCTCATGCCTGTTTTCGATGTAGGAAGATGCCCTTGAACCTGGAGATTTGGGACCCATGGGATGGGTACCATGCAGTATTACTTGAAAGGGTCTGCGTTGGCTCACCCAACCTCACCGAACCTCTCAGCCCCAAGAGTGTCCACCCTTATGTCTCAATCAGCTGTGGGTCTAGATATGGTCAATCCAGTTTGCATCACAGCCCCTGAACGAATTTTGTAAGAATTTCTCTCTCTTTCACTGTCTTTGTTTCACGGGTTTTGAAAAGTAATTTATTTTTATAATGGGGTTTAGCTGCTTTTCACGGCTGTGTTTATGCCGCTTTACACGCCCTTGACTCACTTACAGAGAAATATCAATACATAGGTTTGAAGATTCTTACTAGTCAGATATATTCTTGTGCGGTGAATAGGGGGTGTTGAGTCCTGGTCACTGAAAAAGGAATAGGTCTTGTCTCTTACATATTGCTTTTATGGAACGGTATCTGAGCTAATTTGAAACCCTTGTTTTATGCATCACCCCACCTCACCTTTCCCGTTCAGCAGCCATAGTGTGTTTTCTAAACGTGTGACTCTGTTCTGTTTTGCAATTCAGTTCAAGTGTAGCGGTTTTTACATTCCCTCTCTAAGTGATATCTTAGGATAAGTGTCTTTTTCTGTGTGACTTATTTCACTTAGAATCGTCGTACCTAAATCCACTCATCGTGCTGCTACTAGCCTTATGACGTTGATTTCATGGCTGAGTGATATTCCATTGTACATGAGGACCACAACTTCTTTATCCATTTTTCTCTTTCCTAGGATATTTAAGGTGTAATGAAGTGGGGGTTCTTGTCAACAGAGCAGCCCTAAGTTTTCGGGTGCCTGTGTAATGCTGATTTTTAGTTTTCCCAATTTATAGGCCCATGAGTGGAAGTGCCCTATGCTCTCCAAGCTGTGTTTTTCAGATGTTTCAGGACACACCGTACACTTCTCCAGAGTGGCTGTTGGCAATTTACATCCCGCCCATCAGCGTAGCAAGGCTCCCATTTCTCCATGGCCGGTCCTGCATTTCTGGTTTGGACACTTTTTTCCGCATGGCCCTTTTGCCCGCTGGGAAGCGAGACTTCTTTGGAGCGCTGATTTGCCTTTCCAGGTTGCTTGGTTGGCCAAAAAGGGCGTATGCGTTTTTTCCTGAATATATTCAGGAAAAAACGCATACGCCCTTTTTGGCCAAGGGCATCATTGTCCACGTTTCTCGCTTTTCATGTGCTTTCAAGGCGATTCGAATCTACCTCCTGAAATCTGTTTCCTGCAATTCTGCCTTGCTTTCAAAGCCTCTTCGTTGCCTTCCCTTAATATATTTGTGGACGAGAGGTATCATTTAAAACTCTGCAGGTTTGTGAATTGCAGTGCCCCTGAGCTCCATTTTTCAACTCGCTTTTTTGGGAGCTGGCCGCAAAAGCGCAGGATTGCTTCAGGCCCTCTTCTGGTTCTGAGGGGCAGGCTGAGCTTGTGCTTAATTCTTCTTCCTGATGGGAAAATAGAGTGACCTGTGCGTGTCCCAACACCTAGAGCTAGTGTCTCATTGGTTCCCCCTCTTCTTGTTCATCCTCAGGACAAATTGCAACCTGTACGGAACAGGAGGTTAAAGGTGCTGATTCTCCAAGGAGGGAGATGGCTAGTAAATCGGCTGGAATGGCGAACCCGAGCAAAGGAGATGAGAAATGAGGTGCGTTTTAGAAACTTTTCCCGATCACACGGTGTACCATCTTCTGGGTTTCTCATGCCTGTTTTCGATGTAGGAAGATGCCCTTGAACCTGGAGATTTGGGACCCATGGGATGGGTACCATGCAGTATTACTTGAAAGGGTCTGCGTTGGCTCACCCAACCTCACCGAACCTCTCAGCCCCAAGAGTGTCCACCCTTATGTCTCAATCAGCTGTGGGTCTAGATATGGTCAATCCAGTTTGCATCACAGCCCCTGAACGAATTTTGTAAGAATTTCTCTCTCTTTCACTGTCTTTGTTTCACGGGTTTTGAAAAGTAATTTATTTTTATAATGGGGTTTAGCTGCTTTTCACGGCTGTGTTTATGCCGCTTTACACCCCCGTGACTCACTTACAGAGAGATATCAATACATAGGTTTGAAGATTCTTACTAGTCAGATATATTCTTGTGCGGTGAATAGGGGGTGTTGAGTCCTGGTCACTGAAAAAGGAATAGGTCTTGTCTCTTACATATTGGGTTTATGGAACGGTATCTGAGCTAATTTGAAACCCTTGTTTTATGCATCACCCCACCTCACCTTTCCCGTTCAGCAGCCATAGTGTGTTTTCTAAACGTGTGACTCTGTTCTGTTTTGCAATTCAGTTCAAGTGTAGCGGTTTTTACATTCCCTCTCTAAGTGATATCTTAGGATAAGTGTCTTTTTCTGTGTGAGTTATTTCACTTAAAATCGTCGTACCTAAATCCACTCATCGTGCTGCTACTAGCCTTATGACGTTGATTTCATGGCTGAGTGATATTCCATTGTACATGAGGACCACAACTTCTTTATCCATTTTTCTCTTTCCTAGGATATTTAAGGTGTAATGAAGTGGGGGTTCTTGTCAACAGAGCAGCCCTAAACTTTGGGGTGCCTGTGTCTTGCTGATTTTTAGTTTTCCCAATTTATACGCCCATGAGTGGAAGTGCCCTATGCTCTCCAAGCTGTGTTTTTCAGATGTTTCAGGACACACCGTACACTTCTCCAGAGTGGCTGTTGGCAATTTACATCCCGCCCGTCAGCGTAGCAAGGCTCCCATTTCTCCATGGCCGGTCCTGCATTTCTGGTTTGGACACTTTTTTCCGCATGGCCCTTTTGCCCGCTTGGAAGCGAGACTTCTTTGGAGCGCTGATTTGCCTTTCCAGGTTGCTTGGTTGGCCAAAAAGGGCGTATGCGTTTTTTCCTGAATATATTCAGGAAAAAACGCATACGCCCTTTTTGGCCAAGGGCATCATTGTCCACGTTTTGCCGCTTTTCAGGTGCTTTCAAGGCGATTCGAATCTACCTCCTGAAATCTGTTTCCTGCAATTCTGCCTTGCTTTCAAAGCCTCTTCGTTGCCTTCCCTTAATATATATGTGGACGAGAGGTATCATTTAAAACTCTGCAGGTTTGTGAATTGCAGTGCCCCTGAGCTCCATTTTTCAACTCGCTTTTTTGGGAGCTGGCCGCAAAAGCGCAGGATTGCTTCAGGCCCTCTTCTGGTTCTGAGGGGCAGGCTGAGCTTGTGCTTAATTCTTCTTCCTGATGGGAAAATAGAGTGACCTGTGCCTGTCCCAACACCTAGAGCTAGTCTCTCATTGGTTCCCCCTCTTCTTGTTCATCCTCAGGACAAATTGCAACCTGTACGGAACAGGAGGTTAAAGGTGCTGATTCTCCAAGGAGGGAGATGGCTAGTAAATCGGCTGGAATGGCGAACCCGAGCAAAGGAGATGAGAAATGAGGTGCGTTTTAGAAACCTTTCCCGATCACACGGTGTACCATCTTCTGGGTTTCTCATGCCTGTTTTCGATGTAGGAAGATGCCCTTGAACCTGGAGATTTGGGACCCATGGGATGGGTACCATGCAGTATTTCTTGAAAGGGTCTGCGTTGGCTCACCCAACCTCACCGAACCTCTCAGCCCCAAGAGTGTCCACCCTTATGTCTCAATCAGCTGTGGGTCTAGATATGGTCAATCCAGTTTGCATCACAGCCCCTGAACGAATTTTGTAAGAATTTCTCTCTCTTTCACTGTCTTTGTTTCACGGGTTTTGAAAAGTAATTTATTTTTATAATGGGGTTTAGCTGCTTTTCACGGCTGTGTTTATGCCGCTTTACACGCCCTTGACTCACTTACAGAGAGATATCAATACATAGGTTTGAAGATTCTTACTAGTCAGATATATTCTTGTGCGGTGAATAGGGGGTGTTGAGTCCTGGTCACTGAAAAAGGAATAGGTCTTGTCTCTTACATATTGGGTTTATGGAACGGTATCTGAGCTAATTTGAAACCCTTGTTTTATGCATCACCCCACCTCACCTTTCCCGTTCAGCAGCCATAGTGTGTTTTCTAAACGTGTGACTCTGTTCTGTTTTGCAATTCAGTTCAAGTGTAGCGGTTTTTACATTCCCTCTCTAAGTGATATCTTAGGATAAGTGTCTTTTTCTGTGTGACTTATTTCACTTAGAATCGTCGTACCTAAATCCACTCATCGTGCTGCTACTAGCCTTATGACGTTGATTTCATGGCTGAGTGATATTCCATTGTACATGAGGACCACAACTTCTTTATCCATTTTTCTCCTTCCTAGGATATTTAAGGTGTAATGAAGTGGGGGTTCTTGTCAACAGAGCAGCCCTAAACTTTGGGGTGCCTGTGTCTTGCTGATTTTTAGTTTTCCCAATTTATACGCCCATGAGTGGAAGTGCCCTATGCTCTCCAAGCTGTGTTTTTCAGATGTTTCAGGACACACCGTACACTTCTCCAGAGTGGCTGTTGGCAATTTACATCCCGCCCATCAGCGTAGCAAGGCTCCCATTTCTCCATGGCCGGTCCTGCATTTCTGGTTTGGACACTTTTTTCCGCATGGCCCTTTTGCCCGCTGGGAAGCGAGACTTCTTTGGAGCCCTGATTTGCCTTTCCAGGTTGCTTGGTTGGCCAAAAAGGGCGTATGCGTTTTTTCCTGAATATATTCAGGAAAAAACGCATACGCCCTTTTTGGCCAAGGGCATCATTGTCCACGTTTTGCCGCTTTTCATGTGCTTTCAAGGCGATTCGAATCTACCTCCTGAAATCTGTTTCCTGCAATTCTGCCTTGCTTTCGAAGCCTCTTCGTTGCCTTCCCTTAATATATTTGTGGACGAGAGGTATCATTTAAAACTCTGCAGGTTTGTGAATTGCAGTGCCCCTGAGCTCCATTTTTCAACTCGCTTTTTTGGGAGCTGGCCGCAAAAGCGCAGGATTGCTTCAGGCCCTCTTCTGGTTCTGAGGGGCAGGCTGAGCTTGTGCTTAATTCTTCTTCCTGATGGGAAAATAGAGTGACCTGTGCGTGTCCCAACACCTAGAGCTAGTGTCTCATTGGTTCCCCCTCTTCTTGTTCATCCTCAGGACAAATTGCAACCTGTACGGAACAGGAGGATAAAGGTGCTGATTCTCCAAGGAGGGAGATGGCTAGTAAATCGGCTGGAATGGCGAACCCGAGCAAAGGAGATGAGAAATGAGGTGCGTTTTAGAAACTTTTCCCGATCACACGGTGTACCATCTTCTGGGTTTCTCATGCCTGTTTTTGATGTAGGAAGATGCCCTTGAACCTGGAGATTTGGGACCCATGGGATGGGTACCATGCAGTATTACTTGAAAGGGTCTGCGTTGGCTCACCCAACCTCACCGAACCTCTCAGCCCCAAGAGTGTCCACCCTTATGTCTCAATCAGCTGTGGGTCTAGATATGGTCAATCCAGTTTGCATCACAGCCCCTGAACGAATTTTGTAAGAATTTCTCTCTCTTTCACTGTCTTTGTTTCACTGGTTTTGAAAAGTAATTTATTTTTATAATGGGGTTTAGCTGCTTGTCACGGCTGTGTTTATGCCGCTTTACACGCCCTTGACTCACTTACAGAGAGATATCAATACATAGGTTTGAAGATTCTTACTAGTCAGATATATTCTTGTGCGGTGAATAGGGGGTGTTGAGTCCTGGTCACTGAAAAAGGAATAGGTCTTGTCTCTTACATATTGGGTTTATGGAACGGTATCTGAGCTAATTTGAAACCCTTGTTTTATGCATCACCCCACCTCACCTTTCCCGTTCAGCAGCCATAGTGTGTTTTCTAAACGTGTGACTCTGTTCTGTTTTGCAATTCAGTTCAAGTGTAGCGGTTTTTACATTCCCTCTCTAAGTGATATCTTATGATAAGTGTCTTTTTCTGTGTGACTTATTTCACTTAGAATCGTCGTACCTAAATCCACTCATCGTGCTGCTACTAGCCTTATGACGTTGATTTCATGGCTGAGTGATATTCCATTGTACATGAGGACCCCAACTTCTTTATCCATTTTTCTCTTTCCTAGGATATTTAAGGTGTAATGAAGTGGGGGTTCTTGTCAACAGAGCAGCCCTAAACTTTGGGGTGCCTGTGTCTTGCTGATTTTTAGTTTTCCCAATTTATACGCCCATGAGTGGAAGTGCCCTATGCTCTCCAAGCTCTGTTTTTCAGATGTTTCAGGACACACCGTACACTTCTCCAGAGTGGCTGTTGGCAATTTACATCCCGCCCATCAGCGTAGCAAGGCTCCCATTTCTCCATGGCCGGTCCTGCATTTCTGGTTTGGACACTTTTTTCCGCATGGCCCTTTTGCCCGCTGGGAAGCGAGACTTCTTTGGAGCGCTGATTTGCCTTTCCAGGTTGCTTGGTTGGCCAAAAAGGGCGTATGCGTTTTTTCCTGAATATATTCAGGAAAAAACGCATACGCCCTTTTTGGCCAAGGGCATCATTGTCCACGTTTTGCCGCTTTTCATTTGCTTTCAAGGCGATTCGAATCTACCTCCTGAAATCTGTTTCCTGCAATTCTGCCTTGCTTTCAAAGCCTCTTCGTTGCCTTCCCTTAATATATTTGTGGACGAGAGGTATCATTTAAAACTCTGCAGGTTTGTGAATTGCAGTGCCCCTGAGCTCCATTTTTCAACTCGCTTTTTTGGGAGCTGGCCGCAAAAGCGCAGGATTCCTTCAGGCCCTCTTCTGGTTCTGAGGGGCAGGCTGAGCTTGTGCTTAATTCTTCTTCCTGATGGGAAAATAGAGTGACCTGTGCCTGTCCCAACACCTAGAGCTAGTCTCTCATTGGTTCCCCCTCTTCTTGTTCATCCTCAGGACAAATTGCAACCTGTACGGAACAGGAGGATAAAGGTGCTGATTCTCCAAGGAGGGAGATGGCTAGTAAATCGGCTGGAATGGCGAACCCGAGCAAAGGAGATGAGAAATGAGGTGCGTTTTAGAAACTTTTCCCGATCACACGGTGTACCATCTTCTGGGTTTCTCATGCCTGTTTTCGATGTAGGAAGATGCCCTTGAACCTGGAGATTTGGGACCCATGGGATGGGTACCATGCAGTATTACTTGAAAGGGTCTGCGTTGGCTCACCCAACCTCACCGAACCACTCAGTCCCAAGAGTGTCCACCCTTATGTCTCAATCAGCTGTGGGTCTAGATATGGTCAATCCAGTTTGCATCACAGCCCCTGAACGAATTTTGTAAGAATTTCTCTCTCTTTCACTGTCTTTGTTTCACGGGTTTTGAAAAGTAATTTATTTTTATAATGGGGTTTAGCTGCTTTTCACGGCTGTGTTTATGCCGCTTTACACCCCTTTGACTCACTTACAGAGAGATATCAATACATAGGTTTGAAGATTCTTACTAGTCAGATATATTCTTGTGCGGTGAATAGGGGGTGTTGAGTCCTGGTCACTGAAAAAGGAATAGGTCTTGTCTCTTACATATTGGGTTTATGGAACGGTATCTGAGCTAATTTGAAACCCTTGTTTTATGCATCACCCCACCTCACCTTTCCCGTTCAGCAGCCATAGTGTGTTTTCTAAACGTGTGACTCTGTTCTGTTTTGCAATTCAGTTCAAGTGTAGCGGTTTTTACATTCCCTCTCTAAGTGATATCTTAGGATAAGTGTCTTTTTCTGTGTGACTTATTTCACTTAGAATCGTCGTACCTAAATCCACTCATCGTGCTGCTACTAGCCTTATGACGTTGATTTCATGGCTGAGTGATATTCCATTGTACATGAGGACCACAACTTCTTTATCCATTTTTCTCCTTCCTAGGATATTTAAGGTGTAATGAAGTGGGGGTTCTTGTCAACAGAGCAGCCCTAAACTTTGGGGTGCCTGTGTCTTGCTGATTTTTAGTTTTCCCAATTTATACGCCCATGAGTGGAAGTGCCCTATGCTCTCCAAGCTGTGTTTTTCAGATGTTTCAGGACACACCGTACACTTCTCCAGAGTGGCTGTTGGCAATTTACATCCCGCCCATCAGCGTAGCAAGGCTCCCATTTCTCCATGGCCGGTCCTGCATTTCTGGTTTGGACACTTTTTTACGCATGGCCCTTTTGCCCGCTGGGAAGCGAGACTTCTTTGGAGCGCTGATTTGCCTTTCCAGGTTGCTTGGTTGGCCAAAAAGGGCGTATGCGTTTTTTCCTGAATATATTCAGGAAAAAACGCATACGCCCTTTTTGGCCAAGGGCATCATTGTCCACGTTTTGCCGCTTTTCATGTGCTTTCAAGGCGATTCGAATCTACCTCCTGAAATCTGTTTCCTGCAATTCTGCCTTGCTTTCAAAGCCTCTTCGTTGCCTTCCCTTAATATATTTGTGGACGAGAGGTATCATTTAAAACTCTGCAGGTTTGTGAATTGCAGTGCCCCTGAGCTCCATTTTTCAACTCGCTTTTTGGGAGCTGGCCGCAAAAGCGCAGGATTGCTTCAGGCCCTCTTCTGGTTCTGAGGGGCAGGCTGAGCTTGTGCTTAATTCTTCTTCCTGATGGGAAAATAGATTGACCTGTGCGTGTCCCAACACCTAGAGCTAGTCTCTCATTGGTTCCCCCTCTTCTTGTTCATCCTCAGGACAAATTGCAACCTGTACGGAACAGGAGGTTAAAGGTGCTGATTCTCCAAGGAGGGAGATGGCTAGTAAATCGGCTGGAATGGCGAACCCGAGCAAAGGAGATGAGAAATGAGGTGCCTTTTAGAAACCTTTCCCGATCACACGGTGTACCATCTTCTGGGTTTCTCATGCCTGTTTTCGATGTAGGAAGATGCCCTTGAACCTGGAGATTTGGGACCCATGGGATGGGTACCATGCAGTATTTCTTGAAAGGGTCTGCGTTGGCTCACCCAACCTCACCGAACCTCTTAGCCCCAAGAGTGTCCACCCTTATGTCTCAATCAGCTGTGGGTCTAGATATGGTCAATCCAGTTTGCATCACAGCCCCTGAACGAATTTTGTAAGAATTTCTCTCTCTTTCACTGTCTTTGTTTCACGGGTTTTGAAAAGTAATTTATTTTTATAATGGGGTTTAGCTGCTTTTCACGGCTGTGTTTATGCCGCTTTACACGCCCTTGACTCACTTACAGAGAGATATCAATACATAGGTTTGAAGATTCTTACTAGTCAGATATATTCTTGTGCGGTGAATAGGGGGTGTTGAGTCCTGGTCACTGAAAAAGGAATAGGTCTTGTCTCTTACATATTGGGTTTATGGAACGGTATCTGAGCTAATTTGAAACCCTTGTTTTATGCATCACCCCACCTCACCTTTCCCGTTCAGCAGCCATAGTGTGTTTTCTAAACGTGTGACTCTGTTCTGTTTTGCAATTCAGTTCAAGTGTAGCGGTTTTTACATTCCCTCTCTAAGTGATATCTTAGGATAAGTGTCTTTTTCTGTGTGACTTATTTCACTTAGAATCGTCGTACCTAAATCCACTCATCGTGCTGCTACTAGCCTTATGACGTTGATTTCATGGCTGAGTGATATTCCATTGTACATGAGGACCACAACTTCTTTATCCATTTTTCTCCTTCCTAGGATATTTAAGGTGTAATGAAGTGGGGGTTCTTGTCAACAGAGCAGCCCTAAACTTTGGGGTGCCTGTGTCTTGCTGATTTTTAGTTTTCCCAATTTATACGCCCATGAGTGGAAGTGCCCTATGCTCTCCAAGCTGTGTTTTTCAGATGTTTCAGGACACACCGTACACTTCTCCAGAGTGGCTGTTGGCAATTTACATCCCGCCCATCAGCGTAGCAAGGCTCCCATTTCTCCATGGCCGGTCCTGCATTTCTGGTTTGGACACTTTTTTCCGCATGGCCCTTTTGCCCGCTGGGAAGCGAGACTTCTTTGGAGCCCTGATTTGCCTTTCCAGGTTGCTTGGTTGGCCAAAAAGGGCGTATGCGTTTTTTCCTGAATATATTCAGGAAAAAACGCATACGCCCTTTTTGGCCAAGGGCATCATTGTCCACGTTTTGCCGCTTTTCATGTGCTTTCAAGGCGATTCGAATCTACCTCCTGAAATCTGTTTCCTGCAATTCTGCCTTGCTTTCGAAGCCTCTTCGTTGCCTTCCCTTAATATATTTGTGGACGAGAGGTATCATTTAAAACTCTGCAGGTTTGTGAATTGCAGTGCCCCTGAGCTCCATTTTTCAACTCGCTTTTTTGGGAGCTGGCCGCAAAAGCGCAGGATTGCTTCAGGCCCTCTTCTGGTTCTGAGGGGCAGGCTGAGCTTGTGCTTAATTCTTCTTCCTGATGGGAAAATAGATTGACCTGTGCGTGTCCCAACACCTAGAGCTAGTGTCTCATTGGTTCCCCCTCTTCTTGTTCATCCTCAGGACAAATTGCAACCTGTACGGAACAGGAGGATAAAGGTGCTGATTCTCCAAGGAGGGAGATGGCTAGTAAATCGGCTGGAATGGCGAACCCGAGCAAAGGAGATGAGAAATGAGGTGCGTTTTAGAAACTTTTCCCGATCACACGGTGTACCATCTTCTGGGTTTCTCATGCCTGTTTTTGATGTAGGAAGATGCCCTTGAACCTGGAGATTTGGGACCCATGGGATGGGTACCATGCAGTATTACTTGAAAGGGTCTGCGTTGGCTCACCCAACCTCACCGAACCTCTCAGCCCCAAGAGTGTCCACCCTTATGTCTCAATCAGCTGTGGGTCTAGATATGGTCAATCCAGTTTGCATCACAGCCCCTGAACGAATTTTGTAAGAATTTCTCTCTCTTTCACTGTCTTTGTTTCACTGGTTTTGAAAAGTAATTTATTTTTATAATGGGGTTTAGCTGCTTGTCACGGCTGTGTTTATGCCGCTTTACACGCCCTTGACTCACTTACAGAGAGATATCAATACATAGGTTTGAAGATTCTTACTAGTCAGATATATTCTTGTGCGGTGAATAGGGGGTGTTGAGTCCTGGTCACTGAAAAAGGAATAGGTCTTGTCTCTTACATATTGGGTTTATGGAACGGTATCTGAGCTAATTTGAAACCCTTGTTTTATGCATCACCCCACCTTACCTTTCCCGTTCAGCAGCCATAGTGTGTTTTCTAAACGTGTGACTCTGTTCTGTTTTGCAATTCAGTTCAAGTGTAGCGGTTTTTACATTCCCTCTCTAAGTGATATCTTATGATAAGTGTCTTTTTCTGTGTGACTTATTTCACTTAGAATCGTCGTACCTAAATCCACTCATCGTGCTGCTACTAGCCTTATGACGTTGATTTCATGGCTGAGTGATATTCCATTGTACATGAGGACCCCAACTTCTTTATCCATTTTTCTCTTTCCTAGGATATTTAAGGTGTAATGAAGTGGGGGTTCTTGTCAACAGAGCAGCCCTAAACTTTGGGGTGCCTGTGTCTTGCTGATTTTTAGTTTTCCCAATTTATACGCCCATGAGTGGAAGTGCCCTATGCTCTCCAAGCTCTGTTTTTCAGATGTTTCAGGACACACCGTACACTTCTCCAGAGTGGCTGTTGGCAATTTACATCCCGCCCATCAGCGTAGCAAGGCTCCCATTTCTCCATGGCCGGTCCTGCATTTCTGGTTTGGACACTTTTTTCCGCATGGCCCTTTTGCCCGCTGGGAAGCCAGACTTCTTTGGAGCGCTGATTTGCCTTTCCAGGTTGCTTGGTTGGCCAAAAAGGGCGTATGCGTTTTTTCCTGAATATATTCAGGAAAAAACGCATACGCCCTTTTTGGCCAAGGGCATCATTGTCCACGTTTTGCCGCTTTTCATTTGCTTTCAAGGCGATTCGAATCTACCTCCTGAAATCTGTTTCCTGCAATTCTGCCTTGCTTTCAAAGCCTCTTCGTTGCCTTCCCTTAATATATTTGTGGACGAGAGGTATCATTTAAAACTCTGCAGGTTTGTGAATTGCAGTGCCCCTGAGCTCCATTTTTCAACTCGCTTTTTTGGGAGCTGGCCGCAAAAGCGCAGGATTCCTTCAGGCCCTCTTCTGGTTCTGAGGGGCAGGCTGAGCTTGTGCTTAATTCTTCTTCCTGATGGGAAAATAGAGTGACCTGTGCCTGTCCCAACACCTAGAGCTAGTCTCTCATTGGTTCCCCCTCTTCTTGTTCATCCTCAGGACAAATTGCAACCTGTACGGAACAGGAGGATAAAGGTGCTGATTCTCCAAGGAGGGAGATGGCTAGTAAATCGGCTGGAATGGCGAACCCGAGCAAAGGAGATGAGAAATGAGGTGCGTTTTAGAAACTTTTCCCGATCACACGGTGTACCATCTTCTGGGTTTCTCATGCCTGTTTTCGATGTAGGAAGATGCCCTTGAACCTGGAGATTTGGGACCCATGGGATGGGTACCATGCAGTATTACTTGAAAGGGTCTGCGTTGGCTCACCCAACCTCACCGAACCACTCAGTCCCAAGAGTGTCCACCCTTATGTCTCAATCAGCTGTGGGTCTAGATATGGTCAATCCAGTTTGCATCACAGCCCCTGAACGAATTTTGTAAGAATTTCTCTCTCTTTCACTGTCTTTGTTTCACGGGTTTTGAAAAGTAATTTATTTTTATAATGGGGTTTAGCTGCTTTTCACGGCTGTGTTTATGCCGCTTTACACCCCTTTGACTCACTTACAGAGAGATATCAATACATAGGTTTGAAGATTCTTACTAGTCAGATATATTCTTGTGCGGTGAATAGGGGGTGTTGAGTCCTGGTCACTGAAAAAGGAATAGGTCTTGTCTCTTACATATTGGGTTTATGGAACGGTATCTGAGCTAATTTGAAACCCTTGTTTTATGCATCACCCCACCTCACCTTTCCCGTTCAGCAGCCATAGTGTGTTTTCTAAACGTGTGACTCTGTTCTGTTTTGCAATTCAGTTCAAGTGTAGCGGTTTTTACATTCCCTCTCTAAGTGATATCTTAGGATAAGTGTCTTTTTCTGTGTGACTTATTTCACTTAGAATCGTCGTACCTAAATCCACTCATCGTGCTGCTACTAGCCTTATGACGTTGATTTCATGGCTGAGTGATATTCCATTGTACATGAGGACCACAACTTCTTTATCCATTTTTCTCCTTCCTAGGATATTTAAGGTGTAATGAAGTGGGGGTTCTTGTCAACAGAGCAGCCCTAAACTTTGGGGTGCCTGTGTCTTGCTGATTTTTAGTTTTCCCAATTTATACGCCCATGAGTGGAAGTGCCCTATGCTCTCCAAGCTGTGTTTTTCAGATGTTTCAGGACACACCGTACACTTCTCCAGAGTGGCTGTTGGCAATTTACATCCCGCCCATCAGCGTAGCAAGGCTCCCATTTCTCCATGGCCGGTCCTGCATTTCTGGTTTGGACACTTTTTTACGCATGGCCCTTTTGCCCGCTGGGAAGCGAGACTTCTTTGGAGCGCTGATTTGCCTTTCCAGGTTGCTTGGTTGGCCAAAAAGGGCGTATGCGTTTTTTCCTGAATATATTCAGGAAAAAACGCATACGCCCTTTTTGGCCAAGGGCATCATTGTCCACGTTTTGCCGCTTTTCATGTGCTTTCAAGGCGATTCGAATCTACCTCCTGAAATCTGTTTCCTGCAATTCTGCCTTGCTTTCAAAGCCTCTTCGTTGCCTTCCCTTAATATATTTGTGGACGAGAGGTATCATTTAAAACTCTGCAGGTTTGTGAATTGCAGTGCCCCTGAGCTCCATTTTTCAACTCGCTTTTTGGGAGCTGGCCGCAAAAGCGCAGGATTGCTTCAGGCCCTCTTCTGGTTCTGAGGGGCAGGCTGAGCTTGTGCTTAATTCTTCTTCCTGATGGGAAAATAGATTGACCTGTGCGTGTCCCAACACCTAGAGCTAGTCTCTCATTGGTTCCCCCTCTTCTTGTTCATCCTCAGGACAAATTGCAACCTGTACGGAACAGTAGGTTAAAGGTGCTGATTCTCCAAGGAGGGAGATGGCTAGTAAATCGGCTGGAATGGCGAACCCGAGCAAAGGAGATGAGAAATGAGGTGCGTTTTAGAAACCTTTCCCGATCACACGGTGTACCATCTTCTGGGTTTCTCATGCCTGTTTTCGATGTAGGAAGATGCCCTTGAACCTGGAGATTTGGGACCCATGGGATGGGTACCATGCAGTATTACTTGAAAGGGTCTGCGTTGGCTCACCCAACCTCACCGAACCACTCAGTCCCAAGAGTGTCCACCCTTATGTCTCAATCAGCTGTGGGTCTAGATATGGTCAATCCAGTTTGCATCACAGCCCCTGAACGAATTTTGTAAGAATTTCTCTCTCTTTCACTGTCTTTGTTTCACGGGTTTTGAAAAGTAATTTATTTTTATAATGGGGTTTAGCTGCTTTTCACGGCTGTGTTTATGCCGCTTTACACCCCTTTGACTCACTTACAGAGAGATATCAATACATAGGTTTGAAGATTCTTACTAGTCAGATATATTCTTGTGCGGTGAATAGGGGGTGTTGAGTCCTGGTCACTGAAAAAGGAATAGGTCTTGTCTCTTACATATTGGGTTTATGGAACGGTATCTGAGCTAATTTGAAACCCTTGTTTTATGCATCACCCCACCTCACCTTTCCCGTTCAGCAGCCATAGTGTGTTTTCTAAACGTGTGACTCTGTTCTGTTTTGCAATTCAGTTCAAGTGTAGCGGTTTTTACATTCCCTCTCTAAGTGATATCTTAGGATAAGTGTCTTTTTCTGTGTGACTTATTTCACTTAGAATCGTCGTACCTAAATCCATTCATCGTGCTGCTACTAGCCTTATGACGTTGATTTCATGGCTGAGTGATATTCCATTGTACATGAGAACCACAACTTCTTTATCCATTTTTCTCCTTCCTAGGATATTTAAGGTGTAATGAAGTGGGGGTTCTTGTCAACAGAGCAGCCCTAAACTTTGGGGTGCCTGTGTCTTGCTGATTTTTAGTTTTCCCAATTTATACGCCCATGAGTGGAAGTGCCCTATGCTCTCCAAGCTGTGTTTTTCAGATGTTTCAGGACACACCGTACACTTCTCCAGAGTGGCTGTTGGCAAATTACATCCCGCCCATCAGCGTAGCAAGGCTCCCATTTCTCCATGGCCGGTCCTGCATTTCTGCTTTGGACACTTTTTTACGCATGGCCCTTTTGCCCGCTGGGAAGCGAGACTTCTTTGGAGCGCTGATTTGCCTTTCCAGGTTGCTTGGTTGGCCAAAAAGGGCGTATGCGTTTTTTCCTGAATATATTCAGGAAAAAACGCATACGCCCTTTTTGGCCAAGGGCATCATTGTCCACGTTTTGCCGCTTTTCATGTGCTTTCAAGGCGATTCGAATCTACCTCCTGAAATCTGTTTCCTGCAATTCTGCCTTGCTTTCAAAGCCTCTTCGTTGCCTTCCCTTAATATATTTGTGGACGAGAGGTATCATTTAAAACTCTGCAGGTTTGTGAATTGCAGTGCCCCTGAGCTCCATTTTTCAACTCGCTTTTTGGGAGCTGGCCGCAAAAGCGCAGGATTGCTTCAGGCCCTCTTCTGGTTCTGAGGGGCAGGCTGAGCTTGTGCTTAATTCTTCTTCCTGATGGGAAAATAGATTGACCTGTGCGTGTCCCAACACCTAGAGCTAGTCTCTCATTGGTTCCCCCTCTTCTTGTTCATCCTCAGGACAAATTGCAACCTGTACGGAACAGTAGGTTAAAGGTGCTGATTCTCCAAGGAGGGAGATGGCTAGTAAATCGGCTGGAATGGCGAACCCGAGCAAAGGAGATGAGAAATGAGGTGCGTTTTAGAAACCTTTCCCGATCACACGGTGTACCATCTTCTGGGTTTCTCATGCCTGTTTTCGATGTAGGAAGATGCCCTTGAACCTGGAGATTTGGGACCCATGGGATGGGTACCATGCAGTATTACTTGAAAGGGTCTGCGTTGGCTCACCCAACCTCACCGAACCTCTCAGCCCCAAGAGTGTCCACCCTTATGTCTCAATCAGCTGTGGGTCTAGATATGGTCAATCCAGGTTGCATCACAGCCCCTGAACGAATTTTGTAAGAATTTCTCTCTCTTTCACTGTCTTTGTTTCACTGGTTTTGAAAAGTAATTTATTTTTATAATGGGGTTTAGCTGCTTTTCACGGCTGTGTTTATGCCGCTTTACACGCCCTTGACTCACTTACAGAGAGATATCAATACATAGGTTTGAAGATTCTTACTAGTCAGATATATTCTTGTGCGGTGAATAGGGGGTGTTGAGTCCTGGTCACTGAAAAAGGAATAGGTCTTGTCTCTTACATATTGGGTTTATGGAACGGTATCTGAGCTAATTTGAAACCCTTGTTTTATGCATCACCCCACCTCACCTTTCCCGTTCAGCAGCCATAGTGTGTTTTCTAAACGTGTGACTCTGTTCTGTTTTGCAATTCAGTTCAAGTGTAGCGGTTTTTACATTCCCTCTCTAAGTGATATCTTATGATAAGTGTCTTTTTCTGTGTGACTTATTTCACTTAGAATCGTCGTACCTAAATCCACTCATCGTGCTGCTACTAGCCTTATGACGTTGATTTCATGGCTGAGTGATATTCCATTGTACATGAGGACCCCAACTTCTTTATCCATTTTTCTCTTTCCTAGGATATTTAAGGTGTAATGAAGTGGGGGTTCTTGTCAACAGAGCAGCCCTAAACTTTGGGGTGCCTGTGTCTTGCTGATTTTTAGTTTTCCCAATTTATACGCCCATGAGTGGAAGTGCCCTATGCTCTCCAAGCTCTGTTTTTCAGATGTTTCAGGACACACCGTACACTTCTCCAGAGTGGCTGTTGGCAATTTACATCCCGCCCATCAGCGTAGCAAGGCTCCCATTTCTCCATGGCCGGTCCTGCATTTCTGGTTTGGACACTTTTTTACGCATGGCCCTTTTGCCCGCTGGGAAGCGAGACTTCTTTGGAGCGCTGATTTGCCTTTCCAGGTTGCTTGGTTGGCCAAAAAGGGCGTATGCGTTTTTTCCTGAATATATTCAGGAAAAAACGCATACGCCCTTTTTGGCCAAGGGCATCATTGTCCACGTTTTGCCGCTTTTCATGTGCTTTCAAGGCGATTCGAATCTACCTCCTGAAATCTGTTTCCTGCAATTCTGCCTTGCTTTCAAAGCCTCTTCGTTGCCTTCCCTTAATATATTTGTGGACGAGAGGTATCATTTAAAACTCTGCAGGTTTGTGAATTGCAGTGCCCCTGAGCTCCATTTTTCAACTCGCTTTTTTGGGAGCTGGCCGCAAAAGCGCAGGATTGCTTCAGGCCCTCTTCTGGTTCTGAGGGGCAGGCTGAGCTTGTGCTTAATTCTTCTTCCTGATGGGAAAATAGAGTGACCTGTGCCTGTCCCAACACCTAGAGCTAGTCTCTCATTGGTTCCCCCTCTTCTTGTTCATCCTCAGGACAAATTGCAACCTGTACGGAACAGGAGGATAAAGGTGCTGATTCTCCAAGGAGGGAGATGGCTAGTAAATCGGCTGGAATGGCGAACCCGAGCAAAGGAGATGAGAAATGAGGTGCGTTTTAGAAACTTTTCCCGATCACACGGTGTACCATCTTCTGGGTTTCTCATGCCTGTTTTTGATGTAGGAAGATGCCCTTGAACCTGGAGATTTGGGACCCATGGGATGGGTACCATGCAGTATTACTTGAAAGGGTCTGCGTTGGCTCACCCAACCTCACCGAACCTCTCAGCCCCAAGAGTGTCCACCCTTATGTCTCAATCAGCTGTGGGTCTAGATATGGTCAATCCAGTTTGCATCACAGCCCCTGAACGAATTTTGTAAGAATTTCTCTCTCTTTCACTGTCTTTGTTTCACTGGTTTTGAAAAGTAATTTATTTTTATAATGGGGTTTAGCTGCTTTTCACGGCTGTGTTTATGCCGCTTTACACGCCCTTGACTCACTTACAGAGAGATATCAATACATAGGTTTGAAGATTCTTACTAGTCAGATATATTCTTGTGCGGTGAATAGGGGGTGTTGAGTCCTGGTCACTGAAAAAGGAATAGGTCTTGTCTCTTACATATTGGGTTTATGGAACGGTATCTGAGCTAATTTGAAACCCTTTTTTTATGCATCACCCCACCTCACCTTTCCCGTTCAGCAGCCATAGTGTGTTTTCTAAACGTGTGACTCTGTTCTGTTTTGCAATTCAGTTCAAGTGTAGCGGTTTTTACATTCCCTCTCTAAGTGATATCTTATGATAAGTGTCTTTTTCTGTGTGACTTATTTCACTTAGAATCGTCGTACCTAAATCCACTCATCGTGCTGCTACTAGCCTTATGACGTTGATTTCATGGCTGAGTGATATTCCATTGTACATGAGGACCCCAACTTCTTTATCCATTTTTCTCTTTCCTAGGATATTTAAGGTGTAATGAAGTGGGGGTTCTTGTCAACAGAGCAGCCCTAAACTTTGGGGTGCCTGTGTCTTGCTGATTTTTAGTTTTCCCAATTTATACGCCCATGAGTGGAAGTGCCCTATGCTCTCCAAGCTCTGTTTTTCAGATGTTTCAGGACACACCGTACACTTCTCCAGAGTGGCTGTTGGCAATTTACATCCCGCCCATCAGCGTAGCAAGGCTCCCATTTCTCCATGGCCGGTCCTGCATTTCTGGTTTGGACACTTTTTTCCGCATGGCCCTTTTGCCCGCTGGGAAGCGAGACTTCTTTGGAGCGCTGATTTGCCTTTCCAGGTTGCTTGGTTGGCCAAAAAGGGCGTATGCGTTTTTTCCTGAATATATTCAGGAAAAAACGCATACGCCCTTTTTGGCCAAGGGCATCATTGTCCACGTTTTGCCGCTTTTCATGTGCTTTCAAGGCGATTCGAATCTACCTCCTGAAATCTGTTTCCTGCAATTCTGCCTTGCTTTCAAAGCCTCTTCGTTGCCTTCCCTTAATATATTTGTGGACGAGAGGTATCATTTAAAACTCTGCAGGTTTGTGAATTGCAGTGCCCCTGAGCTCCATTTTTCAACTCGCTTTTTTGGGAGCTGGCCGCAAAAGCGCAGGATTGCTTCAGGCCCTCTTCTGGTTCTGAGGGGCAGGCTGAGCTTGTGCTTAATTCTTCTTCCTGATGGGAAAATAGAGTGACCTGTGCCTGTCCCAACACCTAGAGCTAGTCTCTCATTGGTTCCCCCTCTTCTTGTTCATCCTCAGGACAAATTGCAACCTGTACGGAACAGGAGGATAAAGGTGCTGATTCTCCAAGGAGGGAGATGGCTAGTAAATCGGCTGGAATGGCGAACCCGAGCAAAGGAGATGAGAAATGAGGTGCGTTTTAGAAACTTTTCCCGATCACACGGTGTACCATCTTCTGGGTTTCTCATGCCTGTTTTTGATGTAGGAAGATGCCCTTGAACCTGGAGATTTGGGACCCATGGGATGGGTACCATGCAGTATTACTTGAAAGGGTCTGCGTTGGCTCACCCAACCTCACCGAACCTCTCAGCCCCAAGAGTGTCCACCCTTATGTCTCAATCAGCTGTGGGTCTAGATATGGTCAATCCAGTTTGCATCACAGCCCCTGAACGAATTTTGTAAGAATTTCTCTCTCTTTCACTGTCTTTGTTTCACTGGTTTTGAAAAGTAATTTATTTTTATAATGGGGTTTAGCTGCTTTTCACGGCTGTGTTTATGCCGCTTTACACGCCCTTGACTCACTTACAGAGAGATATCAATACATAGGTTTGAAGATTCTTACTAGTCAGATATATTCTTGTGCGGTGAATAGGGGGTGTTGAGTCCTGGTCACTGAAAAAGGAATAGGTCTTGTCTCTTACATATTGGGTTTATGGAACGGTATCTGAGCTAATTTGAAACCCTTGTTTTATGCATCACCCCACCTCACCTTTCCCGTTCAGCAGCCATAGTGTGTTTTCTAAACGTGTGACTCTGTTCTGTTTTGCAATTCAGTTCAAGTGTAGCGGTTTTTACATTCCCTCTCTAAGTGATATCTTAGGATAAGTGTCTTTTTCTGTGTGACTTATTTCACTTAGAATCGTCGTACCTAAATCCACTCATCGTGCTGCTACTAGCCTTATGACGTTGATTTCATGGCTGAGTGATATTCCATTGTACATGAGGACCCCAACTTCTTTATCCATTTTTCTCTTTCCTAGGATATTTAAGGTGTAATGAAGTGGGGGTTCTTGTCAACAGAGCAGCCCTAAACTTTGGGGTGCCTGTGTCTTGCTGATTTTTAGTTTTCCCAATTTATACGCCCATGAGTGGAAGTGCCCTATGCTCTCCAAGCTCTGTTTTTCAGATGTTTCAGGACACACCGTACACTTCTCCAGAGTGGCTGTTGGCAATTTACATCCCGCCCATCAGCGTAGCAAGGCTCCCATTTCTCCATGGCCGGTCCTGCATTTCTGGTTTGGACACTTTTTTCCGCATGGCCCTTTTGCCCGCTGGGAAGCCAGACTTCTTTGGAGCCCTGATTTGCCTTTCCAGGTTGCTTGGTTGGCCAAAAAGGGCGTATGCGTTTTTTCCTGAATATATTCAGGAAAAAACGTATACGCCCTTTTTGGCCAAGGGCATCATTGTCCACGTTTTGCCGCTTTTCATGTGCTTTCAAGGCGATTCGAATCTACCTCCTGAAATCTGTTTCCTGCAATTCTGCCTTGCTTTCAAAGCCTCTTCGTTGCCTTCCCTTAATATATTTGTGGACGAGAGGTATCATTTAAAACTCTGCAGGTTTGTGAATTGCAGTGCCCCTGAGCTCCATTTTTCAACTCGCTTTTTTGGGAGCTGGCCGCAAAAGCGCAGGATTGCTTCAGGCCCTCTTCTGGTTCTGAGGGGCAGGCTGAGCTTGTGCTTAATTCTTCTTCCTGATGGGAAAATAGAGTGACCTGTGCCTGTCCCAACACCTAGAGCTAGTGTCTCATTGGTTCCCCCTCTTCTTGTTCATCCTCAGGACAAATTGCAACCTGTACGGAACAGGAGGTTAAAGGTGCTGATTCTCCAAGGAGGGAGATGGCTAGTAAATCGGCTGGAATGGCGAACCCGAGCAAAGGAGATGAGAAATGAGGTGCGTTTTAGAAACCTTTCCCGATCACACGGTGTACCATCTTCTGGGTTTCTCATGCCTGTTTTCGATGTAGGAAGATGCCCTTGAACCTGGAGATTTGGGACCCATGGGATGGGTACCATGCAGTATTACTTGAAAGGGTCTGCGTTGGCTCACCCAACCTCACCGAACCTCTCAGCCCCAAGAGTGTCCACCCTTATGTCTCAATCAGCTGTGGGTCTAGATATGGTCAATCCAGGTTGCATCACAGCCCCTGAACGAATTTTGTAAGAATTTCTCTCTCTTTCACTGTCTTTGTTTCACGGGTTTTGAAAAGTAATTTATTTTTATAATGGGGTTTAGCTGCTTTTCACGGCTGTGTTTATGCCGCTTTACACGCCCTTGACTCACTTACAGAGAGATATCAATACATAGGTTTGAAGATTCTTACTAGTCAGATATATTCTTGTGCGGTGAATAGGGGGTGTTGAGTCCTGGTCACTGAAAAAGGAATAGGTCTTGTCTCTTACATATTGGGTTTATGGAACGGTATCTGAGCTAATTTGAAACCCTTGTTTTATGCATCACCCCACCTCACCTTTCCCGTTCAGCAGCCATAGTGTGTTTTCTAAACGTGTGACTCTGTTCTGTTTTGCAATTCAGTTCAAGTGTAGCGGTTTTTACATTCCCTCTCTAAGTGATATCTTATGATAAGTGTCTCTTTTTGTGTGACTTATTTCACTTAGAATCATCGTACCTAAATCCACTCATCGTGCTGCTACTAGCCTTATGACGTTGATTTCATGGCTGAGTGATATTCCATTGTACATGAGGACCACAACTTCTTTATCCATTTTTCTCCTTCCTAGGATATTTAAGGTGTAATGAAGTGGGGGTTCTTGTCAACAGAGCAGCCCTAAACTTTGGGGTGCCTGTGTCTTTCTGATTTTTAGTTTTCCCAATTTATACGCCCATGAGTGGAAGTGCCCTATGCTCTCCAAGCTGTGTTTTTTAGATGTTTCAGAACACACCGTACACTTCTCCAGAGTGGCTGTTGGCAATTTACATCCCGCCCATCAGCGTAGCAAGGCTCCCATTTCTCCATGGCCGGTCCTGCATTTCTGGTTTGGACACTTTTTTCCGCATGGCCCTTTTGCCCGCTGGGAAGCGAGACTTCTTTGGAGCGCTGATTTGCCTTTCCAGGTGGCTTGGTTGGCCAAAAAGGGCGTATGCGTTTTTTCCTGAATATATTCAGGAAAAAACGCATACGCCCTTTTTGGCCAAGGGCATCATTGTCCACGTTTTGCCGCTTTTCATGTGCTTTCAAGGCGATTCGAATCTACCTCCTGAAATCTGTTTCCTGCAATTCTGCCTTGCTTTCAAAGCCTCTTCGTTGCCTTCCCTTAATATATTTGTGGACGAGAGGTATCATTTAAAACTCTGCAGGTTTGTGAATTGCAGTGCCCCTGAGCTCCATTTTTCAACTCGCTTTTTTGGGAGCTGGCCGCAAAAGCGCAGGATTGCTTCAGGCCCTCTTCTGGTTCTGAGGGGCAGGCTGAGCTTGTGCTTAAATCTTCTTCCTGATGGGAAAATAGAGTGACCTGTGCCTGTCCCAACACCTAGAGCTAGTGTCTCATTGGTTCCCCCTCTTCTTGTTCATCCTCAGGACAAATTGCAACCTGTACGGAACAGGAGGATAAAGGTGCTGATTCTCCAAGGAGGGAGATGGCTAGTAAATCGGCTGGAATGGCGAACCCGAGCAAAGGAGATGAGAAATGAGGTGCGTTTTAGAAACTTTTCCCGATCACACGGTGTACCATCTTCTGGGTTTCTCATGCCTGTTTTCGATGTAGGAAGATGCCCTTGAACCTGGAGATTTGGGACCCATGGGATGGGTACCATGCAGTATTACTTGAAAGGGTCTGCGTTGGCTCACCCAACCTCACCGAACCTCTCAGCCCCAAGAGTGTCCACCCTTATGTCTCAATCAGCTGTGGGTCTAGATATGGTCAATCCAGTTTGCATCACAGCCCCTGAACGAATTTTGTAAGAATTTCTCTCTCTTTCACTGTCTTTGTTTCACTGGTTTTGAAAAGTAATTTATTTTTATAATGGGGTTTAGCTGCTTTTCACGGCTGTGTTTATGCCGCTTTACACCCCCTTGACTCACTTACAGAGAGATATCAATACATAGGTTTGAAGATTCTTACTAGTCAGATATATTCTTGTGCGGTGAATAGGGGGTGTTGAGTCCTGGTCACTGAAAAAGGAATAGGTCTTGTCTCTTACATATTGGGTTTATGGAACGGTATCTGAGCTAATTTGAAACCCTTGTTTTATGCATCACCCCACCTCACCTTTCCCGTTCAGCAGCCATAGTGTGTTTTCTAAACGTGTGACTCTGTTCTGTTTTGCAATTCAGTTCAAGTGTAGCGGTTTTTACATTCCCTCTCTAAGTGATATCTTAGGATAAGTGTCTTTATCTGTGTGACTTATTTCACTTAGAATCGTCGTACCTAAATCCACTCATCGTGCTGCTACTAGCCTTATGACGTTGATTTCATGGCTGAGTGATATTCCATTGTACATGAGGACCACAACTTCTTTATCCATTTTTCTCCTTCCTAGGATATTTAAGGTGTAATGAAGTGGGGGTTCTTGTCAACAGAGCAGCCCTAAACTTTGGGGTGCCTGTGTCTTGCTGATTTTTAGTTTTCCCAATTTATACGCCCATGAGTGGAAGTGCCCTATGCTCTCCAAGCTGTGTTTTTCAGATGTTTCAGGACACACCGTACACTTCTCCAGAGTGGCTGTTGGCAATTTACATCCCGCCCATCAGCGTAGCAAGGCTCCCATTTCTCCATGGCCGGTCCTGCATTTCTGGTTTGGACACTTTTTTCCGCATGGCCCTTTTGCCCGCTGGGAAGCGAGACTTCTTTGGAGCCCTGATTTGCCTTTCCAGGTTGCTTGGTTGGCCAAAAAGGGCGTATGCGTTTTTTCCTGAATATATTCAGGAAAAAACGCATACGCCCTTTTTGGCCAAGGGCATCATTGTCCACGTTTTGCCGCTTTTCATGTGCTTTCAAGGCGATTCGAATCTACCTCCTGAAATCTGTTTCCTGCAATTCTGCCTTGCTTTCAAAGCCTCTTCGGTGCCTTCCCTTAATATATTTGTGGACGAGAGGTATCATTTAAAACTCTGCAGTTTTGTGAATTGCAGTGCCCCTGAGCTCCATTTTTCAACTCGCTTTTTTGGAAGCTGGACGCAAAAGCGCAGGATTGCTTCAGGCCCTCTTCTGGTTCTGGGGGGCAGGCTGAGCTTGTGCTTAATTCTTCTTCCTGATGGGAAAATAGAGTGACCTGTGCCTGTCCCAACACCTAGAGCTAGTCTCTCATTGGTTCCCCTTCTTCCCGTTCATCCTCAGGACAAATTGCAACCTGTACGGAACAGGAGGTTAAAGGTGCTGATTCTCCAAGGAGGGAGATGGCTAGTAAATCGGCTGGAATGGCGAACCCGAGCCAAGGAGATGAGAAATGAGGTGCGTTTTAGAAACCTTTCCCGATCACACGGTGTACCATCTTCTGGGTTTCTCATGCCTGTTTTCGAAGTAGGAAGATGCCCTTGAACCTGGAGATTTGGGACCCATGGGATGGGTACCATGCAGTATTACTTGAAAGGGTCTGCGTTGGCTCACCCAACCTCACCGAACCTCTCAGCCCCAAGAGTGTCCACCCTTATGTCTCAATCAGCTGTGGGTCTAGATATGGTCAATCCAGGTTGCATCACAGCCCCTGAACGAATTTTGTAAGAATTTCTCTCTCTTTCACTGTCTTTGTTTCACGGGTTTTGAAAAGTAATTTATTTTTATAATGGGGTTTAGCTGCTTTTCACGGCTGTGTTTATGCCGCTTTACACCCCCTTGACTCACTTACAGAGAGATATCAATACATAGGTTTGAAGATTCTTACTAGTCAGATATATTCTTGTGTGGTGAATAGGGGGTGTTGAGTCCAGTTCACTGAAAAAGGAATAGGCCTTGTCTCTTACATATTGGGTTTATGGAACGGTATCTGAGCTAATTTGAAACCCTTGTTTTATGCATCACCCCACCTCACCTTTCCCGTTCAGCAGCCATAGTGTGTTTTCTAAACGTGTGACTCTGTTCTGTTTTGTAATTCAGTTCAAGTGTAGCGGTTTTTACATTCCCTCTCTAAGTGATATCTTAGGATAAGTGTCTTTTTCTGTGTGACTTATTTCACTTAGAATCGTCGTACCTAAATCCACTCATCGTGCTGCTACTAGCCTTATGACGTTGATTTCATGGCTGAGTGATATTCCATTGTACATGAGGACCACAACTTCTTTATCCATTTTTCTCTTTCCTAGGATATTTAAGGTGTAATGAAGTGGGGGTTCTTGTCAACAGAGCAGCCCTAAACTTTGGGGTGCCTGTGTCTTGCTGATTTTTATTTTTCCCAATTTATACGCCCATGAGTGGAAGTGCCCTATGCTGTCCAAGCTGTGTTTTTCAGGTGTTTCATGACACACCGTACACTTCTCCAGAGTGGCTGTTGGCAATTTACATCCCGCCCATCAGCGTAGCAAGGCTCCCATTTCTCCATGGCCGGTCCTGCATTTCTGGTTTGGACACTTTTTTCCGCATGGCCCTTTTGCCCGCTGGGAAGCCAGACTTCTTTGGAGCGCTGATTTGCCTTTCCAGGTTGCTTGGTTGGCCAAAAAGGGCGTATGCGTTTTTTCCTGAATATATTCAGGAAAAAACGCATACGCCCTTTTTGGCCAAGGGCATCGTTGTCCACGTTTTGCCGCTTTTCATGTGCTTTCAAGGCGATTCGAATCTACCTCCTGAAATCTGTTTCCTGCAATTCTGCCTTGCTTTCAAAGCCTCTTCGTTGCCTTCCCTTAATATATTTGTGGACGAGAGGTATCATTTAAAACTCTGCAGGTTTGTGAATTGCAGTGCCCCTGAGCTCCATTTTTCAACTCGCTTTTTTGGGAGCTGGCCGCAAAAGCGCAGGATTGCTTCAGGCCCTCTTCTGGTTCTGGGGGGCAGGCTGAGCTTGTGCTTAATTCTTCTTCCTGATGGGAAAATAGAGTGACCTGTGCCTGTCCCAACACCTAGAGCTAGTCTCTCATTGGTTCCCCCTCTTCTTGTTCATCCTCAGGACAAATTGCAACCTGTACGGAACAGGAGGTTAAAGGTGCTGATTCTCCAAGGAGGGAGATGGCTAGTAAATCGGCTGGAATGGCGAACCCGAGCCAAGGAGATGAGAAATGAGGTGCGTTTTAGAAACCTTTCCCGATCACACGGTGTACCATCTTCTGGGTTTCTCATGCCTGTTTTCGATGTAGGAAGATGCCCTTGAACCTGGAGATTTGGGACCCATGGGATGGGTACCATGCAGTATTACGTGAAAGGGTCTGCGTTGGCTCACCCAACCTCACCGAACCTCTCAGCCCCAAGAGTGTCCACCCTTATGTCTCAATCAGCTGTGGGTCTAGATATGGTCAATCCAGGTTGCATCACAGCCCCTGAACGAATTTTGTAAGAATTTCTCTCTCTTTCACTGTCTTTGTTTCACGGGTTTTGAAAAGTAATTTATTTTTATAATGGGGTTTAGCTGCTTTTCACGGCTGTGTTTATGCCGCTTTACACGCCCTTGACTCACTTACAGAGAGATATCAATACATAGGTTTGAAGATTCTTACTAGTCAGATATATTCTTGTGCGGTGAATAGGGGGTGTTGAGTCCTGGTCACTGAAAAAGGAATAGGTCTTGTCTCTTACATATTGGGTTTATGGAACGGTATCTGAGCTAATTTGAAACCCTTGTTTTATGCATCACCCCACCTCACCTTTCCCGTTCAGCAGCCATAGTGTGTTTTCTAAACGTGTGACTCTGTTCTGTTTTGCAATTCAGTTCAAGTGTAGCGGTTTTTACATTCCCTCTCTAAGTGATATCTTAGGATAAGTGTCTTTTTCTGTGTGACTTATTTCACTTAGAATCGTCGTACCTAAATCCACTCATCGTGCTGCTACTAGCCTTATGACGTTGATTTCATGGCTGAGTGATATTCCATTGTACATGAGGACCACAACTTCTTTATCCATTTTTCTCTTTCCTAGGATATTTAAGGTGTAATGAAGTGGGGGTTCTTGTCAACAGAGCAGCCCTAAACTTTGGGGTGCCTGTGTCTTGCTGATTTTTAGTTTTCCCAATTTATACGCCCATGAGTGGAAGTGCCCTATGCTCTCCAAGCTGTGTTTTTCAGATGTTTCAGGACACACCGTACACTTCTCCAGAGTGGCTGTTGGCAATTTACATCCCGCCCATCAGCGTAGCAAGGCTCCCATTTCTCCATGGCCGGTCCTGCATTTCTGGTTTGGACACTTTTTTCCGCATGGCCCTTTTGCCCGCTGGGAAGCCAGACTTCTTTGGAGCGCTGATTTGCCTTTCCAAGTTGCTTGGTTGGCCAAAAAGGGCGTATGCGTTTTTTCCTGAATATATTCAGGAAAAAACGCATACGCCCTTTTTGGCCAAGGGCATCATTGTCCACGTTTTGCCGCTTTTCATGTGCTTTCAATGCGATTCGAATCTACCTCCTGAAATCTGTTTCCTGCAATTCTGCCTTGCTTTCAAAGCCTCTTCGTTGCCTTCCCTTAATATATTTGTGGACGAGAGGTATCATTTAAAACTCTGCAGGTTTGTGAATTTCAGTGCCCCTGAGCTCCATTTTTCAACTCGCTTTTTTGGGAGCTGGCCGCAAAAGCGCAGGATTGCTTCAGGCCCTCTTCTGGTTCTGGGGGGCAGGCTGAGCTTGTGCTTAATTCTTCTTCCTGATGGGAAAATAGAGTGACCTGTGCCTGTCCCAACACCTAGAGCTAGTCTCTCATTGGTTCCCCCTCTTCTTGTTCATCCTCAGGACAAATTGCAACCTGTACGGAACAGTAGGTTAAAGGTGCTGATTCTCCAAGGAGGGAGATGGCTAGTAAATCGGCTGGAATGGCGAACCCGAGCCAAGGAGATGAGAAATGAGGTGCGTTTTAGAAACCTTTCCCGATCACACGGTGTACCATCTTCTGGGTTTCTCATGCCTGTTTTCGATGTAGGAAGATGCCCTTGAACCTGGAGATTTGGAACCCATGGGATGGGTACCATGCAGTATTACGTGAAAGGGTCTGCGTTGGCTCACCCAACCTCACCGAACCTCTCAGCCCCAAGAGTGTCCACCCTTATGTCTCAATCAGCTGTGGGTCTAGATATGGTCAATCCAGGTTGCATCACAGCCCCTGAACGAATTTTGAAAGAATTTCTCTCTCTTTCACTGTCTTTGTTTCACGGGTTTTGAAAAGTAATTTATTTTTATAATGGGGTTTAGCTGCTTTTCACGGCTGTGTTTATGCCGCTTTACACGCCCTTGACTCACTTACAGAGAGATATCAATACATAGGTTTGAAGATTCTTACTAGTCAGATATATTCTTGTGCGGTGAATAGGGGGTGTTGAGTCCTGGTCACTGAAAAAGGAATAGGTCTTGTCTCTTACATATTGGGTTTATGGAACGGTATCTGAGCTAATTTGAAACCCTTGTTTTATGCATCACCCCACCTCACCTTTCCCGTTCAGCAGCCATCGTGTGTTTTCTAAACGTGTGACTCTGTTCTGTTTTGCAATTCAGTTCAAGTGTAGCGGTTTTTACATTCCCTCTCTAAGTGATATCTTAGGATAAGTGTCTTTTTCTGTGTGACTTATTTCACTTAGAATCGTCGTACCTAAATCCACTCATCGTGCTGCTACTAGCCTTATGACGTTGATTTCATGGCTGAGTGATATTCCATTGTACATGAGGACCACAACTTCTTTATCCATTTTTCTCTTTCCTAGGCTATTTAAGGTGTAATGAAGTGGGGGTTCTTGTCAACAGAGCAGCCCTAAACTTTGGGGTGCCTGTGTCTTGCTGATTTTTAGTTTTCCCAATTTATACGCCCATGAGTGGAAGTGCCCTATGCTCTCCAAGCTGTGTTTTTCAGATGTTTCAGGACACACCGTACACTTCTCCAGAGTGGCTGTTGGCAATTTACATCCCGCCCATCAGCGTAGCAAGGCTCCCATTTCTCCATGGCCGGTCCTGCATTTCTGGTTTGGACACTTTTTTCCGCATGGCCCTTTTGCCCGCTGGGAAGCCAGACTTCTTTGGAGCGCTGATTTGCCTTTCCAGGTTGCTTGGTTGGCCAAAAAGGGCGTATGCGTTTTTTCCTGAATATATTCAGGAAAAAACGCATACGCCCTTTTTGGCCAAGGGCATCATTGTCCACGTTTTGCCGCTTTTCATGTGCTTTCAAGGCGATTCGAATCTACCTCCTGAAATCTGTTTCCTGCAATTCTGCCTTGCTTTCAAAGCCTCTTCGTTGCCTTCCCTTAATATATTTGTGGACGAGAGGTATCATTTAAAACTCTGCAGGTTTGTGAATTGCAGTGCCCCTGAGCTCCATTTTTCAACTCGCTTTTTTGGGAGCTGGCCGCAAAAGCGCAGGATTGCTTCAGGCCCTCTTCTGGTTCTGAGGGACAGGCTGAGCTTGTGCATAATTCTTCTTCCTGATGGGAAAATAGAGTGACCTGTGCCTGTCCCAACACCTAGAGCTAGTCTCTCATTGGTTCCCCCTCTTCCCGTTCATCCTCAGGACAAATTGCAACCTGTACGGAACAGGAGGTTAAAGGTGCTGATTCTCCAAGGAGGGAGATGGCTAGTAAATCGGCTGGAATGGCGAAACCAAGCAAAGGAGATGAGAAATGAGGTGCGTTTTAGAAACCTTTCCCGATCACACGGTGTACCATCTTCTGGGTTTCTCATGCCTGTTTTCGATGTAGGAAGATGCCCTTGAACCTGGAGATTTGGGACCCATGGGATGGGTACCATGCAGTATTACTTGAAAGGGTCTGCGTTGGCTCACCCAACCTCACCGAACCTCTCAGCCCCAAGAGTGTCCACCCTTATGTCTCAATCAGCTGTGGGTCTAGATATGGTCAATCCAGGTTGCATCACAGCCCCTGAACGAATTTTGTAAGAATTTCTCTCTCTTTCACTGTCTTTGTTTCACGGGTTTTGAAAAGTAATTTATTTTTATAATGGGGTTTAGCTGCTTTTCACGGCTGTGTTTATGCCGCTTTACACGCCCTTGACTCACTTACAGAGAGATATCAATACATAGGTTTGAAGATTCTTACTAGTCAGATATATTCTTGTGCGGTGAATAGGGGGTGTTGAGTCCTGGTCACTGAAAAAGGAATAGGTCTTGTCTCTTACATATTGGGTTTATGGAACGGTATCTGAGCTAATTTGAAACCCTTGTTTTATGCATCACCCCACCTCACCTTTCCCGTTCAGCAGCCATAGTGTGTTTTCTAAACGTGTGACTCTGTTCTGTTTTGCAATTCAGTTCAAGTGTAGCGGTTTTTACATTCCCTCTCTAAGTGATATCTTAGGATAAGTGTCTTTTTCTGTGTGACTTATTTCACTTAGAATCGTCGTACCTAAATCCACTCATCGTGCTGCTACTAGCCTTATGACGTTGATTTCATGGCTGAGTGATATTCCATTGTACATGAGGACCACAACTTCTTTATCCATTTTTCTCTTTCCTAGGATATTTAAGGTGTAATGAAGTGGGGGTTCTTGTCAACAGAGCAGCCCTAAACTTTGGGGTGCCTGTGTCTTGCTGATTTTTAGTTTTCCCAATTTATACGCCCATGAGTGGAAGTGCCCTATGCTCTCCAATCTGTGTTTTTCAGATGTTTCAGGACACACCGTACACTTCTCCAGAGTGGCTGTTGGCAATTTACATCCCGCCCATCAGCGTAGCAAGGCTCCCATTTCTCCATGGCCGGTCCTGCATTTCTGGTTTGGACACTTTTTTCCGCATGGCCCTTTTGCCCGCTGGGAAGCCAGACTTCTTTGGAGCGCTGATTTGCCTTTCCAGGTTGCTTGGTTGGCCAAAAAGGGCGTATGCGTTTTTTCCTGAATATATTCAGGAAAAAACGCATACGCCCTTTTTGGCCAAGGGCATCATTGTCCACGTTTTGCCGCTTTTCATGTGCTTTCAAGGCGATTCGAATCTACCTCCTGAAATCTGTTTCCTGCAATTCTGCCTTGCTTTCAAAGCCTCTTCGTTGCCTTCCCTTAATATATTTGTGGACGAGAGGTATCATTTAAAACTCTGCAGGTTTGTGAATTTCAGTGCCCCTGAGCTCCATTTTTCAACTCGCTTTTTTGGGAGCTGGCCGCAAAAGCGCAGGATTGCTTCAGGCCCTCTTCTGGTTCTGGGGGGCAGGCTGAGCTTGTGCTTAATTCTTCTTCCTGATGGGAAAATAGAGTGACCTGTGCCTGTCCCAACACCTAGAGCTAGTCTCTCATTGGTTCCCCCTCTTCTTGTTCATCCTCAGGACAAATTGCAACCTGTACGGAACAGTAGGTTAAAGGTGCTGATTCTCCAAGGAGGGAGATGGCTAGTAAATCGGCTGGAATGGCGAACCCGAGCCAAGGAGATGAGAAATGAGGTGCGTTTTAGAAACCTTTCCCGATCACACGGTGTACCATCTTCTGGGTTTCTCATGCCTGTTTTCGATGTAGGAAGATGCCCTTGAACCTGGAGATTTGGGACCCATGGGATGGGTACCATGCAGTATTACGTGAAAGAGTCTGCGTTGGCTCACCCAACCTCACCGAACCTCTCAGCCCCAAGAGTGTCCACCCTTATGTCTCAATCAGCTGTGGGTCTAGATATGGTCAATCCAGGTTGCATCACAGCCCCTGAACGAATTTTGTAAGAATTTCTCTCTCTTTCACTGTCTTTGTTTCACGGGTTTTGAAAAGTAATTTATTTTTATAATGGGGTTTAGCTGCTTTTCACGGCTGTGTTTATGCCGCTTTACACGCCCTTGACTCACTTACAGAGAGATATCAATACATAGGTTTGAAGATTCTTACTAGTCAGATATATTCTTGTGCGGTGAATAGGGGGTGTTGAGTCCTGGTCACTGAAAAAGGAATAGGTCTTGTCTCTTACATATTGGGTTTATGGAACGGTATCTGAGCTAATTTGAAACCCTTGTTTTATGCATCACCCCACCTCACCTTTCCCGTTCAGCAGCCATAGTGTGTTTTCTAAACGTGTGACTCTGTTCTGTTTTGCAATTCAGTTCAAGTGTAGCGGTTTTTACATTCCCTCTCTAAGTGATATCTTAGGATAAGTGTCTTTTTCTGTGTGACTTATTTCACTTAGAATCGTCGTACCTAAATCCACTCATCGTGCTGCTACTAGCCTTATGACGTTGATTTCATGGCTGAGTGATATTCCATTGTACATGAGGACCACAACTTCTTTATCCATTTTTCTCTTTCCTAGGATATTTAAGGTGTAATGAAGTGGGGGTTCTTGTCAACAGAGCAACCCTAAACTTTGGGGTGCCTGTGTCTTGCTGATTTTTAGTTTTCCCAATTTATACGCCCATGAGTGGAAGTGCCCTATGCTCTCCAAGCTGTGTTTTTCAGATGTTTCAGGACACACCGTACACTTCTCCAGAGTGGCTGTTCGCAATTTACATCCCGCCCATCAGCGTAGCAAGGCTCCCATTTCTCCATGGCCGGTCCTGCATTTCTGGTTTGGACACTTTTTTCCGCATGGCCCTTTTGCCCGCTGGGAAGCGAGACTTCTTTGGAGCGCTGATTTGCCTTTCCAGGTTGCTTGGTTGGCCAAAAAGGGCGTATGCGTTTTTTCCTGAATATATTCAGGAAAAAACGCATACGCCCTTTTTGGCCAAGGGCATCATTGTCCACGTTTTGCCGCTTTTCATGTGCTTTCAAGGCGATTCGAATCTACCTCCTGAAATCTGTTTCCTGCAATTCTGCCTTGCTTTCAAAGCCTCTTCGTTGCCTTCCCTTAATATATTTGTGGACGAGAGGTATCATTTAAAACTCTGCAGGTTTGTGAATTGCAGTGCCCCTGAGCTCCATTTTTCAACTCGCTTTTTTGGGAGCTGGCCGCAAAAGCGCAGGATTGCTTCAGGCCCTCTTCTGGTTCTGAGTGGCAGGCTGAGCTTGTGCTTAATTCTTCTTCCTGATGGGAAAATAGAGTGACCTGTGCCTGTCCCAACACCTAGAGCTAGTCTCTCATTGGTTCCCCCTCTTCCCGTTCATCCTCAGGACAAATTGCAACCTGTACGGAACAGGAGGTTAAAGGTGCTGATTCTCCAAGGAGGGAGATGGCTAGTAAATCGGCTGGAATGGCGAAACCAAGCAAAGGAGATGAGAAATGAGGTGCGTTTTAGAAACCTTTCCCGATCACACGGTGTACCATCTTCTGGGTTTCTCATGCCTGTTTTCGATGTAGGAAGATGCCCTTGAACCTGGAGATTTGGGACCCATGGGATGGGTACCATGCAGTATTACTTGAAAGGGTCTGCGTTGGCTCACCCAACCTCACCGAACCTCTCAGCCCCAAGAGTGTCCACCCTTATGTCTCAATCAGCTGTGGGTCTAGATATGGTCAATCCAGTTTGCATCACAGCCCCTGAACGAATTTTGTAAGAATTTCTCTCTCTCTTTCACTGTCTTTGTTTCACGGGTTTTGAAAAGTAATTTATTTTTATAATGGTGTTTAGCTGCTTTTCACGGCTGTGTTTATGCCACTTTACACGCCCTTGACTCACTTACAGAGAGATATCAATACATAGGTTTGAAGATTCTTACTAGTCAGATATATTCTTGTGCGGTGAATAGGGGGTGTTGAGTCCTGGTCACTGAAAAAGGAATAGGTCTTGTCTCTTACATATTGGGTTTATGGAACGGTATCTGAGCTAATTTGAAACCCTTGTTTTATGCATCACCCCACCTCACCTTTCCCGTTCAGCAGCCATAGTGTGTTTTCTAAACGTGTGACTCTGTTCTGTTTTGCAATTCAGTTCAAGTGTAGCGGTTTTTACATTCCCTCTCGAAGTGATATCTTAGGATAAGTGTCTTTTTCTGTGTAACTTATTTCACTTAGAATCGTCGTACCTAAATCCACTCATCGTGCTGCTACTAGCGCCTTATGACGTTGATTTCATGGCTGAGTGATATTCCATTGTACATGAGGACCACAACTTCTTTATCCATTTTTCTCCTTCCTAGGATATTTAAGGTGTAATGAAGTGGGGGTTCTTGTCAACAGAGCAGCCCTAAACTTTGGGGTGCCTGTGTCTTGCTGATTTTTAGTTTTCCCAATTTATACGCCCATGAGTGGAAGTGCCCTATGCTCTCCAAGCTGTGTTTTTCAGATGTTTCAGGACACACCGTACACTTCTCCAGAGTGGCTGTTGGCAATTTACATCCCGCCCATCAGCGTAGCAAGGCTCCCATTTCTCCATGGCCGGTCCTGCATTTCTGGTTTGGACACTTTTTTCCGCATGGCCCTTTTGCCCGCTGGGAAGCCAGACTCCTTTGGAGCGCTGATTTGCCTTTCCAGGTTGCTTGGTTGGCCAAAAAGGGCGTATGCGTTTTTTCCTGAATATATTCAGGAAAAAACGCATACGCCCTTTTTGGCCAAGGGCATCATTGTCCACGTTTTGCCGCTTTTCATGTGCTTTCAAGGCGATTCGAATCTACCTCCTGAAATCTGTTTCCTGCAATTCTGCCTTGCTTTCAAAGCCTCTTCGTTGCCTTCCCTTAATATATTTGTGGACGAGAGGTATCATTTAAAACTCTGCAGGTTTGTGAATTTCAGTGCCCCTGAGCTCCATTTTTCAACTCGCTTTTTTGGGAGCTGGCCGCAAAAGCGCAGGATTGCTTCAGGCCCTCTTCTGGTTCTGGGGGGCAGGCTGAGCTTGTGCTTAATTCTTCTTCCTGATGGGAAAATAGAGTGACCTGTGCCTGTCCCAACACCTAGAGCTAGTCTCTCATTGGTTCCCCCTCTTCTTGTTCATCCTCAGGACAAATTGCAACCTGTACGGAACAGTAGGTTAAAGGTGCTGATTCTCCAAGGAGGGAGATGGCTAGTAAATCGGCTGGAATGGCGAACCCGAGCCAAGGAGATGAGAAATGAGGTGCGTTTTAGAAACCTTTCCCGATCACATGGTGTACCATCTTCTGGGTTTCTCATGCCTGTTTTCGATGTAGGAAGATGCCCTTGAACCTGGAGATTTGGGACCCATGGGATGGGTACCATGCAGTATTACGTGAAAGGGTCTGCGTTGGCTCACCCAACCTCACCGAACCTCTCAGCCCCAAGAGTGTCCACCCTTATGTCTCAATCAGCTGTGGGTCTAGATATGGTCAATCCAGGTTGCATCACAGCCCCTGAACGAATTTTGTAAGAATTTCTCTCTCTTTCACTGTCTTTGTTTCACGGGTTTTGAAAAGTAATTTATTTTTATAATGGGGTTTAGCTGCTTTTCACGGCTGTGTTTATGCCGCTTTACACGCCCTTGACTCACTTACAGAGAGATATCAATACATAGGTTTGAAGATTCTTACTAGTCAGATATATTCTTGTGCGGTGAATAGGGGGTGTTGAGTCCTGGTCACTGAAAAAGGAATAGGTCTTGTCTCTTACATATTGGGTTTATGGAACGGTATCTGAGCTAATTTGAAACCCTTGTTTTATGCATCACCCCACCTCACCTTTCCCGTTCAGCAGCCATAGTGTGTTTTCTAAACGTGTGACTCTGTTCTGTTTTGCAATTCAGTTCAAGTGTAGTGGTTTTTACATTCCCTCTCTAAGTGATATCTTAGGATAAGTGTCTTTTTCTGTGTGACTTATTTCACTTAGAATCGTCGTACCTAAATCCACTCATCGTGCTGCTACTAGCCTTATGACGTTGATTTCATGGCTGAGTGATATTCCATTGTACATGAGGACCACAACTTCTTTATCCATTTTTCTCTTTCCTAGGATATTTAAGGTGTAATGAAGTGGGGGTTCTTGTCAACAGAGCAGCCCTAAACTTTGGGGTGCCTGTGTCTTGCTGATTTTTAGTTTTCCCAATTTATACGCCCATGAGTGGAAGTGCCCTATGCTCTCCAAGCTGTGTTTTTCAGATGTTTCAGGACACACCGTACACTTCTCCAGAGTGGCTGTTGGCAATTTACATCCCGCCCATCAGCGTAGCAAGGCTCCCATTTCTCCATGGCCGGTCCTGCATTTCTGGTTTGGACACTTTTTTCCGCATGGCCCTTTTGCCCGCTGGGAAGCCAGACTTCTTTGGAGCGCTGATTTGCCTTTCCAGGTTGCTTGGTTGGCCAAAAAGGGCGTATGCGTTTTTTCCTGAATATATTCAGGAAAAAACGCATACGCCCTTTTTGGCCAAGGGCATCATTGTCCACGTTTTGCCGCTTTTCATGTGCTTTCAAGGCGATTCGAATCTACCTCCTGAAATCTGTTTCCTGCAATTCTGCCTTGCTTTCAAAGCCTCTTCGTTGCCTTCCCTTAATATATTTGTGGACGAGAGGTATCATTTAAAACTCTGCAGGTTTGTGAATTGCAGTGCCCCTGAGCTCCATTTTTCAACTCGCTTTTTTGGGAGCTGGCCGCAAAAGCGCAGGATTGCTTCAGGCCCTCTTCTGGTTCTGGGGGGCAGGCTGAGCTTGTGCTTAATTCTTCTTCCTGATGGGAAAATAGAGTGACCTGTGCCTGTCCCAACACCTAGAGCTAGTCTCTCATTGGTTCCCCCTCTTCTTGTTCATCCTCAGGACAAATTGCAACCTGTACGGAACAGTAGGTTAAAGGTGCTGATTCTCCAAGGAGGGAGATGGCTAGTAAATCGGCTGGAATGGCGAACCCGAGCCAAGGAGATGAGAAATGAGGTGCGTTTTAGAAACCTTTCCCGATCACACGGTGTACCATCTTCTGGGTTTCTCATGCCTGTTTTCGATGTAGGAAGATGCCCTTGAACCTGGAGATTTGGGACCCATGGGATGGGTACCATGCAGTATTACGTGAAAGGGTCTGCGTTGGCTCACCCATCCTCACCGAACCTCTCAGCCCCAAGAGTGTCCACCCTTATGTCTCAATCAGCTGTGGGTCTAGATATGGTCAATCCAGGTTGCATCACAGCCCCTGAACGAATTTTGTAAGAATTTCTCTCTCTTTCACTGTCTTTGTTTCACGGGTTTTGAAAAGTAATTTATTTTTATAATGGGGTTTAGCTGCTTTTCACGGCTGTGTTTATGCCGCTTTACACGCCCTTGACTCACTTACAGAGAGATATCAATACATAGGTTTGAAGATTCTTACTAGTCAGATATATTCTTGTGCGGTGAATAGGGGGTGTTGAGTCCTGGTCACTGAAAAAGGAATAGGTCTTGTCTCTTACATATTGGGTTTATGGAACGGTATCTGAGCTAATTTGAAACCCTTGTTTTATGCATCACCCCACCTCACCTTTCCCGTTCAGCAGCCATAGTGTGTTTTCTAAACGTGTGACTCTGTTCTGTATTGCAATTCAGTTCAAGTGTAGCGGTTTTTACATTCCCTCTCTAAGTGATATCTTAGGATAAGTGTCTTTTTCTGTGTAACTTATTTCACTTAGAATCGTCGTACCTAAATCCACTCATCGTGCTGCTACTAGCCTTATGACGTTGATTTCATGGCTGAGTGATATTCCATTGTACATGAGGACCACAACTTCTTTATCCATTTTTCTCCTTCCTAGGATATTTAAGGTGTAATGAAGTGGGGGTTCTTGTCAACAGAGCAGCCCTAAACTTTGGGGTGCCTGTGTCTTGCTGATTTTTAGTTTTCCCAATTTATACGCCCATGAGTGGAAGTGCCCTATGCTCTCCAAGCTGTGTTTTTCAGATGTTTCAGGACACACCGTACACTTCTCCAGAGTGGCTGTTGGCAATTTACATCCCGCCCATCAGCGTAGCAAGGCTCCCATTTCTCCGTGGCCGGTCCTGCATTTCTGGTTTGGACACTTTTTTCCCCATGGCCCTTTTGCCCGCTGGGAAGCGAGACTTCTTTGGAGCGCTGATTTGCCTTTCCAGGTTGCTTGGTTGGCCAAAAAGGGCGTATGCGTTTTTTCCTGAATATATTCAGGAAAAAACGCATACGCCCTTTTTGGCCAAGGGCATCATTGTCCACGTTTTGCCGCTTTTCATGTGCTTTCAAGGCGATTCGAATCTACCTCCTGAAATCTGTTTCCTGCAATTCTGCCTTGCTTTCAAAGCCTCTTCGTTGCCTTCCCTTAATATATTTGTGGACGAGAGGTATCATTTAAAACTCTGCAGGTTTGTGAATTGCAGTGCCCCTGAGCTCCATTTTTCAACTCGCTTTTTTGGAAGCTGGACGCAAAAGCGCAGGATTGCTTCAGGCCCTCTTCTGGTTCTGGGGAGCAGGCTGAGCTTGCGCTTAATTCTTCTTCCTGATGGGAAAATAGAGTGACCTGTGCCTGTCCCAACACCTAGAGCTAGTCTCTCATTGGTTCCCCCTCTTCCCGTTCATCCTCAGGACAAATTGCAACCTGTACGGAACAGGAGGTTAAAGGTGCTGATTCTCCAAGGAGGGAGATGGCTAGTAAATCGGCTGGAATGGCGAACCCGAGCAAAGGAGATGAGAAATGAGGTGCGTTTTAGAAACCTTTCCCGATCACACGGTGTACCATCTTCTGGGTTTCTCATGCCTGTTTTCGAAGTAGGAAGATGCCCTTGAACCTGGAGATTTGGGACCCATGGGATGGGTACCATGCAGTATTACTTGAAAGGGTCTGCGTTGGCTCACCCAACCTCACCGAACCTCTCAGCCCCAAGAGTGTCCACCCTTATGTCTCAATCAGCTGTGGGTCTAGATATGGTCAATCCAGGTTGCATCACAGCCCCTGAACGAATTTTGTAAGAATTTCTCTCTCTTTCACTGTCTTTGTTTCACGGGTTTTGAAAAGTAATTTATTTTTATAATGGGGTTTAGCTGCTTTTCACGGCTGTGTTTATGCCGCTTTACAGGCCCTTGACTCACTTACAGAGAGATATCAATACATAGGTTTGAAGATTCTTACTAGTCAGATATATTCTTGTGCGGTGAATAGGGGGTGTTGAGTCCTGGTCACTGAAAAAGGAATAGGCCTTGTCTCTTACATATTGGGTTTATGGAACGGTATCTGAGCTAATTTGAAACCCTTGTTTTATGCATCACCCCACCTCACCTTTCCCGTTCAGCAGCCATAGTGTGTTTTCTAAACGTGTGACTCTGTTCTGTTTTGCAATTCAGTTCAAGTGTAGCGGTTTTTACATTCCCTCTCTAAGTGATATCTTAGGATAAGTGTCTTTTTCTGTGTGACTTATTTCACTTAGAATCGTCGTACCTAAATCCACTCATCGTGCTGCTACTAGCCTTATGACGTTGATTTCATGGCTGAGTGATATTCCATTGTACATGAGGACCACAACTTCTTTATCCATTTTTCTCTTTCCTAGGATATTTAAGGTGTAATGAAGTGGGGGTTCTTGTCAAAAGAGCAGCCCTAAACTTTGGGGTGCCTGTGTCTTGCTGATTTTTAGTTTTCCCAATTTATACGCCCATGAGTGGAAGTGCCCTATGCTCTCCAAGCTGTGTTTTTCAGATGTTTCAGGACACACCATACACTTCTCCAGAGTGGCTGTTGGCAATTTACATCCCGCCCATCAGCGTAGCAAGGCTCCCATTTCTCCATGGCCGGTCCTGCATTTCTGCTTTGGACACTTTTTTCCGCATGGCCCTTTTGCCCGCTGGGAAGCGAGACTTCTTTGGAGCGCTGATTTGCCTTTCCAGGTTGCTTGGTTGGCCAAAAAGGGCGTATGCGTTTTTTCCTGAATATATTCAGGAAAAAACGCATACGCCCTTTTTGGCCAAGGGCATCATTGTCCACGTTTTGCCACTTTTCATGTGCTTTCAAGGCGATTCGAATCTACCTCCTGAAATCTGTTTCCTGCAATTCTGCCTTGCTTTCAAAGCCTCTTCGTTGCCTTCCCTTAATATATTTGTGGACGAGAGGTATCATTTAAAACTCTGCAGGTTTGTGAATTGCAGTGCCCCTGAGCTCCATTTTTCAACTCGCTTTTTTGGGAGCTGGCCGCAAAAGCGCAGGATTGCTTCAGGCCCTCTTCTGGTTCTGGGGGGCAGGCTGAGCTTGTGCTTAATTCTTCTTCCTGATGGGAAAATAGAGTGACCTGTGCCTGTCCCAACACCTAGAGCTAGTCTCTCATTGGTTCCCCCTCTTCCCGTTCATCCTCAGGACAAATTGCAACCTGTACGGAACAGGAGGTTAAAGGTGCTGATTCTCCAAGGAGGGAGATGGCTAGTAAATCGGCTGGAATGGCGAAACCAAGCAAAGGAGATGAGAAATGAGGTGCGTTTTAGAAACCTTTCCCGATCACACGGTGTACCATCTTCTGGGTTTCTCATGCCTGTTTTCGATGTAGGAAGATGCCCTTGAACCTGGAGATTTGGGACCCATGGGATGGGTACCATGCAGTATTACTTGAAAGGGTCTGCGTTGGCTCACCCAACCTCACCGAACCTCTCAGCCCCAAGAGTGTCCACCCTTATGTCTCAATCAGCTGTGGGTCTAGATATGGTCAATCCAGTTTGCATCACAGCCCCTGAACGAATTTTGTAAGAATTTCTTTCTCTCTTTCACTGTCTTTGTTTCACGGGTTTTGAAAAGTAATTTATTTTTATAATGGTGTTTAGCTGCTTTTCACGGCTGTGTTTATGCCACTTTACACGCCCTTGACTCACTTACAGAGAGATATCAATACATAGGTTTGAAGATTCTTACTAGTCAGATATATTCTTGTGCGGTGAATAGGGGGTGTTGAGTCCTGGTCACTGAAAAAGGAATAGGTCTTGTCTCTTACATATTGGGTTTATGGAACGATATCTGAGCTAATTTGAAACCCTTGTTTTATGCATCACCCCACCTCACCTTTCCCGTTCAGCAGCCATAGTGTGTTTTCTAAACGTGTGACTCTGTTCTGTTTTGCAATTCAGTTCAAGTGTAGCGGTTTTTACATTCCCTCTCTAAGTGATATCTTAGGATAAGTGTCTTTTTCTGTGTGACTTATTTCACTTAGAATCGTCGTACCTAAATCCACTCATCGTGCTGCTACTAGCCTTATGACGTTGATTTCATGGCTGAGTGATATTCCATTGTACATGAGGACCACAACTTCTTTATCCATTTTTCTCCTTCCTAGGATATTTAAGGTGTAATGAAGTGGGGGTTCTTGTCAACAGAGCAGCCCTAAACTTTGGGGTGCCTGTGTCTTGCTGATTTTTAGTTTTCCCAATTTATACGCCCATGAGTGGAAGTGCCCTATGCTCTCCAAGCTGTGTTTTTCAGATGTTTCAGGACACACCGTACACTTCTCCAGAGTGGCTGTTGGCAATTTACATCCCGCCCATCAGCGTAGCAAGGCTCCCATTTCTCCATGGCCGGTCCTGCATTTCTGGTTTGGACACTTTTTTCCGCATGGCCCTTTTGCCCGCTGGGAAGCCAGACTCCTTTGGAGCGCTGATTTGCCTTTCCAGGTTGCTTGGTTGGCCAAAAAGGGCGTATGCGTTTTTTCCTGAATATATTCAGGAAAAAACGCATACGCCCTTTTTGGCCAAGGGCATCATTGTCCACGTTTTGCCGCTTTTCATGTGCTTTCAAGGCGATTCGAATCTACCTCCTGAAATCTGTTTCCTGCAATTCTGCCTTGCTTTCAAAGCCTCTTCGTTGCCTTCCCTTAATATATTTGTGGACGAGTGGTATCATTTAAAACTCTGCAGGTTTGTGAATTTCAGTGCCCCTGAGCTCCATTTTTCAACTCGCTTTTTTGGGAGCTGGCCGCAAAAGCGCAGGATTGCTTCAGGCCCTCTTCTGGTTCTGGGGGGCAGGCTGAGCTTGTGCTTAATTCTTCTTCCTGATGGGAAAATAGAGTGACCTGTGCCTGTCCCAACACCTAGAGCTAGTCTCTCATTGGTTCCCCCTCTTCTTGTTCATCCTCAGGACAAATTGCAACCTGTACGGAACAGTAGGTTAAAGGTGCTGATTCTCCAAGGAGGGAGATGGCTAGTAAATCGGCTGGAATGGCGAACCCGAGCCAAGGAGATGAGAAATGAGGTGCGTTTTAGAAACCTTTCCCGATCACACGGTGTACCATCTTCTGGGTTTCTCATGCCTGTTTTTGATGTAGGAAGATGCCCTTGAACCTGGAGATTTGGGACCCATGGGATGGGTACCATGCAGTATTACGTGAAAGGGTCTGCGTTGGCTCACCCAACCTCACCGAACCTCTCAGCCCCAAGAGTGTCCACCCTTATGTCTCAATCAGCTGTGGGTCTAGATATGGTCAATCCAGGTTGCATCACAGCCCCTGAACGAATTTTGTAAGAATTTCTCTCTCTTTCACTGTCTTTGTTTCACGGGTTTTGAAAAGTAATTTATTTTTATAATGGGGTTTAGCTGCTTTTCACGGCTGTGTTTATGCCGCTTTACACGCCCTTGACTCACTTACAGAGAGATATCAATACATAGGTTTGAAGATTCTTACTAGTCAGATATATTCTTGTGCGGTGAATAGGGGGTGTTGAGTCCTGGTCACTGAAAAAGGAATAGGTCTTGTCTCTTACATATTGGGTTTATGGAACGGTATCTGAGCTAATTTGAAACCCTTGTTTTATGCATCACCCCACCTCACCTTTCCCGTTCAGCAGCCATAGTGTGTTTTCTAAACGTGTGACTCTGTTCTGTTTTGCAATTCAGTTCAAGTGTAGCGGTTTTTACATTCCCTCTCTAAGTGATATCTTAGGATAAGTGTCTTTTTCTGTGTGACTTATTTCACTTAGAATCGTCGTACCTAAATCCACTCATCGTGCTGCTACTAGCCTTATGACGTTGATTTCATGGCTGAGTGATATTCCATTGTACATGAGGACCACAATTTCTTTATCCATTTTTCTCTTTCCTAGGATATTTAAGGTGTAATGAAGTGGGGGTTCTTGTCAACAGAGCAGCCCTAAACTTTGGGGTGCCTGTGTCTTGCTGATTTTTAGTTTTCCCAATTTATACGCCCATGAGTGGAAGTGCCCTATGCTCTCCAAGCTGTGTTTTTCAGATGTTTCAGAACACACCGTACACTTCTCCAGAGTGGCTGTTGGCAATTTACATCCCGCCCATCAGCGTAGCAAGGCTCCCATTTCTCCATGGCCGGTCCTGCATTTCTGGTTTGGACACTTTTTTCCGCATGGCCCTTTTGCCCGCTGGGAAGCCAGACTTCTTTGGAGCGCTGATTTGCCTTTCCAGGTTGCTTGGTTGGCCAAAAAGGGCGTATGCGTTTTTTCCTGAATATATTCAGGAAAAAACGCATACGCCCTTTTTGGCCAAGGGCATCATTGTCCACGTTTTGCCGCTTTTCATGTGCTTTCAAGGCGATTCGAATCTACCTCCTGAAATCTGTTTCCTGCAATTCTGCCTTGCTTTCAAAGCCTCTTCGTTGCCTTCCCTTAATATATTTGTGGACGAGAGGTATCATTTAAAACTCTGCAGGTTTGTGAATTGCAGTGCCCCTGAGCTCCATTTTTCAACTCGCTTTTTTGGGAGCTGGCCGCAAAAGCGCAGGATTGCTTCAGGCCCTCTTCTGGTTCTGGGGGGCAGGCTGAGCTTGTGCTTAATTCTTCTTCCTGATGGGAAAATAGAGTGACCTGTGCCTGTCCCAACACCTAGAGCTAGTCTCTCATTGGTTCCCCCTCTTCTTGTTCATCCTCAGGACAAATTGCAACCTGTACGGAACAGTAGGTTAAAGGTGCTGATTCTCCAAGGAGGGAGATGGCTAGTAAATCGGCTGGAATGGCGAACCCGAGCCAAGGAGATGAGAAATGAGGTGCGTTTTAGAAACCTTTCCCGATCACACGGTGTACCATCTTCTGGGTTTCTCATGCCTGTTTTCGATGTAGGAAGATGCCCTTGAACCTGGAGATTTGGGACCCATGGGATGGGTACCATGCAGTATTACGTGAAAGGGTCTGCGTTGGCTCACCCATCCTCACCGAACCTCTCAGCCCCAAGAGTGTCCACCCTTATGTCTCAATCAGCTGTGGGTCTAGATATGGTCAATCCAGGTTGCATCACAGCCCCTGAACGAATTTTGTAAGAATTTCTCTCTCTTTCACTGTCTTTGTTTCACGGGTTTTGAAAAGTAATTTATTTTTATAATGGGGTTTAGCTGCTTTTCACGGCTGTGTTTATGCCGCTTTACACGCCCTTGACTCACTTACAGAGAGATATCAATACATAGGTTTGAAGATTCTTACTAGTCAGATATATTCTTGTGCGGTGAATAGGGGGTGTTGAGTCCTGGTCACTGAAAAAGGAATAGGTCTTGTCTCTTACATATTGGGTTTATGGAACGGTATCTGAGCTAATTTGAAACCCTTGTTTTATGCATCACCCCACCTCACCTTTCCCGTTCAGCAGCCATAGTGTGTTTTCTAAACGTGTGACTCTGTTCTGTTTTGCAATTCAGTTCAAGTGTAGCGGTTTTTACATTCCCTCTCTAAGTGATATCTTAGGATAAGTGTCTTTTTCTGTGTAACTTATTTCACTTAGAATCGTCGTACCTAAATCCACTCATCGTGCTGCTACTAGCCTTATGACGTTGATTTCATGGCTGAGTGATATTCCATTGTACATGAGGACCACAACTTCTTTATCCATTTTTCTCCTTCCTAGGATATTTAAGGTGTAATGAAGTGGGGGTTCTTGTCAACAGAGCAGCCCTAAACTTTGGGGTGCCTGTGTCTTGCTGATTTTTAGTTTTCCCAATTTATACGCCCATGAGTGGAAGTGCCCTATGCTCTCCAAGCTGTGTTTTTCAGATGTTTCAGGACACACCGTACACTTCTCCAGAGTGGCTGTTGGCAATTTACATCCTGCCCATCAGCGTAGCAAGGCTCCCATTTCTCCGTGGCCGGTCCTGCATTTCTGGTTTGGACACTTTTTTCCCCATGGCCCTTTTGCCCGCTGGGAAGCGAGACTTCTTTGGAGCGCTGATTTGCCTTTCCAGGTTGCTTGGTTGGCCAAAAAGGGCGTATGCGTTTTTTCCTGAATATATTCAGGAAAAAACGCATACGCCCTTTTTGGCCAAGGGCATCATTGTCCACGTTTTGCCGCTTTTCATGTGCTTTCAAGGCGATTCGAATCTACCTCCTGAAATCTGTTTCCTGCAATTCTGCCTTGCTTTCAAAGCCTCTTCGTTGCCTTCCCTTAATATATTTGTGGACGAGAGGTATCATTTAAAACTCTGCAGGTTTGTGAATTGCAGTGCCCCTGAGCTCCATTTTTCAACTCGCTTTTTTGGAAGCTGGACGCAGAAGCGCAGGATTGCTTCAGGCCCTCTTCTGGTTCTGGGGAGCAGGCTGAGCTTGCGCTTAATTCTTCTTCCTGATGGGAAAATAGAGTGACCTGTGCCTGTCCCAACACCTAGAGCTAGTCTCTCATTGGTTCCCCCTCTTCCCGTTCATCCTCAGGACAAATTGCAACCTGTACGGAACAGGAGGTTAAAGGTGCTGATTCTCCAAGGAGGGAGATGGCTAGTAAATCGGCTGGAATGGCGAACCCGAGCCAAGGAGATGAGAAATGAGGTGCGTTTTAGAAACCTTTCCCGATCACACGGTGTACCATCTTCTGGGTTTCTCATGCCTGTTTTCGAAGTAGGAAGATGCCCTTGAACCTGGAGATTTGGGACCCATGGGATGGGTACCATGCAGTATTACTTGAAAGGGTCTGCGTTGGCTCACCCAACCTCACCGAACCTCTCAGCCCCAAGAATGTCCACCCTTATGTCTCAATCAGCTGTGGGTCTAGATATGGTCAATCCAGGTTGCATCACAGCCCCTGAACGAATTTTGTAAGAATTTCTCTCTCTTTCACTGTCTTTGTTTCACGGGTTTTGAAAAGTAATTTATTTTTATAATGGGGTTTAGCTGCTTTTCACGGCTGTGTTTATGCCGCTTTACAGGCCCTTGACTCACTTACAGAGAGATATCAATACATAGGTTTGAAGATTCTTACTAGTCAGATATATTCTTGTGCGGTGAATAGGGGGTGTTGAGTCCTGGTCACTGAAAAAGGAATAGGCCTTGTCTCTTACATATTGGGTTTATGGAACGGTATCTGAGCTAATTTGAAACCCTTGTTTTATGCATCACCCCACCTCACCTTTCCCGTTCAGCAGCCATAGTGTGTTTTCTAAACGTGTGACTCTGTTCTGTTTTGCAATTCAGTTCAAGTGTAGCGGTTTTTACATTCCCTCTCTAAGTGATATCTTAGGATAAGTGTCTTTTTCTGTGTGACTTATTTCACTTAGAATCGTCGTACCTAAATCCACTCATCGTGCTGCTACTAGCCTTATGACGTTGATTTCATGGCTGAGTGATATTCCATTGTACATGAGGACCACAACTTCTTTATCCATTTTTCTCTTTCCTAGGATATTTAAGGTGTAATGAAGTGGGGGTTCTTGTCAAAAGAGCAGCCCTAAACTTTGGGGTGCCTGTGTCTTGCTGATTTTTAGTTTTCCCAATTTATACGCCCATGAGTGGAAGTGCCCTATGCTCTCCAAGCTGTGTTTTTCAGATGTTTCAGGACACACCGTACACTTCTCCAGAGTGGCTGTTGGCAATTTACATCCCGCCCATCAGCGTAGCAAGGCTCCCATTTCTCCATGGCCGGTCCTGCATTTCTGCTTTGGACACTTTTTTCCGCATGGCCCTTTTGCCCGCTGGGAAGCCAGACTTCTTTGGAGCGCTGATTTGCCTTTCCAGGTTGCTTGGTTGGCCAAAAAGGGCGTATGCGTTTTTTCCTGAATATATTCAGGAAAAAACGCATACGCCCTTTTTGGCCAAGGGCATCATTGTCCAAGTTTTGCCGCTTTTCATGTGCTTTCAAGGCGATTCGAATCTACCTCCTGAAATCTGTTTCCTGCAATTCTGCCTTGCTTTCAAAGCCTCTTCGTTGCCTTCCCTTAATATATTTGTGGACGAGAGGTATCATTTAAAACTCTGCAGGTTTGTGAATTGCAGTGCCCCTGAGCTCCATTTTTCAACTCGCTTTTTTGGGAGCTGGCCGCAAAAGCGCAGGATTGCTTCAGGCCCTCTTCTGGTTCTGGGGGGCAGGCTGAGCTTGTGCTTAATTCTTCTTCCTGATGGGAAAATAGAGTGACCTGTGCCTGTCCCAACACCTAGAGCTAGTCTCTCATTGGTTCCCCCTCTTCCCGTTCATCCTCAGGACAAATTGCAACCTTTACGGAACAGGAGGTTAAAGGTGCTGATTCTCCAAGGAGGGAGATGGCTAGTAAATCGGCTGGAATGGCGAACCCGAGCCAAGGAGATGAGAAATGAGGTGCGTTTTAGAAACCTTTCCCGATCACACGGTGTACCATCTTCTGGGTTTCTCATGCCTGTTTTCGACGTAGGAAGATGCCCTTAAACCTGGAGATTTGGGACCCATGGGATGGGTACCATGCAGTATTACTTGAAAGGGTCTGCGTTGGCTCACCCAACCTCACCGAACCTCTCAGCCCCAAGAGTGTCCACCCTTATGTCTCAATCAGCTGTGGGTCTAGATATGGTCAATCCAGGTTGCATCACAGCCCCTGAACGAATTTTGTAAGAATTTCTCTCTCTTTCACTGTCTTTGTTTCACGGGTTTTGAAAAGTAATTTATTTTTATAATGGGGTTTAGCTGCTTTTCACGGCTGTGTTTATGCCGCTTTACACCCCCTTGACTCACTTACAGAGAGATATCAATACATAGGTTTGAAGATTCTTACTAGTCAGATATATTCTTGTGCGGTGAATAGGGGGTGTTGAGTCCAGTTCACTGAAAAAGGAATAGGCCTTGTCTCTTACATATTGGGTTTATGGAACGGTATCTGAGCTAATTTGAAACCCTTGTTTTATGCATCACCCCACCTTACCTTTCCCGTTCAGCAGCCATAGTGTGTTTCCTAAACGTGTGACTCTGTTCTGTTTTGTAATTCAGTTCAAGTGTAGCGGTTTTTACATTCCCTCTACAAGTGATATCTTATGATAAGTGTCTTTTTCTGTGTGACTTATTTCACTTAGAATCATCGTACCTAAATCCACTCATCGTGCTGCTACTAGCCTTATGACGTTGATTTCATGGCTGAGTGATATTCCATTGTACATGAGGACCACAACTTCTTTATCCATTTTTCTCTTTCCTAGGATATTTAAGGTGTAATGAAGTGGGGGTTCTTGTCAACAGAGCAGCCCTAAACTTTGGGGTGCCTGTGTCTTGCTAATTTTTAGTTTTCCCAATTTATACGCCCATGAGTGGAAGTCCTATGCTCTCCAAGCTGTGTTTTTCAGATGTTTCAGGACACACCGTACACTTCTCCAGAGTGGCTGTTGGCAATTTACATCCCGCCCATCAGCGTAGCAAGGCTCCCATTTCTCCATGGCCGGTCCTGCATTTCTGGTTTGGACACTTTTTTCCGCATGGCCCTTTTGCCCGCTGGGAAGCCAGACTTCTTTGGAGCGCTGATTTGCCTTTCCAGGTTGCTTGGTTGGCCAAAAAGGGCGTATGCGTTTTTTCCTGAATATATTCAGGAAAAAACGCATACGCCCTTTTTGGCCAAGGGCATCATTGTCCACGTTTTGCCGCTTTTCATGTGCTTTCAAGGCGATTCGAATCTACCTCCTGAAATCTGTTTCCTGCAATTCTGCCTTGCTTTCAAAGCCTCTTCGTTGCCTTCCCTTAATATATTTGTGGACGAGAGGTATCATTTAAAACTCTGCAGGTTTGTGAATTGCAGTGCCCCTGAGCTCCATTTTTCAACTCGCTTTTTTGGGAGCTGGCCGCAAAAGCGCAGGATTGCTTCAGGCCCTCTTCTGGTTCTGAGGGGCAGGCTGAGCTTGTGCTTAATTCTTCTTCCTGATGGGAAAATAGAGTGACCTGTGCCTGTCCCAACACCTAGAGCTAGTCTCTCATTGGTTCCCCGTCTTCCCGTTCATCCTCAGGACAAATTGCAACCTGTACGGAACAGGAGGTTAAAGGTGCTGATTCTCCAAGGAGGGAGATGGCTAGTAAATCGGCTGGAATGGCGAAACCAAGCAAAGGAGATGAGAAATGAGGTGCGTTTTAGAAACCTTTCCCGATCACACGGTGTACCATCTTCTGGGTTTCTCATGCCTGTTTTCGATGTAGGAAGATGCCCTTGAACCTGGAGATTTGGGACCCATGGGATGGGTACCATGCAGTATTACTTGAAAGGGTCTGCGTTGGCTCACCCAACCTCACCGAACCTCTCAGCCCCAAGAGTGTCCACCCTTATGTCTCAATCAGCTGTGGGTCTAGATATGGTCAATCCAGTTTGCATCACAGCCCCTGAACGAATTTTGTAAGAATTTCTTTCTCTCTTTCACTGTCTTTGTTTCACGGGTTTTGAAAAGTAATTTATTTTTATAATGGTGTTTAGCTGCTTTTCACGGCTGTGTTTATGCCACTTTACACGCCCTTGACTCACTTACAGAGAGATATCAATACATAGGTTTGAAGATTCTTACTAGTCAGATATATTCTTGTGCGGTGAATAGGGGGTGTTGAGTCCTGGTCACTGAAAAAGGAATAGGTCTTGTCTCTTACATATTGGGTTTATGGAACGGTATCTGAGCTAATTTGAAACCATTGTTTTATGCATCACCCTACCTCACCTTTCCCGTTCAGCAGCCATAGTGTGTTTTCTAAACGTGTGACTCTGTTCTGTTTTGCAATTCAGTTCAAGTGTAGCGGTTTTTACATTCCCTCTCTAAGTGATATCTTAGGATAAGTGTCTTTTTCTGTGTAACTTATTTCACTTAGAATCGTCGTACCTAAATCCACTCATCGTGCTGCTACTAGCCTTATGACGTTGATTTCATGGCTGAGTGATATTCCATTGTACATGAGGACCACAACTTCTTTATCCATTTTTCTCCTTCCTAGGATATTTAAGGTGTAATGAAGTGGGGGTTCTTGTCAACAGAGCAGCCCTAAACTTTGGGGTGCCTGTGTCTTGCTGATTTTTAGTTTTCCCAATTTATACGCCCATGAGTGGAAGTGCCCTATGCTCTCCAAGCTGTGTTTTTTAGATGTTTCAGAACACACCGTACACTTCTCCAGAGTGGCTGTTGGCAATTTACATCCCACCCATCAGCGTAGCAAGGCTCCCATTTCTCCATGGCCGGTCCTGCATTTCTGGTTTGGACACTTTTTTCCGCATGGCCCTTTTGCCCGCTGGGAAGCCAGACTCCTTTGGAGCGCTGATTTGCCTTTCCAGGTTGCTTGGTTGGCCAAAAAGGGCGTATGCGTTTTTTCCTGAATATATTCAGGAAAAAACGCATACGCCCTTTTTGGCCAAGGGCATCATTGTCCACGTTTTGCCGCTTTTCATGTGCTTTCAAGGCGATTCGAATCTACCTCCTGAAATCTGTTTCCTGCAATTCTGCCTTGCTTTCAAAGCCTCTTCGTTGCCTTCCCTTAATATATTTGTGGACGAGAGGTATCATTTAAAACTCTGCAGGTTTGTGAATTTCAGTGCCCCTGAGCTCCATTTTTCAACTCGCTTTTTTGGGAGCTGGCCGCAAAAGCGCAGGATTGCTTCAGGCCCTCTTCTGGTTCTGGGGGGCAGGCTGAGCTTGTGCTTAATTCTTCTTCCTGATGGGAAAATAGAGTGACCTGTGCCTGTCCCAACACCTAGAGCTAGTCTCTCATTGGTTCCCCCTCTTCTTGTTCATCCTCAGGACAAATTGCAACCTGTACGGAACAGTAGGTTAAAGGTGCTGATTCTCCAAGGAGGGAGATGGCTAGTAAATCGGCTGGAATGGCGAACCCGAGCCAAGGAGATGAGAAATGAGGTGCGTTTTAGAAACCTTTCCCGATCACACGGTGTACCATCTTCTGGGTTTCTCATGCCTGTTTTCGATGTAGGAAAATGCCCTTGAACCTGGAGATTTGGGACCCATGGGATGGGTACCATGCAGTATTACGTGAAAGGGTCTGCGTTGGCTCACCCAACCTCACCGAACCTCTCAGCCCCAAGAGTGTCCACCCTTATGTCTCAATCAGCTGTGGGTCTAGATATGGTCAATCCAGGTTGCATCACAGCCCCTGAACGAATTTTGTAAGAATTTCTCTCTCTTTCACTGTCTTTGTTTCACGGGTTTTGAAAAGTAATTTATTTTTATAATGGGGTTTAGCTGCTTTTCACGGCTGTGTTTATGCCGCTTTACACGCCCTTGACTCACTTACAGAGAGATATCAATACATAGGTTTGAAGATTCTTACTAGTCAGATATATTCTTGTGCGGTGAATAGGGGGTGTTGAGTCCTGGTCACTGAAAAAGGAATAGGTCTTGTCTCTTACATATTGGGTTTATGGAACGGTATCTGAGCTAATTTGAAACCCTTGTTTTATGCATCACCCCACCTCACCTTTCCCGTTCAGCAGCCATAGTGTGTTTTCTAAACGTGTGACTCTGTTCTGTTTTGCAATTCAGTTCAAGTGTAGCGGTTTTTACATTCCCTCTCTAAGTGATATCTTAGGATAAGTGTCTTTTTCTGTGTGACTTATTTCACTTAGAATCGTCGTACCTAAATCCACTCATCGTGCTGCTACTAGCCTTATGACGTTGATTTCATGGCTGAGTGATATTCCATTGTACATGAGGACCACAACTTCTTTATCCATTTTTCTCTTTCCTAGGATATTTAAGGTGTAATGAAGTGGGGGTTCTTGTCAACAGAGCAGCCCTAAATTTTGGGGTGCCTGTGTCTTGCTGATTTTTAGTTTTCCCAATTTATACGCCCATGAGTGGAAGTGCCCTATGCTCTCCAAGCTGTGTTTTTCAGATGTTTCAGGACACACCGTACACTTCTCCAGAGTGGCTGTTGGCAATTTACATCCCGCCCATCAGCGTAGCAAGGCTCCCATTTCTCCATGGCCGGTCCTGCATTTCTGGTTTGGACACTTTTTTCCGCATGGCCCTTTTGCCCGCTGGGAAGCCAGACTTCTTTGGAGCGCTGATTTGCCTTTCCAGGTTGCTTGGTTGGCCAAAAAGGGCGTATGCGTTTTTTCCTGAATATATTCAGGAAAAAACGCATACGCCCTTTTTGGCCAAGGGCATCATTGTCCACGTTTTGCCGCTTTTCATGTGCTTTCAAGGCGATTCGAATCTACCTCCTGAAATCTGTTTCCTGCAATTCTGCCTTGCTTTCAAAGCCTCTTCGTTGCCTTCCCTTAATATATTTGTGGACGAGAGGTATCATTTAAAACTCTGCAGGTTTGTGAATTGCAGTGCCCCTGAGCTCCATTTTTCAACTCGCTTTTTTGGGAGATGGCCGCCAAAGCGCAGGATTGCTTCAGGCCCTCTTCTGGTTCTGGGGGGCAGGCTGAGCTTGTGCTTAATTCTTCTTCCTGATGGGAAAATAGAGTGACCTGTGCCTGTCCCAACACCTAGAGCTAGTCTCTCATTGGTTCCCCCTCTTCCCGTTCATCCTCAGGACAAATTGCAACCTGTACGGAACAGGAGGTTAAAGGTGCTGATTCTCCAAGGAGGGAGATGGCTAGTAAATCGGCTGGAATGGCGAACCCAAGCAAAGGAGATGAGAAATGAGGTGCGTTTTAGAAACCTTTCCCGATCACACGGTGTACCATCTTCTGGGTTTCTCATGCCTGTTTTCGACGTAGGAAGATGCCCTTGAACCTGGAGATTTGGGACCCATGGGATGGGTACCATGCAGTATTACTTGAAAGGGTCTGCGTTGGCTCACCCAACCTCACCGAACCTCTCAGCCCCAAGAGTGTCCACCCTTATGTCTCAATCAGCTGTGGGTCTAGATATGGTCAATCCAGGTTGCATCACAGCCGCTGAACGAATTTTGTAAGAATTTCTCTCTCTTTCACTGTCTTTGTTTCACGGGTTTTGAAAAGTAATTTATTTTTATAATGGGGTTTAGCTGCTTTTCACGGCTGTGTTTATGCCGCTTTACACCCCCTTGACTCACTTACGGAGAGATATCAATACATAGGTTTGAAGATTCTTACTAGTCAGATATATTCTTGTGCGGTGAATAGGGGGTGTTGAGTCCAGTTCACTGAGCAAGGAATAGGTCTTGTCTCTTACATATTGGGTTTATGGAACGGTATCTGAGCTAATTTGAAACCCTTGTTTTATGCATCACCCCACCTCACCTTTCCCGTTCAGCAGCCATAGTGTGTTTCCTAAACGTGTGACTCTGTTCTGTTTTGCAATTCAGTTCAAGTGTAGCGGTTTTTACATTCCCTCTCTAAGTGATATCTTATGATAAGTGTCTTTTCTGTGTGACTTATTTCACTTAGAATCGTCGTACCTAAATCCACTCATCGTGCTGCTACTAGCCTTATGACGTGGATTTCATGGCTGAGTGATATTCCATTGTACATGAGGACCACCACTTCTTTATCCATTTTTCTCTTTCCTAGGATATTTAAGGTGTAATGAAGTGGGGGTTCTTGTCAACAGAGCAGCCCTAAACTTTGGGGTGCCTGTGTCTTGCTGATTTTTAGTTTTCCCAATTTATACGCCCATGAGTGGAAGTGCCCTATGCTCTCCAAGCTGTGTTTTTTAGATGTTTCAGAACACACCGTACACTTCTCCAGAGTGGCTGTTGGCAATTTACATCCCACCCATCAGCGTAGCAAGGCTCCCATTTCTCCATGGCCGGTCCTGCATTTCTGGTTTGGACACTTTTTTCCGCATGGCCCTTTTGCGCGCTGGGAAGCGAGACTTCTTTGGAGCGCTGATTGGCCTTTCCAGGTTGCTTGGTTGGCCAAAAAGGGCGTATGCGTTTTTTCCTGAATATATTCAGGAAAAAACGCATACGCCCTTTTTGGCCAAGGGCATCATTGTCCACGTTTTGCCGCTTTTCATGTGCTTTCAAGGCGATTCGAATCTACCTCCTGAAATCTGTTTCCTGCAATTCTGCCTTGCTTTCAAAGCCTCTTCGTTGCCTTCCCTTAGTATATTTGTGGACGAGAGGTATCATTTAAAACTGTGCAGGTTTGTGAATTGCAGTGCCCCTGAGCTCCATTTTTCAACTCGCTTTTTTGGGAGCTGGCCGCAAAAGCGCAGGATTGCTTCAGGCCCTCTTCTGGTTCTGGGGGGCAGGCTGAGCTTGTGCTTAATTCTTCTTCCTGATGGGAAAATAGAGTGACCTGTGCCTGTCCCAACACCTAGAGCTAGTCTCTCATTGGTTCCCCCTCTTCCCCTTCATCCTCAGGACAAATTGCAACCTGTACGGAACAGGAGGTTAAAGGTGCTGATTCTCCAAGGAGGGAGATGGCTAGTAAATCGGCTGGAATGGCGAACCCGAGCAAAGGAGATGAGAAATGAGGTGCGTTTTAGAAACCTTTCCCGATCACACGGTGTACCATCTTCTGGGTTTCTCATGCCTGTTTTCGACGTAGGAAGATGCCCTTGAACCTGGAGATTTGGGACCCATGGGATGGGTACCATGCAGTATTACTTGAAAGGGTCTGCGTTGGCTCACCCAACCTCACCGAACCTCTCAGCCCCAAGAGTGTCCACCCTTATGTCTCAATCAGCTGTGGGTCTAGATATGGTCAATCCAGTTTGCATCACAGCCCCTGAACGAATTTTGTAAGAATTTCTTTCTCTCTTTCACTGTCTTTGTTTCACGGGTTTTGAAAAGTAATTTATTTTTATAATGGTGTTTAGCTGCTTTTCACGGCTGTGTTTATGCCACTTTACACGCCCTTGACTCACTTACAGAGAGATATCAATACATAGGTTTGAAGATTCTTACTAGTCAGATATATTCTTGTGCGGTGAATAGGGGGTGTTGAGTCCTGGTCACTGAAAAAGGAATAGGTCTTGTCTCTTACATATTGGGTTTATGGAACGGTATCTGAGCTAATTTGAAACCCTTGTTTTATGCATCACCCCACCTCACCTTTCCCGTTCAGCAGCCATAGTGTGTTTTCTAAACGTGTGACTCTGTTCTGTTTTGCAATTCAGTTCAAGTGTAGTGGTTTTTACATTCCCTCTCTAAGTGATATCTTAGGATAAGTGTCTTTTTCTGTGTAACTTATTTCACTTAGAATCGTCGTACCTAAATCCACTCATCGTGCTGCTACTAGCCTTATGACGTTGATTTCATGGCTGAGTGATATTCCATTGTACATGAGGACCACAACTTCTTTATCCATTTTTCTCCTTCCTAGGATATTTAAGGTGTAATGAAGTGGGGGTTCTTGTCAACAGAGCAGCCCTAAACTTTGGGGTGCCTGTGTCTTGCTGATTTTTAGTTTTCCCAATTTATACGCCCATGAGTGGAAGTGCCCTATGCTCTCCAAGCTGTGTTTTTCAGATGTTTCAGGACACACCGTACACTTCTCCAGAGTGGCTGTTGGCAATTTACATCCCGCCCATCAGCGTAGCAAGGCTCCCATTTCTCCATGGCCGGTCCTGCATTTCTGGTTTGGACACTTTTTTCCGCATGGCCCTTTTGCCCGCTGGGAAGCCAGACTCCTTTGGAGCGCTGATTTGCCTTTCCAGGTTGCTTGGTTGGCCAAAAAGGGCGTATGCGTTTTTTCCTGAATATATTCAGGAAAAAACGCATACGCCCTTTTTGGCCAAGGGCATCATTGTCCACGTTTTGCCGCTTTTCATGTGCTTTCAAGGCGATTCGAATCTACCTCCTGAAATCTGTTTCCTGCAATTCTGCCTTGCTTTCAAAGCCTCTTCGTTGCCTTCCCTTAATATATTTGTGGACGAGAGGTATCATTTAAAACTCTGCAGGTTTGTGAATTTCAGTGCCCCTGAGCTCCATTTTTCAACTCGCTTTTTTGGGAGCTGGCCGCAAAAGCGCAGGATTGCTTCAGGCCCTCTTCTGGTTCTGGGGGGCAGGCTGAGCTTGTGCTTAATTCTTCTTCCTGATGGGAAAATAGAGTGACCTGTGCCTGTCCCAACACCTAGAGCTAGTCTCTCATTGGTTCCCCCTCTTCTTGTTCATCCTCAGGACAAATTGCAACCTGTACGGAACAGTAGGTTAAAGGTGCTGATTCTCCAAGGAGGGAGATGGCTAGTAAATCGGCTGGAATGGCGAACCCGAGCCAAGGAGATGAGAAATGAGGTGCGTTTTAGAAACCTTTCCCGATCACATGGTGTACCATCTTCTGGGTTTCTCATGCCTGTTTTCGATGTAGGAAGATGCCCTTGAACCTGGAGATTTGGGACCCATGGGATGGGTACCATGCAGTATTACGTGAAAGGGTCTGCGTTGGCTCACCCAACCTCACCGAACCTCTCAGCCCCAAGAGTGTCCACCCTTATGTCTCAATCAGCTGTGGGTCTAGATATGGTCAATCCAGGTTGCATCACAGCCCCTGAACGAATTTTGTAAGAATTTCTCTCTCTTTCACTGTCTTTGTTTCACGGGTTTTGAAAAGTAATTTATTTTTATAATGGGGTTTAGCTGCTTTTCACGGCTGTGTTTATGCCGCTTTACACGCCCTTGACTCACTTACAGAGAGATATCAATACATAGGTTTGAAGATTCTTACTAGTCAGATATATTCTTGTGCGGTGAATAGGGGGTGTTGAGTCCTGGTCACTGAAAAAGGAATAGGTCTTGTCTCTTACATATTGGGTTTATGGAACGGTATCTGAGCTAATTTGAAACCCTTGTTTTATGCATCACCCCACCTCACCTTTCCCGTTCAGCAGCCATAGTGTGTTTTCTAAACGTGTGACTCTGTTCTGTTTTGCAATTCAGTTCAAGTGTAGTGGTTTTTACATTCCCTCTCTAAGTGATATCTTAGGATAAGTGTCTTTTTCTGTGTGACTTATTTCACTTAGAATCGTCGTACCTAAATCCACTCATCGTGCTGCTACTAGCCTTATGACGTTGATTTCATGGCTGAGTGATATTCCATTGTACATGAGGACCACAACTTCTTTATCCATTTTTCTCTTTCCTAGGATATTTAAGGTGTAATGAAGTGGGGGTTCTTGTCAACAGAGCAGCCCTAAACTTTGGGGTGCCTGTGTCTTGCTGATTTTTAGTTTTCCCAATTTATACGCCCATGAGTGGAAGTGCCCTATGCTCTCCAAGCTGTGTTTTTCAGATGTTTCAGGACACACCGTACACTTCTCCAGAGTGGCTGTTGGCAATTTACATCCCGCCCATCAGCGTAGCAAGGCTCCCATTTCTCCATGGCCGGTCCTGCATTTCTGGTTTGGACACTTTTTTCCGCATGGCCCTTTTGCCCGCTGGGAAGCCAGACTTCTTTGGAGCGCTGATTTGCCTTTCCAGGTTGCTTGGTTGGCCAAAAAGGGCGTATGCGTTTTTTCCTGAATATATTCAGGAAAAAACGCATACGCCCTTTTTGGCCAAGGGCATCATTGTCCACGTTTTGCCGCTTTTCATGTGCTTTCAAGGCGATTCGAATCTACCTCCTGAAATCTGTTTCCTGCAATTCTGCCTTGCTTTCAAAGCCTCTTCGTTGCCTTCCCTTAATATATTTGTGGACGAGAGGTATCATTTAAAACTCTGCAGGTTTGTGAATTGCAGTGCCCCTGAGCTCCATTTTTCAACTCGCTTTTTTGGGAGCTGGCCGCAAAAGCGCAGGATTGCTTCAGGCCCTCTTCTGGTTCTGGGGGGCAGGCTGAGCTTGTGCTTAATTCTTCTTCCTGATGGGAAAATAGAGTGACCTGTGCCTGTCCCAACACCTAGAGCTAGTCTCTCATTGGTTCCCCCTCTTCTTGTTCATCCTCAGGACAAATTGCAACCTGTACGGAACAGTAGGTTAAAGGTGCTGATTCTCCAAGGAGGGAGATGGCTAGTAAATCGGCTGGAATGGCGAACCCGAGCCAAGGAGATGAGAAATGAGGTGCGTTTTAGAAACCTTTCCCGATCACACGGTGTACCATCTTCTGGGTTTCTCATGCCTGTTTTCGATGTAGGAAGATGCCCTTGAACCTGGAGATTTGGGACCCATGGGATGGGTACCATGCAGTATTACGTGAAAGGGTCTGCGTTGGCTCACCCATCCTCACCGAACCTCTCAGCCCCAAGAGTGTCCACCCTTATGTCTCAATCAGCTGTGGGTCTAGATATGGTCAATCCAGGTTGCATCACAGCCCCTGAACGAATTTTGTAAGAATTTCTCTCTCTTTCACTGTCTTTGTTTCACGGGTTTTGAAAAGTAATTTATTTTTATAATGGGGTTTAGCTGCTTTTCACGGCTGTGTTTATGCCGCTTTACACGCCCTTGACTCACTTACAGAGAGATATCAATACATAGGTTTGAAGATTCTTACTAGTCAGATATATTCTTGTGCGGTGAATAGGGGGTGTTGAGTCCTGGTCACTGAAAAAGGAATAGGTCTTGTCTCTTACATATTGGGTTTATGGAACGGTATCTGAGCTAATTTGAAACCCTTGTTTTATGCATCACCCCACCTCACCTTTCCCGTTCAGCAGCCATAGTGTGTTTTCTAAACGTGTGACTCTGTTCTGTATTGCAATTCAGTTCAAGTGTAGCGGTTTTTACATTCCCTCTCTAAGTGATATCTTAGGATAAGTGTCTTTTTCTGTGTAACTTATTTCACTTAGAATCGTCGTACCTAAATCCACTCATCGTGCTGCTACTAGCCTTATGACGTTGATTTCATGGCTGAGTGATATTCCATTGTACATGAGGACCACAACTTCTTTATCCATTTTTCTCCTTCCTAGGATATTTAAGGTGTAATGAAGTGGGGGTTCTTGTCAACAGAGCAGCCCTAAACTTTGGGGTGCCTGTGTCTTGCTGATTTTTAGTTTTCCCAATTTATACGCCCATGAGTGGAAGTGCCCTATGCTCTCCAAGCTGTGTTTTTCAGATGTTTCAGGACACACCGTACACTTCTCCAGAGTGGCTGTTGGCAATTTACATCCCGCCCATCAGCGTAGCAAGGCTCCCATTTCTCCGTGGCCGGTCCTGCATTTCTGGTTTGGACACTTTTTTCCCCATGGCCCTTTTGCCCGCTGGGAAGCGAGACTTCTTTGGAGCGCTGATTTGCCTTTCCAGGTTGCTTGGTTGGCCAAAAAGGGCGTATGCGTTTTTTCCTGAATATATTCAGGAAAAAACGCATATGCCCTTTTTGGCCAAGGGCATCATTGTCCACGTTTTGCCGCTTTTCATGTGCTTTCAAGGCGATTCGAATCTACCTCCTGAAATCTGTTTCCTGCAATTCTGCCTTGCTTTCAAAGCCTCTTCGTTGCCTTCCCTTAATATATTTGTGGACGAGAGGTATCATTTAAAACTCTGCAGGTTTGTGAATTGCAGTGCCCCTGAGCTCCATTTTTCAACTCGCTTTTTTGGAAGCTGGACGCAAAAGCGCAGGATTGCTTCAGGCCCTCTTCTGGTTCTGGGGAGCAGGCTGAGCTTGCGCTTAATTCTTCTTCCTGATGGGAAAATAGAGTGACCTGTGCCTGTCCCAACACCTAGAGCTAGTCTCTCATTGGTTCCCCCTCTTCCCGTTCATCCTCAGGACAAATTGCAACCTGTACGGAACAGGAGGTTAAAGGTGCTGATTCTCCAAGGAGGGAGATGGCTAGTAAATCGGCTGGAATGGCGAACCCGAGCAAAGGAGATGAGAAATGAGGTGCGTTTTAGAAACCTTTCCCGATCACACGGTGTACCATCTTCTGGGTTTCTCATGCCTGTTTTCGAAGTAGGAAGATGCCCTTGAACCTGGAGATTTGGGACCCATGGGATGGGTACCATGCAGTATTACTTGAAAGGGTCTGCGTTGGCTCACCCAACCTCACCGAACCTCTCAGCCCCAAGAGTGTCCACCCTTATGTCTCAATCAGCTGTGGGTCTAGATATGGTCAATCCAGGTTGCATCACAGCCCCTGAACGAATTTTGTAAGAATTTCTCTCTCTTTCACTGTCTTTGTTTCACGGGTTTTGAAAAGTAATTTATTTTTATAATGGGGTTTAGCTGCTTTTCACGGCTGTGTTTATGCCGCTTTACAGGCCCTTGACTCACTTACAGAGAGATATCAATACATAGGTTTGAAGATTCTTACTAGTCAGATATATTCTTGTGCGGTGAATAGGGGGTGTTGAGTCCTGGTCACTGAAAAAGGAATAGGCCTTGTCTCTTACATATTGGGTTTATGGAACGGTATCTGAGCTAATTTGAAACCCTTGTTTTATGCATCACCCCACCTCACCTTTCCCGTTCAGCAGCCATAGTGTGTTTTCTAAACGTGTGACTCTGTTCTGTTTTGCAATTCAGTTCAAGTGTAGCGGTTTTTACATTCCCTCTCTAAGTGATATCTTAGGATAAGTGTCTTTTTCTGTGTGACTTATTTCACTTAGAATCGTCGTACCTAAATCCACTCATCGTGCTGCTACTAGCCTTATGACGTTGATTTCATGGCTGAGTGATATTCCATTGTACATGAGGACCACAACTTCTTTATCCATTTTTCTCTTTCCTAGGATATTTAAGGTGTAATGAAGTGGGGGTTCTTGTCAAAAGAGCAGCCCTAAACTTTGGGGTGCCTGTGTCTTGCTGATTTTTAGTTTTCCCAATTTATACGCCCATGAGTGGAAGTGCCCTATGCTCTCCAAGCTGTGTTTTTCAGATGTTTCAGGACACACCATACACTTCTCCAGAGTGGCTGTTGGCAATTTACATCCCGCCCATCAGCGTAGCAAGGCTCCCATTTCTCCATGGCCGGTCCTGCATTTCTGCTTTGGACACTTTTTTCCGCATGGCCCTTTTGCCCGCTGGGAAGCGAGACTTCTTTGGAGCGCTGATTTGCCTTTCCAGGTTGCTTGGTTGGCCAAAAAGGGCGTATGCGTTTTTTCCTGAATATATTCAGGAAAAAACGCATACGCCCTTTTTGGCCAAGGGCATCATTGTCCACGTTTTGCCGCTTTTCATGTGCTTTCAAGGCGATTCGAATCTACCTCCTGAAATCTGTTTCCTGCAATTCTGCCTCGCTTTCAAAGCCTCTTCGTTGCCTTCCCTTAATATATTTGTGGACGAGAGGTATCATTTAAAACTCTGCAGGTTTGTGAATTGCAGTGCCCCTGAGCTCCATTTTTCAACTCGCTTTTTTGGGAGCTGGCCGCAAAAGCGCAGGATTGCTTCAGGCCCTCTTCTGGTTCTGGGGGGCAGGCTGAGCTTGTGCTTAATTCTTCTTCCTGATGGGAAAATAGAGTGACCTGTGCCTGTCCCAACACCTAGAGCTAGTCTCTCATTGGTTCCCCCTCTTCCCGTTCATCCTCAGGACAAATTGCAACCTGTACGGAACAGGAGGTTAAAGGTGCTGATTCTCCAAGGAGGGAGATGGCTAGTAAATCGGCTGGAATGGCGAAACCAAGCAAAGGAGATGAGAAATGAGGTGCGTTTTAGAAACCTTTCCCGATCACACGGTGTACCATCTTCTGGGTTTCTCATGCCTGTTTTCGATGTAGGAAGATGCCCTTGAACCTGGAGATTTGGGACCCATGGGATGGGTACCATGCAGTATTACTTGAAAGGGTCTGCGTTGGCTCACCCAACCTCACCGAACCTCTCAGCCCCAAGAGTGTCCACCCTTATGTCTCAATCAGCTGTGGGTCTAGATATGGTCAATCCAGTTTGCATCACAGCCCCTGAACGAATTTTGTAAGAATTTCTTTCTCTCTTTCACTGTCTTTGTTTCACGGGTTTTGAAAAGTAATTTATTTTTATAATGGTGTTTAGCTGCTTTTCACGGCTGTGTTTATGCCACTTTACACGCCCTTGACTCACTTACAGAGAGATATCAATACATAGGTTTGAAGATTCTTACTAGTCAGATATATTCTTGTGCGGTGAATAGGGGGTGTTGAGTCCTGGTCACTGAAAAAGGAATAGGTCTTGTCTCTTACATATTGGGTTTATGGAACGGTATCTGAGCTAATTTGAAACCCTTGTTTTATGCATCACCCCACCTCACCTTTCCCGTTCAGCAGCCATAGTGTGTTTTCTAAACGTGTGACTCTGTTCTGTTTTGCAATTCAGTTCAAGTGTAGCGGTTTTTACATTCCCTCTCTAAGTGATATCTTAGGATAAGTGTCTTTTTCTGTGTGACTTATTTCACTTAGAATCGTCGTACCTAAATCCACTCATCGTGCTGCTAATAGCCTTATGACGTTGATTTCATGGCTGAGTGATATTCCATTGTACATGAGGACCACAACTTCTTTATCCATTTTTCTCTTTCCTAGGATATTTAAGGTGTAATGAAGTGGGGGTTCTTGTCAAAAGAGCAGCCCTAAACTTTGGGGTGCCTGTGTCTTGCTGATTTTTAGTTTTCCCAATTTATACGCCCATGAGTGGAAGTGCCCTATGCTCTCCAAGCTGTGTTTTTCAGATGTTTCAGGACACACCGTACACTTCTCCAGAGTGGCTGTTGGCAATTTACATCCCGCCCATCAGCGTAGCAAGGCTCCCATTTCTCCATGGCCGGTCCTGCATTTCTGCTTTGGACACTTTTTTCCGCATGGCCCTTTTGCCCGCTGGGAAGCGAGACTTCTTTGGAGCGCTGATTTGCCTTTCCAGGTTGCTTGGTTGGCCAAAAAGAGCGTATGCGTTTTTTCCTGAATATATTCAGGAAAAAACGCATACGCCCTTTTTGGCCAAGGGCATCATTGTCCACGTTTTGCCGCTTTTCATGTGCTTTCAAGGCGATTCGAATCTACCTCCTGAAATCTGTTTCCTGCAATTCTGCCTTGCTTTCAAAGCCTCTTCGTTGCCTTCCCTTAATATATTTGTGGACGAGAGGTATCATTTAAAACTCTGCAGGTTTGTGAATTGCAGTGCCCCTGAGCTCCATTTTTCAACTCGCTTTTTTGGGAGCTGGCCGCAAAAGCGCAGGATTGCTTCAGGCCCTCTTCTGGTTCTGGGGGGCAGGCTGAGCTTGTGCTTAATTCTTCTTCCTGATGGGAAAATAGAGTGACCTGTGCCTGTCCCAACACCTAGAGCTAGTCTCTCATTGGTTCCCCCTCTTCCCGTTCATCCTCAGGACAAATTGCAACCTGTACGGAACAGGAGGTTAAAGGTGCTGATTCTCCAAGGAGGGAGATGGCTAGTAAATCGGCTGGAATGGCGAAACCAAGCAAAGGAGATGAGAAATGAGGTGCGTTTTAGAAACCTTTCCCGATCACACGGTGTACCATCTTCTGGGTTTCTCATGCCTGTTTTCGATGTAGGAAGATGCCCTTGAACCTGGAGATTTGGGACCCATGGGATGGGTACCATGCAGTATTACTTGAAAGGGTCTGCGTTGGCTCACCCAACCTCACCGAACCTCTCAGCCCCAAGAGTGTCCACCCTTATGTCTCAATCAGCTGTGGGTCTAGATATGGTCAATCCAGTTTGCATCACAGCCCCTGAACGAATTTTGTAAGAATTTCTTTCTCTCTTTCACTGTCTTTGTTTCACGGGTTTTGAAAAGTAATTTATTTTTATAATGGTGTTTAGCTGCTTTTCACGGCTGTGTTTATGCCACTTTACACGCCCTTGACTCACTTACAGAGAGATATCAATACATAGGTTTGAAGATTCTTACTAGTCAGATATATTCTTGTGCGGTGAATAGGGGGTGTTGAGTCCTGGTCACTGAAAAAGGAATAGGTCTTGTCTCTTACATATTGGGTTTATGGAACGGTATCTGAGCTAATTTGAAACCCTTGTTTTATGCATCACCCCACCTCACCTTTCCCGTTCAGCAGCCATAGTGTGTTTTCTAAACGTGTGACTCTGTTCTGTTTTGCAATTCAGTTCAAGTGTAGCGGTTTTTACATTCCCTCTCTAAGTGATATCTTAGGATAAGTGTCTTTTTCTGTGTAACTTATTTCACTTAGAATCGTCGTACCTAAATCCACTCATCGTGCTGCTACTAGCCTTATGACGTTGATTTCATGGCTGAGTGATATTCCATTGTACATGAGGACCACAACTTCTTTATCCATTTTTCTCCTTCCTAGGATATTTAAGGTGTAATGAAGTGGGGGTTCTTGTCAACAGAGCAGCCCTAAACTTTGGGGTGCCTGTGTCTTGCTGATTTTTAGTTTTCCCAATTTATACGCCCATGAGTGGAAGTGCCCTATGCTCTCCAAGCTGTGTTTTTCAGATGTTTCAGGACACACCGTACACTTCTCCAGAGTGGCTGTTGGCAATTTACATCCCGCCCATCAGCGTAGCAAGGCTCCCATTTCTCCATGGCCGGTCCTGCATTTCTGGTTTGGACACTTTTTTCCGCATGGCCCTTTTGCCCGCTGGGAAGCCAGACTCCTTTGGAGCGCTGATTTGCCTTTCCAGGTTGCTTGGTTGGCCAAAAAGGGCGTATGCGTTTTTTCCTGAATATATTCAGGAAAAAACGAATACGCCCTTTTTGGCCAAGGGCATCATTGTCCACGTTTTGCCGCTTTTCATGTGCTTTCAAGGCGATTCGAATCTACCTCCTGAAATCTGTTTCCTGCAATTCTGCCTTGCTTTCAAAGCCTCTTCGTTGCCTTCCCTTAATATATTTGTGGACGAGAGGTATCATTTAAAACTCTGCAGGTTTGTGAATTTCAGTGCCCCTGAGCTCCATTTTTCAACTCGCTTTTTTGGGAGCTGGCCGCAAAAGCGCAGGATTGCTTCAGGCCCTCTTCTGGTTCTGGGGGGCAGGCTGAGCTTGTGCTTAATTCTTCTTCCTGATGGGAAAATAGAGTGACCTGTGCCTGTCCCAACACCTAGAGCTAGTCTCTCATTGGTTCCCCCTCTTCTTGTTCATCCTCAGGACAAATTGCAACCTGTACGGAACAGTAGGTTAAAGGTGCTGATTCTCCAAGGAGGGAGATGGCTAGTAAATCGGCTGGAATGGCGAACCCGAGCCAAGGAGATGAGAAATGAGGTGCGTTTTAGAAACCTTTCCCGATCACACGGTGTACCATCTTCTGGGTTTCTCATGCCTGTTTTTGATGTAGGAAGATGCCCTTGAACCTGGAGATTTGGGACCCATGGGATGGGTACCATGCAGTATTACGTGAAAGGGTCTGCGTTGGCTCACCCAACCTCACCGAACCTCTCAGCCCCAAGAGTGTCCACCCTTATGTCTCAATCAGCTGTGGGTCTAGATATGGTCAATCCAGGTTGCATCACAGCCCCTGAACGAATTTTGTAAGAATTTCTCTCTCTTTCACTGTCTTTGTTTCACGGGTTTTGAAAAGTAATTTATTTTTATAATGGGGTTTAGCTGCTTTTCACGGCTGTGTTTATGCCGCTTTACACGCCCTTGACTCACTTACAGAGAGATATCAATACATAGGTTTGAAGATTCTTACTAGTCAGATATATTCTTGTGCGGTGAATAGGGGGTGTTGAGTCCTGGTCACTGAAAAAGGAATAGGTCTTGTCTCTTACATATTGGGTTTATGGAACGGTATCTGAGCTAATTTGAAACCCTTGTTTTATGCATCACCCCACCTCACCTTTCCCGTTCAGCAGCCATAGTGTGTTTTCTAAACGTGTGACTCTGTTCTGTTTTGCAATTCAGTTCAAGTGTAGCGGTTTTTACATTCCCTCTCTAAGTGATATCTTAGGATAAGTGTCTTTTTCTGTGTAACTTATTTCACTTAGAATCGTCGTACCTAAATCCACTCATCGTGCTGCTACTAGCCTTATGACGTTGATTTCATGGCTGAGTGATATTCCATTGTACATGAGGACCACAACTTCTTTATCCATTTTTCTCCTTCCTAGGATATTTAAGGTGTAATGAAGTGGGGGTTCTTGTCAACAGAGCAGCCCTAAACTTTGGGGTGCCTGTGTCTTGCTGATTTTTAGTTTTCCCAATTTATACGCCCATGAGTGGAAGTGCCCTATGCTCTCCAAGCTGTGTTTTTCAGATGTTTCAGGACACACCGTACACTTCTCCAGAGTGGCTGTTGGCAATTTACATCCTGCCCATCAGCGTAGCAAGGCTCCCATTTCTCCGTGGCCGGTCCTGCATTTCTGGTTTGGACACTTTTTTCCCCATGGCCCTTTTGCCCGCTGGGAAGCGAGACTTCTTTGGAGCGCTGATTTGCCTTTCCAGGTTGCTTGGTTGGCCAAAAAGGGCGTATGCGTTTTTTCCTGAATATATTCAGGAAAAAACGCATACGCCCTTTTTGGCCAAGGGCATCATTGTCCACGTTTTGCCGCTTTTCATGTGCTTTCAAGGCGATTCGAATCTACCTCCTGAAATCTGTTTCCTGCAATTCTGCCTTGCTTTCAAAGCCTCTTCGTTGCCTTCCCTTAATATATTTGTGGACGAGAGGTATCATTTAAAACTCTGCAGGTTTGTGAATTGCAGTGCCCCTGAGCTCCATTTTTCAACTCGCTTTTTTGGAAGCTGGACGCAGAAGCGCAGGATTGCTTCAGGCCCTCTTCTGGTTCTGGGGAGCAGGCTGAGCTTGCGCTTAATTCTTCTTCCTGATGGGAAAATAGAGTGACCTGTGCCTGTCCCAACACCTAGAGCTAGTCTCTCATTGGTTCCCCCTCTTCCCGTTCATCCTCAGGACAAATTGCAACCTGTACGGAACAGGAGGTTAAAGGTGCTGATTCTCCAAGGAGGGAGATGGCTAGTAAATCGGCTGGAATGGCGAACCCGAGCAAAGGAGATGAGAAATGAGGTGCGTTTTAGAAACCTTTCCCGATCACACGGTGTACCATCTTCTGGGTTTCTCATGCCTGTTTTCGAAGTAGGAAGATGCCCTTGAACCTGGAGATTTGGGACCCATGGGATGGGTACCATGCAGTATTACTTGAAAGGGTCTGCGTTGGCTCACCCAACCTCACCGAACCTCTCAGCCCCAAGAATGTCCACCCTTATGTCTCAATCAGCTGTGGGTCTAGATATGGTCAATCCAGGTTGCATCACAGCCCCTGAACGAATTTTGTAAGAATTTCTCTCTCTTTCACTGTCTTTGTTTCACGGGTTTTGAAAAGTAATTTATTTTTATAATGGGGTTTAGCTGCTTTTCACGGCTGTGTTTATGCCGCTTTACAGGCCCTTGACTCACTTACAGAGAGATATCAATACATAGGTTTGAAGATTCTTACTAGTCAGATATATTCTTGTGCGGTGAATAGGGGGTGTTGAGTCCTGGTCACTGAAAAAGGAATAGGCCTTGTCTCTTACATATTGGGTTTATGGAACGGTATCTGAGCTAATTTGAAACCCTTGTTTTATGCATCACCCCACCTCACCTTTCCCGTTCAGCAGCCATAGTGTGTTTTCTAAACGTGTGACTCTGTTCTGTTTTGCAATTCAGTTCAAGTGTAGCGGTTTTTACATTCCCTCTCTAAGTGATATCTTAGGATAAGTGTCTTTTTCTGTGTGACTTATTTCACTTAGAATCGTCGTACCTAAATCCACTCATCGTGCTGCTACTAGCCTTATGACGTTGATTTCATGGCTGAGTGATATTCCATTGTACATGAGGACCACAACTTCTTTATCCATTTTTCTCTTTCCTAGGATATTTAAGGTGTAATGAAGTGGGGGTTCTTGTCAAAAGAGCAGCCCTAAACTTTGGGGTGCCTGTGTCTTGCTGATTTTTAGTTTTCCCAATTTATACGCCCATGAGTGGAAGTGCCCTATGCTCTCCAAGCTGTGTTTTTCAGATGTTTCAGGACACACCGTACACTTCTCCAGAGTGGCTGTTGGCAATTTACATCCCGCCCATCAGCGTAGCAAGGCTCCCATTTCTCCATGGCCGGTCCTGCATTTCTGCTTTGGACACTTTTTTCCGCATGGCCCTTTTGCCCGCTGGGAAGCCAGACTTCTTTGGAGCGCTGATTTGCCTTTCCAGGTTGCTTGGTTGGCCAAAAAGGGCGTATGCGTTTTTTCCTGAATATATTCAGGAAAAAACGCATACGCCCTTTTTGGCCAAGGGCATCATTGTCCAAGTTTTGCCGCTTTTCATGTGCTTTCAAGGCGATTCGAATCTACCTCCTGAAATCTGTTTCCTGCAATTCTGCCTTGCTTTCAAAGCCTCTTCGTTGCCTTCCCTTAATATATTTGTGGACGAGAGGTATCATTTAAAACTCTGCAGGTTTGTGAATTGCAGTGCCCCTGAGCTCCATTTTTCAACTCGCTTTTTTGGGAGCTGGCCGCAAAAGCGCAGGATTGCTTCAGGCCCTCTTCTGGTTCTGGGGGGCAGGCTGAGCTTGTGCTTAATTCTTCTTCCTGATGGGAAAATAGAGTGACCTGTGCCTGTCCCAACACCTAGAGCTAGTCTCTCATTGGTTCCCCCTCTTCCCGTTCATCCTCAGGACAAATTGCAACCTTTACGGAACAGGAGGTTAAAGGTGCTGATTCTCCAAGGAGGGAGATGGCTAGTAAATCGGCTGGAATGGCGAACCCGAGCCAAGGAGATGAGAAATGAGGTGCGTTTTAGAAACCTTTCCCGATCACACGGTGTACCATCTTCTGGGTTTCTCATGCCTGTTTTCGACGTAGGAAGATGCCCTTAAACCTGGAGATTTGGGACCCATGGGATGGGTACCATGCAGTATTACTTGAAAGGGTCTGCGTTGGCTCACCCAACCTCACTGAACCTCTCAGCCCCAAGAGTGTCCACCCTTATGTCTCAATCAGCTGTGGGTCTAGATATGGTCAATCCAGGTTGCATCACAGCCCCTGAACGAATTTTGTAAGAATTTCTCTCTCTTTCACTGTCTTTGTTTCACGGGTTTTGAAAAGTAATTTATTTTTATAATGGGGTTTAGCTGCTTTTCACGGCTGTGTTTATGCCGCTTTACACCCCCTTGACTCACTTACAGAGAGATATCAATACATAGGTTTGAAGATTCTTACTAGTCAGATATATTCTTGTGCGGTGAATAGGGGGTGTTGAGTCCAGTTCACTGAAAAAGGAATAGGCCTTGTCTCTTACATATTGGGTTTATGGAACGGTATCTGAGCTAATTTGAAACCCTTGTTTTATGCATCACCCCACCTTACCTTTCCCGTTCAGCAGCCATAGTGTGTTTCCTAAACGTGTGACTCTGTTCTGTTTTGTAATTCAGTTCAAGTGTAGCGGTTTTTACATTCCCTCTACAAGTGATATCTTATGATAAGTGTCTTTTTCTGTGTGACTTATTTCACTTAGAATCATCGTACCTAAATCCACTCATCGTGCTGCTACTAGCCTTATGACGTTGATTTCATGGCTGAGTGATATTCCATTGTACATGAGGACCACAACTTCTTTATCCATTTTTCTCTTTCCTAGGATATTTAAGGTGTAATGAAGTGGGGGTTCTTGTCAACAGAGCAGCCCTAAACTTTGGGGTGCCTGTGTCTTGCTAATTTTTAGTTTTCCCAATTTATACGCCCATGAGTGGAAGTGCCCTATGCTCTCCAAGCTGTGTTTTTCAGATGTTTCAGAACACACCTTACACTTCTCCAGAGTGGCTGTTGGCAATTTACATCCCACCCATCAGCGTAGCAAGGCTCCCATTTCTCCATGGCCGGTCCTGCATTTCTGGTTTGGACACTTTTTTCCGCATGGCCCTTTTGCCCGCTGGGAAGCCAGACTTCTTTGGAGCGCTGATTTGCCTTTCCAGGTTGCTTGGTTGGCCAAAACGGGCGTATGCGTTTTTTCCTGAATATATTCAGGAAAAAACGCATACGCCCTTTTTGGCCAAGGGCATCATTGTCCACGTTTTGCCGCTTTTCATGTGCTTTCAAGGCGATTCGAATCTACCTCCTGAAATCTGTTTCCTGCAATTCTGCCTTGCTTTCAAAGCCTCTTCGTTGCCTTCCCTTAATATATTTGTGGACGAGAGGTATCATTTAAAACTCTGCAGGTTTGTGAATTGCAGTGCCCCTGAGCTCCATTTTTCAACTCGCTTTTTTGGGAGCTGGCCGCAAAAGCGCAGGATTGCTTCAGGCCCTCTTCTGGTTCTGGGGGGCAGGCTGAGCTTGTGCTTAATTCTTCTTCCTGATGGGAAAATAGAGTGACCTGTGCCTGTCCCAACACCTAGAGCTAGTCTCTCATTGGTTCCCCCTCTTCCCGTTCATCCTCAGGACAAATTGCAACCTGTACGGAACAGTAGGTTAAAGGTGCTGATTCTCCAAGGAGGGAGATGGCTAGTAAATCGGCTGGAATGGCGAACCCGAGCCAAGGAGATGAGAAATGAGGTGCGTTTTAGAAACCTTTCCCGATCACACGGTGTACCATCTTCTGGGTTTCTCATGCCTGTTTTCGATGTAGGAAGATGCCCTTGAACCTGGAGATTTGGGACCCATGGGATGGGTACCATGCAGTATTACGTGAAAGGGTCTGCGTTGGCTCACCCAACCTCACCGAACCTCTCAGCCCCAAGAGTGTCCACCCTTATGTCTCAATCAGCTGTGGGTCTAGATATGGTCAATCCAGGTTGCATCACAGCCCCTGAACGAATTTTGTAAGAATTTCTCTCTCTTTCACTGTCTTTGTTTCACGGGTTTTGAAAAGTAATTTATTTTTATAATGGGGTTTAGCTGCTTTTCACGGCTGTGTTTATGCCGCTTTACACGCCCTTGACTCACTTACAGAGAGATATCAATACATAGGTTTGAAGATTCTTACTAGTCAGATATATTCTTGTGCGGTGAATAGGGGGTGTTGAGTCCTGGTCACTGAAAAAGGAATAGGTCTTGTCTCTTACATATTGGGTTTATGGAACGGTATCTGAGCTAATTTGAAACCCTTGTTTTATGCATCACCCCACCTCACCTTTCCCGTTCAGCAGCCATAGTGTGTTTTCTAAACGTGTGACTCTGTTCTGTTTTGCAATTCAGTTCAAGTGTAGCGGTTTTTACATTCCCTCTCTAAGTGATATCTTAGGATAAGTGTCTTTTTCTGTGTAACTTATTTCACTTAGAATCGTCGTACCTAAATCCACTCATCGTGCTGCTACTAGCCTTATGACGTTGATTTCATGGCTGAGTGATATTCCATTGTACATGAGGACCACAACTTCTTTATCCATTTTTCTCCTTCCTAGGATATTTAAGGTGTAATGAAGTGGGGGTTCTTGTCAACAGAGCAGCCCTAAACTTTGGGGTGCCTGTGTCTTGCTGATTTTTAGTTTTCCCAATTTATACGCCCATGAGTGGAAGTGCCCTATGCTCTCCAAGCTGTGTTTTTCAGATGTTTCAGGACACACCGTACACTTCTCCAGAGTGGCTGTTGGCAATTTACATCCTGCCCATCAGCGTAGCAAGGCTCCCATTTCTCCGTGGCCGGTCCTGCATTTCTGGTTTGGACACTTTTTTCCCCATGGCCCTTTTGCCCGCTGGGAAGCGAGACTTCTTTGGAGCGCTGATTTGCCTTTCCAGGTTGCTTGGTTGGCCAAAAAGGGCGTATGCGTTTTTTCCTGAATATATTCAGGAAAAAACGCATACGCCCTTTTTGGCCAAGGGCATCATTGTCCACGTTTTGCCGCTTTTCATGTGCTTTCAAGGCGATTCGAATCTACCTCCTGAAATCTGTTTCCTGCAATTCTGCCTTGCTTTCAAAGCCTCTTCGTTGCCTTCCCTTAATATATTTGTGGACGAGAGGTATCATTTAAAACTCTGCAGGTTTGTGAATTGCAGTGCCCCTGAGCTCCATTTTTCAACTCGCTTTTTTGGAAGCTGGACGCAGAAGCGCAGGATTGCTTCAGGCCCTCTTCTGGTTCTGGGGAGCAGGCTGAGCTTGCGCTTAATTCTTCTTCCTGATGGGAAAATAGAGTGACCTGTGCCTGTCCCAACACCTAGAGCTAGTCTCTCATTGGTTCCCCCTCTTCCCGTTCATCCTCAGGACAAATTGCAACCTGTACGGAACAGGAGGTTAAAGGTGCTGATTCTCCAAGGAGGGAGATGGCTAGTAAATCGGCTGGAATGGCGAACCCGAGCAAAGGAGATGAGAAATGAGGTGCGTTTTAGAAACCTTTCCCGATCACACGGTGTACCATCTTCTGGGTTTCTCATGCCTGTTTTCGAAGTAGGAAGATGCCCTTGAACCTGGAGATTTGGGACCCATGGGATGGGTACCATGCAGTATTACTTGAAAGGGTCTGCGTTGGCTCACCCAACCTCACCGAACCTCTCAGCCCCAAGAATGTCCACCCTTATGTCTCAATCAGCTGTGGGTCTAGATATGGTCAATCCAGGTTGCATCACAGCCCCTGAACGAATTTTGTAAGAATTTCTCTCTCTTTCACTGTCTTTGTTTCACGGGTTTTGAAAAGTAATTTATTTTTATAATGGGGTTTAGCTGCTTTTCACGGCTGTGTTTATGCCGCTTTACAGGCCCTTGACTCACTTACAGAGAGATATCAATACATAGGTTTGAAGATTCTTACTAGTCAGATATATTCTTGTGTGGTGAATAGGGGGTGTTGAGTCCTGGTCACTGAAAAAGGAATAGGCCTTGTCTCTTACATATTGGGTTTATGGAACGGTATCTGAGCTAATTTGAAACCCTTGTTTTATGCATCACCCCACCTCACCTTTCCCGTTCAGCAGCCATAGTGTGTTTTCTAAACGTGTGACTCTGTTCTGTTTTGCAATTCAGTTCAAGTGTAGCGGTTTTTACATTCCCTCTCTAAGTGATATCTTAGGATAAGTGTCTTTTTCTGTGTGACTTATTTCACTTAGAATCGTCGTACCTAAATCCACTCATCGTGCTGCTACTAGCCTTATGACGTTGATTTCATGGCTGAGTGATATTCCATTGTACATGAGGACCACAACTTCTTTATCCATTTTTCTCTTTCCTAGGATATTTAAGGTGTAATGAAGTGGGGGTTCTTGTCAAAAGAGCAGCCCTAAACTTTGGGGTGCCTGTGTCTTGCTGATTTTTAGTTTTCCCAATTTATACGCCCATGAGTGGAAGTGCCCTATGCTCTCCAAGCTGTGTTTTTCAGATGTTTCAGGACACACCGTACACTTCTCCAGAGTGGCTGTTGGCAATTTACATCCCGCCCATCAGCGTAGCAAGGCTCCCATTTCTCCATGGCCGGTCCTGCATTTCTGCTTTGGACACTTTTTTCCGCATGGCCCTTTTGCCCGCTGGGAAGCCAGACTTCTTTGGAGCGCTGATTTGCCTTTCCAGGTTGCTTGGTTGGCCAAAAAGGGCGTATGCGTTTTTTCCTGAATATATTCAGGAAAAAACGCATACGCCCTTTTTGGCCAAGGGCATCATTGTCCACGTTTGGCCGCTTTTCATGTGCTTTCAAGGCGATTCGAATCTACCTCCTGAAATCTGTTTCCTGCAATTCTGCCTTGCTTTCAAAGCCTCTTCGTTGCCTTCCCTTAATATATTTGTGGACGAGAGGTATCATTTAAAACTCTGCAGGTTTGTGAATTGCAGTGCCCCTGAGCTCCATTTTTCAACTCGCTTTTTTGGGAGCTGGCCGCAAAAGCGCAGGATTGCTTCAGGCCCTCTTCTGGTTCTGGGGGGCAGGCTGAGCTTGTGCTTAATTCTTCTTCCTGATGGGAAAATAGAGTGACCTGTGCCTGTCCCAACACCTAGAGCTAGTCTCTCATTGGTTCCCCCTCTTCCCGTTCATCCTCAGGACAAATTGCAACCTTTACGGAACAGGAGGTTAAAGGTGCTGATTCTCCAAGGAGGGAGATGGCTAGTAAATCGGCTGGAATGGCGAACCCGAGCCAAGGAGATGAGAAATGAGGTGCGTTTTAGAAACCTTTCCCGATCACACGGTGTACCATCTTCTGGGTTTCTCATGCCTGTTTTCGACGTAGGAAGATGCCCTTAAACCTGGAGATTTGGGACCCATGGGATGGGTACCATGCAGTATTACTTGAAAGGGTCTGCGTTGGCTCACCCAACCTCACCGAACCTCTCAGCCCCAAGAGTGTCCACCCTTATGTCTCAATCAGCTGTGGGTCTAGATATGGTCAATCCAGGTTGCATCACAGCCCCTGAACGAATTTTGTAAGAATTTCTCTCTCTTTCACTGTCTTTGTTTCACGGGTTTTGAAAAGTAATTTATTTTTATAATGGGGTTTAGCTGCTTTTCACGGCTGTGTTTATGCCGCTTTACACCCCCTTGACTCACTTACAGAGAGATATCAATACATAGGTTTGAAGATTCTTACTAGTCAGATATATTCTTGTGCGGTGAATAGGGGGTGTTGAGTCCAGTTCACTGAAAAAGGAATAGGCCTTGTCTCTTACATATTGGGTTTATGGAACGGTATCTGAGCTAATTTGAAACCCTTGTTTTATGCATCACCCCACCTTACCTTTCCCGTTCAGCAGCCATAGTGTGTTTCCTAAACGTGTGACTCTGTTCTGTTTTGTAATTCAGTTCAAGTGTAGCGGTTTTTACATTCCCTCTACAAGTGATATCTTATGATAAGTGTCTTTTTCTGTGTGACTTATTTCACTTAGAATCATCGTACCTAAATCCACTCATCGTGCTGCTACTAGCCTTATGACGTTGATTTCATGGCTGAGTGATATTCCATTGTACATGAGGACCACAACTTCTTTATCCATTTTTCTCTTTCCTAGGATATTTAAGGTGTAATGAAGTGGGGGTTCTTGTCAACAGAGCAGCCCTAAACTTTGGGGTGCCTGTGTCTTGCTAATTTTTAGTTTTCCCAATTTATACGCCCATGAGTGGAAGTGCCCTATGCTCTCCAAGCTGTGTTTTTCAGATGTTTCAGAACACACCTTACACTTCTCCAGAGTGGCTGTTGGCAATTTACATCCCACCCATCAGCGTAGCAAGGCTCCCATTTCTCCATGGCCGGTCCTGCATTTCTGGTTTGGACACTTTTTTCCGCATGGCCCTTTTGCCCGCTGGGAAGCCAGACTTCTTTGGAGCGCTGATTTGCCTTTCCAGGTTGCTTGGTTGGCCAAAACGGGCGTATGCGTTTTTTCCTGAATATATTCAGGAAAAAACGCATACGCCCTTTTTGGCCAAGGGCATCATTGTCCACGTTTTGCCGCTTTTCATGTGCTTTCAAGGCGATTCGAATCTACCTCCTGAAATCTGTTTCCTGCAATTCTGCCTTGCTTTCAAAGCCTCTTCGTTGCCTTCCCTTAATATATTTGTGGACGAGAGGTATCATATAAAACTCTGCAGGTTTGTGAATTGCAGTGCCCCTGAGCTCCATTTTTCAACTCGCTTTTTTGGGAGCTGGCCGCAAAAGCGCAGGATTGCTTCAGGCCCTCTTCTGGTTCTGGGGGGCAGGCTGAGCTTGTGCTTAATTCTTCTTCCTGATGGGAAAATAGAGTGACCTGTGCCTGTCCCAACACCTAGAGCTAGTCTCTCATTGGTTCCCCCTCTTCCCGTTCATCCTCAGGACAATTTGCAACCTGTACGGAACAGGAGGTTAAAGGTGCTGATTCTCCAAGGAGGGAGATGGCTAGTAAATCGGCTGGAATGGCGAACCCGAGCAAAGGAGATGAGAAATGAGGTGCGTTTTAGAAACCTTTCCCGATCACACGGTGTACCATCTTCTGGGTTTCTCATGCCTGTTTTCGACGTAGGAAGATGCCCTTGAACCTGGAGATTTGGGACCCATGGGATGGGTACCATGCAGTATTATTTGAAAGGGTCTGCGTTGGCTCACCCAACCTCACCGAACCTCTCAGCCCCAAGAGTGTCCACCCTGATGTCTCAATCAGCTGTGGGTCTAGATATGGTCAATCCAGGTTGCATCACAGCCCCTGAACGAATTTTGTAAGAATTTCTCTCTCTTTCACTGTCTTTGTTTCACGGGTTTTGAAAAGTAATTTATTTTTATAATGGGGTTTAGCTGCTTTTCACGGCTGTGTTTATGCCGCTTTACACCCCCTTGACTCACTTACAGAGAGATATCAATACATAGGTTTGAAGATTCTTACTAGTCAGATATATTCTTGTGCGGTGAATAGGAGGTGTTGAGTCCAGTTCACTGAAAAAGGAATAGGCCTTGTCTCTTACATATTGGGTTTATGGAACGGTATCTGAGCTAATTTGAAACCCTTGTTTTATGCATCACCCCACCTCACCTTTCCCGTTCAGCAGCCATAGTGTGTTTTCTAAACGTGTGACTCTGTTCTGTTTTGTAATTCAGTTCAAGTGTAGCGGTTTTTACATTCCCTCTAGAAGTGATATCTTAGGATAAGTGTCTTTTTCTGTGTGACTTATTTCACTTAGAATCGTCGTACCTAAATCCACTCATCGTGCTGCTACTAGCCTTATGACGTTGATTTCATGGCTGAGTGATATTCCATTGTACATGAGGACCACAACTTCTTTATCCATTTTTCTCTTTCCTAGGATATTTAAGGTGTAATGAAGTGGGGGTTCTTGTCAACAGAGCAGCCCTAAACTTTGGGGTGCCTGTGTCTTGCTGATTTTTAGTTTTCCCAATTTATACGCCCATGAGTGGAAGTGCCCTATGCTCTCCAAGCTGTGTTTTTCAGATGTTTCAGGACACACCGTACACTTCTCCAGAGTGGCTGTTGGCAATTTACATCCCGCCCATCAGCGTAGCAATGCTCCCATTTCTCCATGGCCGGTCCTGCATTTCTGCTTTGGACACTTTTTTCCGCATGGCCCTTTTGCCCGCTGGGAAGCGAGACTTCTTTGGAGCGCTGATTGGCCTTTCCAGGTTGCTTGGTTGGCCAAAAAGGGCGAATGCGTTTTTTCCTGAATATATTCAGGAAAAAACGCATTCGCCCTTTTTGGCCAAGGGCATCATTGTCCACGTTTTGCCGCTTTTCATGTGCTTTCAAGGCGATTCGAATCTACCTCCTGAAATCTGTTTCCTGCAATTCTGCCTTGCTTTCAAAGCCTCTTCGTTGCCTTCCCTTAATATATTTGTGGACGAGAGGTATCATTTAAAACTCTGCAGGTCTGTGAATTGCAGTGCCCCTGAGCTCCATTTTTCAACTCGCTTTTTTGGGAGCTGGCCGCAAAAGCGCAGGATTGCTTCAGGCCCTCTTCTGGTTCTGGGGGGCAGGCTGAGCTTGTGCTTAATTCTTCTTCCTGATGGGAAAATAGAGTGACCTGTGCCTGTCCCAACACCTAGAGCTAGTCTCTCATTGGTTCCCCCTCTTCCCGTTCATCCTCAGGACAAATTGCAACCTTTACGGAACAGGAGGTTAAAGGTGCTGATTCTCCAAGGAGGGAGATGGCTAGTAAATCGGCTGGAATGGCGAACCCGAGCAAAGGAGATGAGAAATGAGGTGCGTTTTAGAAACCTTTCCCGATCACACGGTGTACCATCTTCTGGGTTTCTCATGCCTGTTTTCGACGTAGGAAGATGCCCTTGAACCTGGAGATTTGGGACCCATGGGATGGGTACCATGCAGTATTACTTGAAAGGGTCTGCGTTGGCTCACCCAACCTCACCGAACCTCTCAGCCCCAAGAGTGTCCACCCTTATGTCTCAATCAGCTGTGGGTCTAGATATGGTCAATCCAGGTTGCATCACAGCCCCTGAACGAATTTTGTAAGAATTTCTCTCTCTTTCACTGTCTTTGTTTCACGGGTTTTGAAAAGTAATTTATTTTTATAATGGGGTTTAGCTGCTTTTCACGGCTGTGTTTATGCCGCTTTACACCCCCTTGACTCACTTACAGAGAGATATCAATACATAGGTTTGAAGATTCTTACTAGTCAGATATATTCTTGTGCGGTGAATAGGGGGTGTTGATTCCAGTTCACTGAAAAAGGAATAGGCCTTGTCTCTTACATATTGGGTTTATGGAACGGTATCGGAGCTAATTTGAAACCCTTGTTTTATGCATCACCCCACCTCACCTTTCCCGTTCAGCAGCCATAGTGTGTTTCCTAAACGTGTGACTCTGTTCTGTTTTGTAATTCAGTTCAAGTGTAGCGGTTTTTACATTCCCTCTCTAAGTGATATCTTATGATAAGTGACTTTTTCTGTGTGACTTATTTCACTTAGAATCGTCGTACCTAAATCCACTCATCGTGCTGCTACTAGCCTTATGACGTTGATTTCATGGCTGAGTGATATTCCATTGTACATGAGGACCACAACTTCTTTATCCATTTTTCTCTTTCCTAGGATATTTAAGGTGTAATGAAGTGGGGGTTCTTGTCAACAGAGCAGCCCTAAACTTTGGGGTGCCTGTGTCTTGCTGATTTTTAGTTTTCCCAATTTATACGCCCATGAGTGGAAGTGCCCTATGCTCTCCAAGCTGTGTTTTTCAGATGTTTCAGGACACACCGTACACTTCTCCAGAGTGGCTGTTGGCAATTTACATCCCGCCCATCAGCGTAGCAAGGCTCCCTTTTCTCCATGGCCGGTCCTGCATTTCTGGTTTGGACACTTTTTTCCTCATGGCCCTTTTGCCCGCTGGGAAGCCAGACTTCTTTGGAGCCCTGATTTGCCTTTCCAGGTTGCTTGGTTGGCCAAAAAGGGCGTATGCGTTTTTTCCTGAATATATTCAGGAAAAAACGCATACGCCCTTTTTGGCCAAGGGCATCATTGTCCACGTTTTGCCGCTTTTCATGTGCTTTCAAGGTGATTCGAATCTACCTCCTGAAATCTGTTTCCTGCAATTCTGCCTTGCTTTCAAAGCCTCTTCGTTGCCTTCCATTAATATATTTGTGGACGAGAGGTATCATTTAAAACTCTGCAGGTTTGTGAATTGCAGTGCCCCTGACCTCCATTTTTCAACTCGCTTTTTTGGGAGCTGGCCGCAAAAGCGCAGGACTGCTTCAGGCCCTCTTCTGGTTCTGAGGGGCAGGCTGAGCTTGTGCTTAATTCTTCTTCCTGATGGGAAAATAGAGTGACCTGTGCCTGTCCCAACACCTAGAGCTAGTCTCTCATTGGTTCCCCCTCTTCCCGTTCATCCTCAGGACAAATTGCACCGTGTACGAAACAGGAGGTTAAAGGTGCTGATTCTCCAAGGAGGAGATGGCTAGTAAATCGGCTGGAAGGGCGAACCCGAGCAAAGGAGATGAGAAATGAGGTGCGTTTTAGAAACCTTTCCCGATCACACGGTGTACCATCTTCTGGGTTTCTCATGCCTGTTTTCGATGTAGGAAGATGCCCTTGAACCTGGAGATTTGGGACCCATGGGGATGGGTACCATGCAGTATTACTTGAAAGGGTCTGCGTTGGCTCACCCAACCTCACCGAACCTCTCAGCCCCAAGAGTGTCCACCCTTATGTCTCAATCAGCTGTGGGTCTAGATATGGTCAATCCAGTTTGCATCACAGCCCCTGAACGAATTTTGTAAGAATTTCTCTCTCTTTCACTGTCTTTGTTTCACGGGTTTTGAAAGTAATTTATTTTTATAATGGGGTTTAGCTGCTTTTCACGGCTGTGTTTATGCCGCTTTACACCCCCTTGACTCACTTACAGAGAGATATCAATACATAGGTTTGAAGATTCTTACTAGTCAGATATATTCTTGTGCGGTGAATAGGGGGTGTTGAGTCCAGTTCACTGAAAGAGGAATAGGTCTTGTCTCTTACATATTGGGTTTATGGAACGGTATCGGAGCTAATTTGAAACCCTTGTTTTATGCATCACCCCACCTCACCTTTCCCGTTCAGCAGCCATAGTGTGTTTCCTAAACGTGTGACTCTGTTCTGTTTTGCAATTGAGTTCAAGTGTAGCGGTTTTTACATTCCCTCTAGAAGTGATATCTTAGGATAAGTGTCTTTTTCTGTGTGACTTATTTCACTTAGAATCGTCGTACCTAAATCCACTCATCGTGCTGCTACTAGCCTTATGACGTTGATTTCATGGCTGAGTGATATTCCATTGTACATGAGGACCACAACTTCTTTATCCATTTTTCTCTTTCCTAGGATATTTAAGGTGTAATGAAGTGGGGGTTCTTGTCAACAGAGCAGCCCTAAACTTTGGGGTGCCTGTGTCTTGCTGATTTTTAGTTTTCCCAATTTATACGCCCATGAGTGGAAGTGCCCTATGCTCTCCAAGCTGTGTTTTTCAGATGTTTCAGGACACACCGTACACTTCTCCAGAGTGGCTGTTGGCAATTTACATCCCGCCCATCAGCGTAGCAAGGCTCCCATTTCTCCATGGCCGGTCCTGCATTTCTGGTTTGGACACTTTTTTCCTCATGGCCCTTTTGCCCGCTGGGAAGCCAGACTTCTTTGGAGCCCTGATTTGCCTTTCCAGGTTGCTTGGTTGGCCAAAAAGGGCGTATGCGTTTTTTCCTGAATATATTCAGGAAAAAACGCATACGCCCTTTTTGGCCAAGGGCATCATTGTCCACGTTTTGCCGCTTTTCATGTGCTTTCAAGGTGATTCGAATCTACCTCCTGAAATCTGTTTCCTGCAATTCTGCCTTGCTTTCAAAGCCTCTTCGTTGCCTTCCATTAATATATTTGTGGACGAGAGGTATCATTTAAAACTCTGCAGGTTTGTGAATTGCAGTGACCCTGACCTCCATTTTTCAACTCGCTTTTTTGGGAGCTGGCCGCAAAAGCGCAGGACTGCTTCAGGCCCTCTTCTGGTTCTGAGGGGCAGGCTGAGATTGTGCTTAATTCTTCTTCCTGATGGGAAAATAGAGTGACCTGTGCCTGTCCCAACACCTAGAGCTAGTCTCTCATTGGTTCCCCCTCTTCCCGTTCATCCTCAGGACAAATTGCACCCTGTACGAAACAGGAGGTTAAAGGTGCTGATTCTCCAAGGAGGAGATGGCTAGTAAATCGGCTGGAAGGGCGAACCCGAGCAAAGGAGATGAGAAATGAGGTGCGTTTTAGAAACATTTCCCGATCACACGGTGTACCATCTTCTGGGTTTCTCATGCCTGTTTTCGATGTAGGAAGATGCCCTTGAACCTGGAGATTTGGGACCCATGGGATGGGTACCATGCAGTATTACTTGAAAGGGTCTGCGTTGGCTCACCCAACCTCACCGAACCACTCAGCCCCAAGAGCGTCCACCCTTATGTCTCAATCAGCTGTGGGTCTAGATATGGTCAATCCAGTTTGCATCACAGCCCCTGAACGAATTTTGGAAGAATTTCTCTCTCTTTCACTGTCTTTGTTTCACGGGTTTTGAAAAGTAATTTATTTTTATAATGGGGTTTAGCTGCTTTTCACGGCTGTGTTTATGCCGCTTTACACCCCCTTGACTCACTTACAGAGAGATATCAATACATAGGTTTGAAGATTCTTACTAGTCAGATATATTCTTGTGCGGTGAATAGGGGGTGTTGAGTCCAGTTCACTGAAAAAGGAATAGGTCTTGTCTCTTACATATTGGGTTTATGGAACGGTATCGGAGCTAATTTGAAACCCTTGTTTTATGCATCACCCCACCTCACCTTTCCCGTTCAGCAGCCATAGTGTGTTTCCTAAACGTGTGACTCTGTTCTGTTTTGCAATTCAGTTCAAGTGTAGCGGTTTTTACATTCCCTCTAGAAGTGATATCTTAGGATAAGTGTCTTTTTCTGTGTGACTTATTTCACTTAGAATCGTCGTACCTAAATCCACTCATCGTGCTGCTACTAGCCTTATGACGTTGATTTCATGGCTGAGTGATATTCCATTGTACATGAGGACCACAACTTCTTTATCCATTTTTCTCTTTCCTAGGATATTTAAGGTGTAATGAAGTGGGGGTTCTTGTCAACAGAGCAGCCCTAAACTTTGGGGTGCCTGTGTCTTGCTGATTTTTAGTTTTCCCAATTTATATGCCCATGAGTGGAAGTGCCCTATGCTCTCAAACCTGTGTTTTTTAGATGTTTCAGAACACACCGTACACTTCTCCAGAGTGGCTGTTGGCAATTTACATCCCACCCATCAGCGTAGCAAGGCTCCCATTTCTCCATGGCCGGTCCTGCATTTCTGCTTTGGACACTTTTTTCCGCATGGCTCTTTTGCCCGCTGGGAAGCCAGACTTCTTTGGAGCGCTGATTTGCCTTTCCAGGTTGCTTGGTTGGCCAAAAAGGGCGTATGCGTTTTTTCCTGAATATATTCAGGAAAAAACGCATACGCCCTTTTTGGCCAAGGGCATCATTGTCCACGTTTTGCCGCTTTTCATGTGCTTTCAAGGCGATTCGAATCTACCTCCTGAAATCTGTTTCCTGCAATTCTGCCTTGCTTTCAAAGCCTCTTCTTTGCCTTCCCTTAATATATTTGTGGAAGAGAGGTATCCTTTAAAACTCTGCAGGTTTGTGAATTGCAGTGTCCCTGAGCTCCATTTTTCAACTCGCTTTTTTGGGAGCTGGCCGCAAAAGCGCAGGATTGCTTCAGGCCCTCTTCTGCTTCTGGGGGGCAGGCTGAGCTTGTGCTTAATTCTTCTTCCTGATGGGAAAATAGAGTGACCTGTGCCTGTCCCAACACCTAGAGCTAGTCTCTCATTGGTTGCCCCTCTTCCCGTTCATCCTCAGGACAAATTGCAACCTGTACGGAACAGGAGGTTAAAGGTGCTGATTCTCCTAGGAGGGAGATGGCTAGTAAATCGGCTGGAATGGCGAACCCGAGCAAAGGAGATGAGAAATGAGGTGCGTTTTAGAAACCTTTCCCGATCACACGGTGTACCATCTTCTGGGTTTCTCATGCCTGTTTTCGATGTAGGAAGATGCCCTTGAACCTGGAGATTTGGGACCCATGGGATGGGTACCATGCAGTATTACTTGAAAGGGTCTGCGTTGGCTCACCCAACCTCACCGAACCACTCAGCCCCAAGAGCGTCCACCCTTATGTCTCAATCAGCTGTGGGTCTAGATATGGTCAATCCAGGTTGCATCACAGCCCCTGAACGAATTTTGGAAGAATTTCTCTCTCTTTCACTGTCTTTGTTTCACGGGTTTTGAAAAGTAATTTATTTTTATAATGGGGTTTAGCTGCTTTTCACGGCTGTGTTTATGCCGCTTTACACCCCCTTGACTCACTTACAGAGAGATATCAATACATAGGTTTGAAGATTCTTACTAGTCAGATATATTCTTGTGCGGTGAATAGGAGGTGTTGAGTCCAGTTCACTGAAAAAGGAATAGGCCTTGTCTCTTACATATTGGGTTTATGGAACGGTATCTGAGCTAATTTGAAACCCTTGTTTTATGCATCACCCCACCTCACCTTTCCCGTTCAGCAGCCATAGTGTGTTTTCTAAACGTGTGACTCTGTTCTGTTTTGTAATTCAGTTCAAGTGTAGCGGTTTTTACATTCCCTCTAGAAGTGATATCTTAGGATAAGTGTCTTTTTCTGTGTGACTTATTTCACTTAGAATCGTCGTACCTAAATCCACTCATCGTGCTGCTACTAGCCTTATGACGTTGATTTCATGGCTGAGTGATATTCCATTGTACATGAGGACCACAACTTCTTTATCCATTTTTCTCTTTCCTAGGATATTTAAGGTGTAATGAAGTGGGGGTTCTTGTCAACAGAGCAGCCCTAAACTTTGGGGTGCCTGTGTCTTGCTGATTTTTAGTTTTCCCAATTTATACGCCCATGAGTGGAAGTGCCCTATGCTCTCCAAGCTGTGTTTTTCAGATGTTTCAGGACACACCGTACACTTCTCCAGAGTGGCTGTTGGCAATTTACATCCCGCCCATCAGCGTAGCAATGCTCCCATTTCTCCATGGCCGGTCCTGCATTTCTGCTTTGGACACTTTTTTCCGCATGGCCCTTTTGCCCGCTGGGAAGCGAGACTTCTTTGGAGCGCTGATTGGCCTTTCCAGGTTGCTTGGTTGGCCAAAAAGGGCGAATGCGTTTTTTCCTGAATATATTCAGGAAAAAACGCATTCGCCCTTTTTGGCCAAGGGCATCATTGTCCACGTTTTGCCGCTTTTCATGTGCTTTCAAGGCGATTCGAATCTACCTCCTGAAATCTGTTTCCTGCAATTCTGCCTTGCTTTCAAAGCCTCTTCGTTGCCTTCCCTTAATATATTTGTGGACGAGAGGTATCATTTAAAACTCTGCAGGTCTGTGAATTGCAGTGCCCCTGAGCTCCATTTTTCAACTCGCTTTTTTGGGAGCTGGCCGCAAAAGCGCAGGATTGCTTCAGGCCCTCTTCTGGTTCTGGGGGGCAGGCTGAGCTTGTGCTTAATTCTTCTTCCTGATGGGAAAATAGAGTGACCTGTGCCTGTCCCAACACCTAGAGCTAGTCTCTCATTGGTTCCCCCTCTTCCCGTTCATCCTCAGGACAAATTGCAACCTTTACGGAACAGGAGGTTAAAGGTGCTGATTCTCCAAGGAGGGAGATGGCTAGTAAATCGGCTGGAATGGCGAACCCGAGCAAAGGAGATGAGAAATGAGGTGCGTTTTAGAAACCTTTCCCGATCACACGGTGTACCATCTTCTGGGTTTCTCATGCCTGTTTTCGACGTAGGAAGATGCCCTTGAACCTGGAGATTTGGGACCCATGGGATGGGTACCATGCAGTATTACTTGAAAGGGTCTGCGTTGGCTCACCCAACCTCACCGAACCTCTCAGCCCCAAGAGTGTCCACCCTTATGTCTCAATCAGCTGTGGGTCTAGATATGGTCAATCCAGGTTGCATCACAGCCCCTGAACGAATTTTGTAAGAATTTCTCTCTCTTTCACTGTCTTTGTTTCACGGGTTTTGAAAAGTAATTTATTTTTATAATGGGGTTTAGCTGCTTTTCACGGCTGTGTTTATGCCGCTTTACACCCCCTTGACTCACTTACAGAGAGATATCAATACATAGGTTTGAAGATTCTTACTAGTCAGATATATTCTTGTGCGGTGAATAGGGGGTGTTGATTCCAGTTCACTGAAAAAGGAATAGGCCTTGTCTCTTACATATTGGGTTTATGGAACGGTATCGGAGCTAATTTGAAACCCTTGTTTTATGCATCACCCCACCTCACCTTTCCCGTTCAGCAGCCATAGTGTGTTTCCTAAACGTGTGACTCTGTTCTGTTTTGTAATTCAGTTCAAGTGTAGCGGTTTTTACATTCCCTCTCTAAGTGATATCTTATGATAAGTGACTTTTTCTGTGTGACTTATTTCACTTAGAATCGTCGTACCTAAATCCACTCATCGTGCTGCTACTAGCCTTATGACGTTGATTTCATGGCTGAGTGATATTCCATTGTACATGAGGACCACAACTTCTTTATCCATTTTTCTCTTTCCTAGGATATTTAAGGTGTAATGAAGTGGGGGTTCTTGTCAACAGAGCAGCCCTAAACTTTGGGGTGCCTGTGTCTTGCTGATTTTTAGTTTTCCCAATTTATACGCCCATGAGTGGAAGTGCCCTATGCTCTCCAAGCTGTGTTTTTCAGATGTTTCAGGACACACCGTACACTTCTCCAGAGTGGCTGTTGGCAATTTACATCCCGCCCATCAGCGTAGCAAGGCTCCCTTTTCTCCATGGCCGGTCCTGCATTTCTGGTTTGGACACTTTTTTCCTCATGGCCCTTTTGCCCGCTGGGAAGCCAGACTTCTTTGGAGCCCTGATTTGCCTTTCCAGGTTGCTTGGTTGGCCAAAAAGGGCGTATGCGTTTTTTCCTGAATATATTCAGGAAAAAACGCATACGCCCTTTTTGGCCAAGGGCATCATTGTCCACGTTTTGCCGCTTTTCATGTGCTTTCAAGGTGATTCGAATCTACCTCCTGAAATCTGTTTCCTGCAATTCTGCCTTGCTTTCAAAGCCTCTTCGTTGCCTTCCATTAATATATTTGTGGACGAGAGGTATCATTTAAAACTCTGCAGGTTTGTGAATTGCAGTGCCCCTGACCTCCATTTTTCAACTCGCTTTTTTGGGAGCTGGCCGCAAAAGCGCAGGACTGCTTCAGGCCCTCTTCTGGTTCTGAGGGGCAGGCTGAGCTTGTGCTTAATTCTTCTTCCTGATGGGAAAATAGAGTGACCTGTGCCTGTCCCAACACCTAGAGCTAGTCTCTCATTGGTTCCCCCTCTTCCCGTTCATCCTCAGGACAAATTGCACCCTGTACGAAACAGGAGGTTAAAGGTGCTGATTCTCCAAGGAGGAGATGGCTAGTAAATCGGCTGGAAGGGCGAACCCGAGCAAAGGAGATGAGAAATGAGGTGCGTTTTAGAAACCTTTCCCGATCACACGGTGTACCATCTTCTGGGTTTCTCATGCCTGTTTTCGATGTAGGAAGATGCCCTTGAACCTGGAGATTTGGGACCCATGGGATGGGTACCATGCAGTATTACTTGAAAGGGTCTGCGTTGGCTCACCCAACCTCACCGAACCTCTCAGCCCCAAGAGTGTCCACCCTTATGTCTCAATCAGCTGTGGGTCTAGATATGGTCAATCCAGTTTGCATCACAGCCCCTGAACGAATTTTGTAAGAATTTCTCTCTCTTTCACTGTCTTTGTTTCACGGGTTTTGAAAAGTAATTTATTTTTATAATGGGGTTTAGCTGCTTTTCACGGCTGTGTTTATGCCGCTTTACACCCCCTTGACTCACTTACAGAGAGATATCAATACATAGGTTTGAAGATTCTTACTAGTCAGATATATTCTTGTGCGGTGAATAGGGGGTGTTGAGTCCAGTTCACTGAAAGAGGAATAGGTCTTGTCTCTTACATATTGGGTTTATGGAACGGTATCGGAGCTAATTTGAAACCCTTGTTTTATGCATCACCCCACCTCACCTTTCCCGTTCAGCAGCCATAGTGTGTTTCCTAAACGTGTGACTCTGTTCTGTTTTGCAATTGAGTTCAAGTGTAGCGGTTTTTACATTCCCTCTAGAAGTGATATCTTAGGATAAGTGTCTTTTTCTGTGTGACTTATTTCACTTAGAATCGTCGTACCTAAATCCACTCATCGTGCTGCTACTAGCCTTATGACGTTGATTTCATGGCTGAGTGATATTCCATTGTACATGAGGACCACAACTTCTTTATCCATTTTTCTCTTTCCTAGGATATTTAAGGTGTAATGAAGTGGGGGTTCTTGTCAACAGAGCAGCCCTAAACTTTGGGGTGCCTGTGTCTTGCTGATTTTTAGTTTTCCCAATTTATACGCCCATGAGTGGAAGTGCCCTATGCTCTCCAAGCTGTGTTTTTCAGATGTTTCAGGACACACCGTACACTTCTCCAGAGTGGCTGTTGGCAATTTACATCCCGCCCATCAGCGTAGCAAGGCTCCCATTTCTCCATGGCCGGTCCTGCATTTCTGGTTTGGACACTTTTTTCCTCATGGCCCTTTTGCCCGCTGGGAAGCCAGACTTCTTTGGAGCCCTGATTTGCCTTTCCAGGTTGCTTGGTTGGCCAAAAAGGGCGTATGCGTTTTTTCCTGAATATATTCAGGAAAAAACGCATACGCCCTTTTTGGCCAAGGGCATCATTGTCCACGTTTTGCCGCTTTTCATGTGCTTTCAAGGTGATTCGAATCTACCTCCTGAAATCTGTTTCCTGCAATTCTGCCTTGCTTTCAAAGCCTCTTCGTTGCCTTCCATTAATATATTTGTGGACGAGAGGTATCATTTAAAACTCTGCAGGTTTGTGAATTGCAGTGACCCTGACCTCCATTTTTCAACTCGCTTTTTTGGGAGCTGGCCGCAAAAGCGCAGGACTGCTTCAGGCCCTCTTCTGGTTCTGAGGGGCAGGCTGAGATTGTGCTTAATTCTTCTTCCTGATGGGAAAATAGAGTGACCTGTGCCTGTCCCAACACCTAGAGCTAGTCTCTCATTGGTTCCCCCTCTTCCCGTTCATCCTCAGGACAAATTGCACCCTGTACGAAACAGGAGGTTAAAGGTGCTGATTCTCCAAGGAGGAGATGGCTAGTAAATCGGCTGGAAGGGCGAACCCGAGCAAAGGAGATGAGAAATGAGGTGCGTTTTAGAAACATTTCCCGATCACACGGTGTACCATCTTCTGGGTTTCTCATGCCTGTTTTCGATGTAGGAAGATGCCCTTGAACCTGGAGATTTGGGACCCATGGGATGGGTACCATGCAGTATTACTTGAAAGGGTCTGCGTTGGCTCACCCAACCTCACCGAACCACTCAGCCCCAAGAGCGTCCACCCTTATGTCTCAATCAGCTGTGGGTCTAGATATGGTCAATCCAGTTTGCATCACAGCCCCTGAACGAATTTTGGAAGAATTTCTCTCTCTTTCACTGTCTTTGTTTCACGGGTTTTGAAAAGTAATTTATTTTTATAATGGGGTTTAGCTGCTTTTCACGGCTGTGTTTATGCCGCTTTACACCCCCTTGACTCACTTACAGAGAGATATCAATACATAGGTTTGAAGATTCTTACTAGTCAGATATATTCTTGTGCGGTGAATAGGGGGTGTTGAGTCCAGTTCACTGAAAAAGGAATAGGTCTTGTCTCTTACATATTGGGTTTATGGAACGGTATCGGAGCTAATTTGAAACCCTTGTTTTATGCATCACCCCACCTCACCTTTCCCGTTCAGCAGCCATAGTGTGTTTCCTAAACGTGTGACTCTGTTCTGTTTTGCAATTCAGTTCAAGTGTAGCGGTTTTTACATTCCCTCTAGAAGTGATATCTTAGGATAAGTGTCTTTTTCTGTGTGACTTATTTCACTTAGAATCGTCGTACCTAAATCCACTCATCGTGCTGCTACTAGCCTTATGACGTTGATTTCATGGCTGAGTGATATTCCATTGTACATGAGGACCACAACTTCTTTATCCATTTTTCTCTTTCCTAGGATATTTAAGGTGTAATGAAGTGGGGGTTCTTGTCAACAGAGCAGCCCTAAACTTTGGGGTGCCTGTGTCTTGCTGATTTTTAGTTTTCCCAATTTATATGCCCATGAGTGGAAGTGCCCTATGCTCTCAAACCTGTGTTTTTTAGATGTTTCAGAACACACCGTACACTTCTCCAGAGTGGCTGTTGGCAATTTACATCCCACCCATCAGCGTAGCAAGGCTCCCATTTCTCCATGGCCGGTCCTGCATTTCTGCTTTGGACACTTTTTTCCGCATGGCTCTTTTGCCCGCTGGGAAGCCAGACTTCTTTGGAGCGCTGATTTGCCTTTCCAGGTTGCTTGGTTGGCCAAAAAGGGCGTATGCGTTTTTTCCTGAATATATTCAGGAAAAAACGCATACGCCCTTTTTGGCCAAGGGCATCATTGTCCACGTTTTGCCGCTTTTCATGTGCTTTCAAGGCGATTCGAATCTACCTCCTGAAATCTGTTTCCTGCAATTCTGCCTTGCTTTCAAAGCCTCTTCTTTGCCTTCCCTTAATATATTTGTGGAAGAGAGGTATCCTTTAAAACTCTGCAGGTTTGTGAATTGCAGTGTCCCTGAGCTCCATTTTTCAACTCGCTTTTTTGGGAGCTGGCCGCAAAAGCGCAGGATTGCTTCAGGCCCTCTTCTGCTTCTGGGGGGCAGGCTGAGCTTGTGCTTAATTCTTCTTCCTGATGGGAAAATAGAGTGACCTGTGCCTGTCCCAACACCTAGAGCTAGTCTCTCATTGGTTGCCCCTCTTCCCGTTCATCCTCAGGACAAATTGCAACCTGTACGGAACAGGAGGTTAAAGGTGCTGATTCTCCTAGGAGGGAGATGGCTAGTAAATCGGCTGGAATGGCGAACCCGAGCAAAGGAGATGAGAAATGAGGTGCGTTTTAGAAACCTTTCCCGATCACACGGTGTACCATCTTCTGGGTTTCTCATGCCTGTTTTCGATGTAGGAAGATGCCCTTGAACCTGGAGATTTGGGACCCATGGGATGGGTACCATGCAGTATTACTTGAAAGGGTCTGCGTTGGCTCACCCAACCTCACCGAACCACTCAGCCCCAAGAGCGTCCACCCTTATGTCTCAATCAGCTGTGGGTCTAGATATGGTCAATCCAGGTTGCATCACAGCCCCTGAACGAATTTTGGAAGAATTTCTCTCTCTTTCACTGTCTTTGTTTCACGGGTTTTGAAAAGTAATTTATTTTTATAATGGGGTTTAGCTGCTTTTCACGGCTGTGTTTATGCCGCTTTACACCCCCTTGACTCACTTACAGAGAGATATCAATACATAGGTTTGAAGATTCTTACTAGTCAGATATATTCTTGTGCGGTGAATAGGGGGTGTTGAGTCCAGTTCACTGAAAAAGGAATAGGTCTTGTCTCTTACATATTGGGTTTATGGAACGGTATCGGAGCTAATTTGAAACCCTTGTTTTATGCATCACCCCACCTCACCTTTCCCGTTCAGCAGCCATAGTGTGTTTCCTAAACGTGTGACTCTGTTCTGTTTTGCAATTCAGTTCAAGTGTAGCGGTTTTTACATTCCCTCTAGAAGTGATATCTTAGGATAAGTGTCTTTTTCTGTGTGACTTATTTCACTTAGAATCGTCGTACCTAAATCCACTCATCGTGCTGCTACTAGCCTTATGACGTTGATTTCATGGCTGAGTGATATTCCATTGTACATGAGGACCACAACTTCTTTATCCATTTTTCTCTTTCCCAGGATATTTTAGGTGTAATGAAGTGGGGGTTCTTGTCAACAGAGCAGCCCTAAACTTTGGGGTGCCTGTGTCTTGCTGATTTTTAGTTTTCCCAATTTATATGCCCATGAGTGGAAGTGCCCTATGCTCTCAAACCTGTGTTTTTTAGATGTTTCAGAACATACCGTACACTTCTCCAGAGTGGCTGTTGGCAATTTACATCCCACCCATCAGCGTAGCAAGGCTCCCATTTCTCCATGGCCGGTCCTGCATTTCTGCTTTGGACACTTTTTTCCGCATGGCTCTTTTGCCCGCTGGGAAGCCAGACTTCTTTGGAGCGCTGATTTGCCTTTCCAGGTTGCTTGGTTGGCCAAAAAGGGCGTATGCGTTTTTTCCTGAATATATTCAGGAAAAAACGCATACGCCCTTTTTGGCCAAGGGCATCATTGTCCACGTTTTGCCGCTTTTCATGTGCTTTCAAGGCGATTCGAATCTACCTCCTGAAATCTGTTTCCTGCAATTCTGCCTTGCTTTCAAAGCCTCTTCGTTGCCATCCCTTAATATATTTGTGGAAGAGAGGTATCCTTTAAAACTCTGCAGGTTTGTGAATTGCAGTGACCCTGACCTCCATTTTTCAACTCGCTTTTTTGGGAGCTGGCCGCAAAAGCGCAGGACTGCTTCAGGCCCTCTTCTGGTTCTGAGGGGCAGGCTGAGATTGTGCTTAATTCTTCTTCCTGATGGGAAAATAGAGTGACCTGTGCCTGTCCCAACACCTAGAGCTAGTCTCTCATTGGTTCCCCCTCTTCCCGTTCATCCTCAGGACAAATTGCACCCTGTACGAAACAGGAGGTTAAAGGTGCTGATTCTCCAAGGAGGAGATGGCTAGTAAATCGGCTGGAAGGGCGAACCCGAGCAAAGGAGATGAGAAATGAGGTGCGTTTTAGAAACATTTCCCGATCACACGGTGTACCATCTTCTGGGTTTCTCATGCCTGTTTTCGATGTAGGAAGATGCCCTTGAACCTGGAGATTTGGGACCCATGGGATGGGTACCATGCAGTATTACTTGAAAGGGTCTGCGTTGGCTCACCCAACCTCACCGAACCTCTCAGCCCCAAGAGTGTCCACCCTTATGTCTCAATCAGCTGTGGGTCTAGATATGGTCAATCCAGTTTGCATCACAGCCCCTGAACGAATTTTGTAAGAATTTCTCTCTCTTTCACTGTCTTTGTTTCACGGGTTTTGAAAAGTAATTTATTTTTATAATGGGGTTTAGCTGCTTTTCACGGCTGTGTTTATGCCGCTTTACACCCCCTTGACTCACTTACAGAGAGATATCAATACATAGGTTTGAAGATTCTTACTAGTCAGATATATTCTTGTGCGGTGAATAGGGGGTGTTGAGTCCAGTTCACTGAAAGAGGAATAGGTCTTGTCTCTTACATATTGGGTTTATGGAACGGTATCGGAGCTAATTTGAAACCCTTGTTTTATGCATCACCCCACCTCACCTTTCCCGTTCAGCAGCCATAGTGTGTTTCCTAAACGTGTGACTCTGTTCTGTTTTGCAATTGAGTTCAAGTGTAGCGGTTTTTACATTCCCTCTAGAAGTGATATCTTAGGATAAGTGTCTTTTTCTGTGTGACTTATTTCACTTAGAATCGTCGTACCTAAATCCACTCATCGTGCTGCTACTAGCCTTATGACGTTGATTTCATGGCTGAGTGATATTCCATTGTACATGAGGACCACAACTTCTTTATCCATTTTTCTCTTTCCTAGGATATTTAAGGTGTAATGAAGTGGGGGTTCTTGTCAACAGAGCAGCCCTAAACTTTGGGGTGCCTGTGTCTTGCTGATTTTTAGTTTTCCCAATTTATACGCCCATGAGTGGAAGTGCCCTATGCTCTCCAAGCTGTGTTTTTTAGATGTTTCAGGACACACCGTACACTTCTCCAGAGTGGCTGTTGGCAATTTACATCCCACCCATCAGCGTAGCAAGGCTCCCATTTCTCCATGGCCGGTCCTGCATTTCTGGTTTGGACACTTTTTTCCGCATGGCCCTTTTGCCCGCTGGGAAGCGAGACTTCTTTGGAGCGCTGATTTGCCTTTCCAGGTTGCTTGGTTGGCCAAAAAGGGCGTATGCGTTTTTTCCTGAATATATTCAGGAAAAAACGCATACGCCCTTTTTGGCCAAGGGCATCATTGTCCACGTTTTGCCGCTTTTCATGTGCTTTCAAGGTGATTCGAATCTACCTCCTGAAATCTGTTTCCTGCAATTCTGCCTTGCTTTCAAAGCCTCTTCGTTGCCTTCCCTTAATATATTTGTGGACGAGAGGTATCATTTAAGACTCTGCAGGTTTGTGAATTGCAGTGCCCCTGAGCTCCATTTTTCAACTCGCTTTTTTGGGAGCTGGCCGCAAAAGCGCAGGATTGCTTCAGGCCCTCTTCTGGTTCTGGGGGGCAGGCTGAGCTTGTGCTTAATTCTTCTTCCTGATGGGAAAATAGAGTGACCTGTGCCTGTCCCAACACCTAGAGCTAGTCTCTCATTGGTTCCCCCTCTTCCCGTTCATCCTCAGGACAAATTGCACCCTGTACGGAACAGGAGGTTAAAGGTGCTGATTCTCCAAGGAGGGAGATGGCTAGTAAATCGGCTGGAATGGCGAACCCGAGCAAAGGAGATGAGAAATGAGGTGCGTTTTAGAAACCTTTCCCGATCACACGGTGTACCATCTTCTGGGTTTCTCATGCCTGTTTTCGATGTAGGAAGATGCCCTTGAACCTGGAGATTTGGGACCCATGGGATGGGTACCATGCAGTATTACTTGAAAGGGTCTGCGTTGGCTCACCCAACCTCACCGAACCTCTCAGCCCCAAGAGTGTCCACCCTTATGTCTCAATCAGCTGTGGGTCTAGATATGGTCAATCCAGTTTGCATCACAGCCCCTGAACGAATTTTGTAAGAATTTCTCTCTCTTTCACTGTCTTTGTTTCACAGGTTTTGAAAAGTAATTTATTTTTATAATGGGGTTTAGCTGCTTTTCACGGCTGTGTTTATGCCGCTTTACACCCCCTTGACTCACTTACAGAGAGCTATCAATACATAGGTTTGAAGATTCTTACTAGTCAGATATATTCTTGTGCGGTGAATAGGGGGTGTTGAGTCCAGTTCACTGAAAGAGGAATAGGTCTTGTCTCTTACATATTGGGTTTATGGAATGGTATCGGAGCTAATTTGAAACCCTTGTTTTATGCATCACCCCACCTCACCTTTCCCGTTCAGCAGCCATAGTGTGTTTCCTAAACGTGTGACTCTGTTCTGTTTTGCAATTGAGTTCAAGTGTAGCGGTTTTTACATTCCCTCTAGAAGTGATATCTTAGGATAAGTGTCTTTTTCTGTGTGACTTATTTCACTTAGAATCGTCGTACCTAAATCCACTCATCGTGCTGCTACTAGCCTTATGACGTTGATTTCATGGCTGAGTGATATTCCATTGTACATGAGGACCACAACTTCTTTATCCATTTTTCTCTTTCCTAGGATATTTAAGGTGTAATGAAGTGGGGGTTCTTGTCAACAGAGCAGCCCTAAACTTTGGGGTGCCTGTGTCTTGCTGATTTTTAGTTTTCCCAATTTATACGCCCATGAGTGGAAGTGCCCTATGCTCTCCAAGCTGTGTTTTTTAGATGTTTCAGGACACACCGTACACTTCTCCAGAGTGGCTGTTGGCAATTTACATCCCACCCATCAGCGTAGCAAGGCTCCCATTTCTCCATGGCCGGTCCTGCATTTCTGGTTTGGACACTTTTTTCCGCATGGCCCTTTGCCCGCTGGGAAGCGAGACTTCTTTGGAGCGCTGATTTGCCTTTCCAGGTTGCTTGGTTGGCCAAAAAGGGCGTATGCGTTTTTTCCTGAATATATTCAGGAAAAAACGCATACGCCCTTTTTGGCCAAGGGCATCATTGTCCACGTTTTGCCGCTTTTCATGTGCTTTCAAGGTGATTCGAATCTACCTCCTGAAATCTGTTTCCTGCAATTCTGCCTTGCTTTCAAAGCCTCTTCGTTGCCTTCCCTTAATATATTTGTGGACGAGAGGTATCATTTAAGACTCTGCAGGTTTGTGAATTGCAGTGCCCCTGAGCTCCATTTTTCAACTCGCTTTTTTGGGAGCTGGCCGCAAAAGCGCAGGATTGCTTCAGGCCCTCTTCTGGTTCTGGGGGGCAGGCTGAGCTTGTGCTTAATTCTTCTTCCTGATGGGAAAATAGAGTGACCTGTGCCTGTCCCAACACCTAGAGCTAGTCTCTCATTGGTTCCCCCTCTTCCCGTTCATCCTCAGGACAAATTGCACCCTGTACGGAACAGGAGGTTAAAGGTGCTGATTCTCCAAGGATGGAGATGGCTAGTAAATCGGCTGGAATGGCGAACCCGAGCAAAGGAGATGAGAAATGAGGTGCGTTTTAGAAACCTTTCCCGATCACACGGTGTACCATCTTCTGGGTTTCTCATGCCTGTTTTCGATGTAGGAAGATGCCCTTGAACCTGGAGATTTGGGACCCATGGGATGGGTACCATGCAGTATTACTTGAAAGGGTCTGCGTTGGCTCACCCAACCTCACCGAACCTCTCAGCCCCAAGAGTGTCCACCCTTATGTCTCAATCAGCTGTGGGTCTAGATATGGTCAATCCAGGTTGCATCACAGCCCCTGAACGAATTTTGTAAGAATTTCTCTCTCTTTCACTGTCTTTGTTTCACGGGTTTTGAAAAGTAATTTATTTTTATAATGGGGTTTAGCTGCTTTTCACGGCTGTGTTTATGCCGCTTTACACCCCCTTGACTCACTTACAGAGAGCTATCAATACATAGGTTTGAAGATTCTTACTAGTCAGATATATTCTTGTGCGGTGAATAGGGGGTGTTGAGTCCAGTTCACTGAAAGAGGAATAGGTCTTGTCTCTTACATATTGGGTTTATGGAATGGTATCGGAGCTAATTTGAAACCCTTGTTTTATGCATCACCCCACCTCACCTTTCCCGTTCAGCAGCCATAGTGTGTTTCCTAAACGTGTGACTCTGTTCTGTTTTGCAATTGAGTTCAAGTGTAGCGGTTTTTACATTCCCTCTAGAAGTGATATCTTAGGATAAGTGTCTTTTTCTGTGTGACTTATTTCACTTAGAATCGTCGTACCTAAATCCACTCATCGTGCTGCTACTAGCCTTATGACGTTGATTTCATGGCTGAGTGATATTCCATTGTACATGAGGACCACAACTTCTTTATCCATTTTTCTCTTTCCTAGGATATTTAAGGTGTAATGAAGTGGGGGTTCTTGTCAACAGAGCAGCCCTAAACTTTGGGGTGCCTGTGTCTTGCTGATTTTTATTTTTCCCAATTTATACGCCCATGAGTGGAAGTGCCCTATGCTCTCCAAGCTGTGTTTTTTAGATGTTTCAGGACACACCGTACACTTCTCCAGAGTGGCTGTTGGCAATTTACATCCCACCCATCAGCGTAGCAAGGCTCCCATTTCTCCATGGCCGGTCCTGCATTTCTGGTTTGGACACTTTCTTCCGCATGGCCCTTTTGCCCGCTGGGAAGCGAGACTTCTTTGGAGCGCTGATTTGCCTTTCCAGGTTGCTTGGTTGGCAAAAAAGGGCGTATGCGTTTTTTCCTGAATATATTCAGGAAAAAACGCATACGCCCTTTTTGGCCAAGGGCATCATTGTCCACGTTTTGCCGCTTTTCATGTGCTTTCAAGGTGATTCGAATCTACCTCCTGAAATCTGTTTCCTGCAATTCTGCCTTGCTTTCAAAGCCTCTTCGTTGCCTTCCCTTAATATATTTGTGGACGAGAGGTATCATTTAAGACTCTGCAGGTTTGTGAATTGCAGTGCCCCTGAGCTCCATTTTTCAACTCGCTTTTTTGGGAGCTGGCCGCAAAAGCGCAGGATTGCTTCAGGCCCTCTTCTGGTTCTGGGGGGCAGGCTGAGCTTGTGCTTAATTCTTCTTCCTGATGGGAAAATAGAGTGACCTGTGCCTGTCCCAACACCTAGAGCTAGTCTCTCATTGGTTCCCCCTCTTCCCGTTCATCCTCAGGACAAATTGCACCCTGTACGGAACAGGAGGTTAAAGGTGCTGATTCTCCAAGGAGGGAGATGGCTAGTAAATCGGTTGGAATGGCGAACCCGAGCAAAGGAGATGAGGAATGAGGTGCGTTTTAGAAACCTTTCCCGATCACACGGTGTACCATCTTCTGGGTTTCTCATGCCTGTTTTCGATGTAGGAAGATGCCCTTGAACCTGGAGATTTGGGACCCATGGGATGGGTACCATGCAGTATTACTTGAAAGGGTCTGCGTTGGCTCACCCAACCTCACCGAACCTCTCAGCCCCAAGAGTGTCCACCCTTATGTCTCAATCAGCTGTGGGTCTAGATATGGTCAATCCAGGTTGCATCACAGCCCCTGAACGAATTTTGTAAGAATTTCTCTCTCTTTCACTGTCTTTGTTTCACGGGTTTTGAAAAGTAATTTATTTTTATAATGGGGTTTAGCTGCTTTTCACGGCTGTGTTTATGCCGCTTTACACCCCCTTGACTCACTTACAGAGAGATATCAATACATAGGTTTGAAGATTCTTACTAGTCAGATATATTCTTGTGCGGTGAATAGGGTGTGTTGAGTCCAGTTCACTGAAAGAGGAATAGTTCTTGTCTCTTACATATTGGGTTTATGGAATGGTATCGGAGCTAATTTGAAACCCTTGTTTTATGCATCACCCCACCTCACCTTTCCCGTTCAGCAGCCATAGTGTGTTTCCTAAACGTGTGACTCTGTTCTGTTTTGCAATTCAGTTCAAGTGTAGCGGTTTTTACATTCCCTCTATAAGTGATATCTTAGGATAAGTGTCTTTTTCTGTGTGACTTATTTCACTTAGAATCGTCGTACCTAAATCCACTCATCGTGCTGCTACTAGCCTTATGACGTTGATTTCATGGCTGAGTGATATTCCATTGTACATGAGGACCACAACTTCTTTATCCATTTTTCTCTTTCCTAGGATATTTAAGGTGTAATGAAGTGGGGGTTCTTGTCAAAAGAGCAGCCCTAAACTTTGGGGTGCCTGTGTCTTGCTGATTTTTAGTTTTCCCAATTTATACGCCCATGAGTGGAAGTGCCCTATGCTCTCCAAGCTGTGTTTTTTAGATGTTTCAGGACACACCGTACACTTCTCCAGAGTGGCTGTTGGCAATTTACATCCCACCCATCAGCGTAGCAAGGCTCCCATTTCTCCATGGCCGGTCCTGCATTTCTGGTTTGGATCCTTTTTTCCGCATGGCCCTTTTGCCCGCTGGGAAGCGAGACTTCTTTGGAGCGCTGATTTGCCTTTCCAGGTTGCTTGGTTGGCCAAAAAGGGCGTATGCGTTTTTTCCTGAATATATTCAGGAAAAAACGCATACGCCCTTTTTGGCCAAGGGCATCATTGTCCACGTTTTGCCGCTTTTCATGTGCTTTCAAGGTGATTCGAATCTACCTCCTGAAATCTGTTTCCTGCAATTCTGCCTTGCTTTCAAAGCCTCTTCGTTGCCTTCCCTTAATATATTTGTGGACGAGAGGTATCATTTAAGACTCTGCAGGTTTGTGAATTGCAGTGCCCCTGAGCTCCATTTTTCAACTCGCTTTTTTGGGAGCTGGCCGCAAAAGCGCAGGATTGCTTCAGGCCCTCTTCTGGTTCTGGGGGGCAGGCTGAGCTTGTGCTTAATTCTTCTTCCTGATGGGAAAATAGAGTGACCTGTGCCTGTCCCAACACCTAGAGCTAGTCTCTCATTGGTTCCCCCTCTTCCCGTTCATCCTCAGGACAAATTGCACCCTGTACGGAACAGGAGGTTAAAGGTGCTGATTCTCCAAGGAGGGAGATGGCTAGTAAATCGGCTGGAATGGCGAACCCGAGCAAAGGAGATGAGAAATGAGGTGCGTTTTAGAAACCTTTCCCGATCACACGGTGTACCATCTTCTGGGTTTCTCATGCCTGTTTTCGATGTAGGAAGATGCCCTTGAACCTGGAGATTTGGGACCCATGGGATGGGTACCATGCAGTATTACTTGAAAGGGTCTGCGTTGGCTCACCCAACCTCACCGAACCTCTCAGCCCCAAGAGTGTCCACCCTTATGTCTCAATCAGCTGTGGGTCTAGATATGGTCAATCCAGGTTGCATCACAGCCCCTGAACGAATTTTGTAAGAATTTCTCTCTCTTTCACTGTCTTTGTTTCACGGGTTTTGAAAAGTAATTTATTTTTATAATGGGGTTTAGCTGCTTTTCACGGCTGTGTTTATGCCGCTTTACACCCCCTTGACTCACTTACAGAGAGCTATCAATACATAGGTTTGAAGATTCTTACTAGTCAGATATATTCTTGTGCGGTGAATAGGGGGTGTTGAGTCCAGTTCACTGAAAGAGGAATAGGTCTTGTCTCTTACATATTGGGTTTATGGAATGGTATCGGAGCTAATTTGAAACCCTTGTTTTATGCATCACCCCACCTCACCTTTCCCGTTCAGCAGCCATAGTGTGTTTCCTAAACGTGTGACTCTGTTCTGTTTTGCAATTGAGTTCAAGTGTAGCGGTTTTTACATTCCCTCTAGAAGTGATATCTTAGGATAAGTGTCTTTTTCTGTGTGACTTATTTCACTTAGAATCGTCGTACCTAAATCCACTCATCGTGCTGCTACTAGCCTTATGACGTTGATTTCATGGCTGAGTGATATTCCATTGTACATGAGGACCACAACTTCTTTATCCATTTTTCTCTTTCCTAGGATATTTAAGGTGTAATGAAGTGGGGGTTCTTGTCAACAGAGCAGCCCTAAACTTTGGGGTGCCTGTGTCTTGCTGATTTTTAGTTTTCCCAATTTATACGCCCATGAGTGGAAGTGCCCTATGCTCTCCAAGCTGTGTTTTTTAGATGTTTCAGGACACACCGTACACTTCTCCAGAGTGGCTGTTGGCAATTTACATCCCACCCATCAGCGTAGCAAGGCTCCCATTTCTCCATGGCCGGTCCTGCATTTCTGGTTTGGACACTTTCTTCCGCATGGCCCTTTTGCCCGCTGGGAAGCGAGACTTCTTTGGAGCGCTGATTTGCCTTTCCAGGTTGCTTGGTTGGCCAAAAAGGGCGTATGCGTTTTTTCCTGAATATATTCAGGAAAAAACGCATACGCCCTTTTTGGCCAAGGGCATCATTGTCCACGTTTTGCCGCTTTTCATGTGCTTTCAAGGTGATTCGAATCTACCTCCTGAAATCTGTTTCCTGCAATTCTGCCTTGCTTTCAAAGCCTCTTCGTTGCCTTCCCTTAATATATTTGTGGACGAGAGGTATCATTTAAGACTCTGCAGGTTTGTGAATTGCAGTGCCCCTGAGCTCCATTTTTCAACTCGCTTTTTTGGGAGCTGGCCGCAAAAGCGCAGGATTGCTTCAGGCCCTCTTCTGGTTCTGGGGGGCAGGCTGAGCTTGTGCTTAATTCTTCTTCCTGATGGGAAAATAGAGTGACCTGTGCCTGTCCCAACACCTAGAGCTAGTCTCTCATTGGTTCCCCCTCTTCCCGTTCATCCTCAGGACAAATTGCACCCTGTACGGAACAGGAGGTTAAAGGTGCTGATTCTCCAAGGAGGGAGATGGCTAGTAAATCGGTTGGAATGGCGAACCCGAGCAAAGGAGATGAGGAATGAGGTGCGTTTTAGAAACCTTTCCCGATCACACGGTGTACCATCTTCTGGGTTTCTCATGCCTGTTTTCGATGTAGGAAGATGCCCTTGAACCTGGAGATTTGGGACCCATGGGATGGGTACCATGCAGTATTACTTGAAAGGGTCTGCGTTGGCTCACCCAACCTCACCGAACCTCTCAGCCCCAAGAGTGTCCACCCTTATGTCTCAATCAGCTGTGGGTCTAGATATGGTCAATCCAGGTTGCATCACAGCCCCTGAACGAATTTTGTAAGAATTTCTCTCTCTTTCACTGTCTTTGTTTCACGGGTTTTGAAAAGTAATTTATTTTTATAATGGGGTTTAGCTGCTTTTCACGGCTGTGTTTATGCCGCTTTACACCCCCTTGACTCACTTACAGAGAGATATCAATACATAGGTTTGAAGATTCTTACTAGTCAGATATATTCTTGTGCGGTGAATAGGGGGTGTTGAGTCCAGTTCACTGAAAGAGGAATAGGTCTTGTCTCTTACATATTGGGTTTATGGAATGGTATCGGAGCTAATTTGAAACCCTTGTTTTATGCATCACCCCACCTCACCTTTCCCGTTCAGCAGCCATAGTGTGTTTCCTAAACGTGTGACTCTGTTCTGTTTTGCAATTCAGTTCAAGTGTAGCGGTTTTTACATTCCCTCTATAAGTGATATCTTAGGATAAGTGTCTTTTTCTGTGTGACTTATTTCACTTAGAATCGTCGTACCTAAATCCACTCATCGTGCTGCTACTAGCCTTATGACGTTGATTTCATGGCTGAGTGATATTCCATTGTACATGAGGACCACAACTTCTTTATCCATTTTTCTCTTTCCTAGGATATTTAAGGTGTAATGAAGTGGGGGTTCTTGTCAACAGAGCAGCCCTAAACTTTGGGGTGCCTGTGTCTTGCTGATTTTTAGTTTTCCCAATTTATACGCCCATGAGTGGAAGTGCCCTATGCTCTCCAAGCTGTGTTTTTTAGATGTTTCAGGACACACCGTACACTTCTCCAGAGTGGCTGTTGGCAATTTACATCCTACCCATCAGCGTAGCAAGGCTCCCATTTCTCCATGGCCGGTCCTGCATTTCTGGTTTGGATCCTTTTTTCCGCATGGCCCTTTTCCCCGCTGGGAAGCGAGACTTCTTTGGAGCGCTGATTTGCCTTTCCAGGTTGCTTGGTTGGCCAAAAAGGGCGTATGCGTTTTTTCCTGAATATATTCAGGAGAAAACGCATACGCCCTTTTTGGCCAAGGGCATCATTGTCCACGTTTTGCCGCTTTTCATGTGCTTTCAAGGCGATTCGAATCTACCTCCTGAAATCTGTTTCCTGCAATTCTGCCTTGCTTTCAAAGCCTCTTCGTTGCCTTCCCTTAATATATTTGTGGACGAGAGGTATCATTTAAGGCTCTGCAGGTTTGTGAATTGCAGTGCCCCTGAGCTCCATTTTTCAACTCGCTTTTTTGGGAGCTGGCCGCAAAAGCGCAGGATTGCTTCAGGCCCTCTTCTGGTTCTGGGGGGCAGGCTGAACTTGTGCTTAATTCTTCTTCCTGATGGGAAAATAGAGTGACCTGTGCCTGTCCCAACACCTAGAGCTAGTCTCTCATTGGTTCCCCCTCTTCCCGTTCATCCTCAGGACAAATTGCACCCTGTACGGAACAGGAGGTTAAAGGTGCTGATTCTCCAAGGAGGGAGATGGCTAGTAAATCGGCTGGAATGGCGAACCCGAGCAAAGGAGATGAGAAATGAGGTGCGTTTTAGAAACCTTTCCCGATCACACGGTGTACCATCTTCTGGGTTTCTCATGCCTGTTTTCGATGTAGGAAGATGCCCTTGAACCTGGAGATTTGGGACCCATGGGATGGGTACCATGCAGTATTACTTGAAAGGGTCTGCGTTGGCTCACCCAACCTCACCGAACCTCTCAGCCCCAAGAGTGTCCACCCTTATGTCTCAATCAGCTGTGGGTCTAGATATGGTCAATCCAGGTTGCATCACAGCCCCTGAACGAATTTTGTAAGAATTTCTCTCTCTTTCACTGTCTTTGTTTCACGGGTTTTGAAAAGTAATTTATTTTTATAATGGGGTTTAGCTGCTTTTCACGGCTGTGTTTATGCCGCTTTACACCCCCTTGACTCACTTACAGAGAGATATCAATACATAGGTTTGAAGATTCTTACTAGTCAGATATATTCTTGTGCGGTGAATAGGGGGTGTTGAGTCCAGTTCACTGAAAGAGGAATAGGTCTTGTCTCTTACATATTGGGTTTATGGAATGGTATCGGAGCTAATTTGAAACCCTTGTTTTATGCATCACCCCACCTCACCTTTCCCGTTCAGCAGCCATAGTGTGTTTCCTAAACGTGTGACTCTGTTCTGTTTTGCAATTCAGTTCAAGTGTAGCGGTTTTTACATTCCCTCTATAAGTGATATCTTAGGATAAGTGTCTTTTTCTGTGTGACTTATTTCACTTAGAATCGTCGTACCTAAATCCACTCATCGTGCTGCTACTAGCCTTATGACGTTGATTTCATGGCTGAGTGATATTCCATTGTACATGAGGACCACAACTTCTTTATCCATTTTTCTCTTTCCTAGGATATTTAAGGTGTAATGAAGTGGGGGTTCTTGTCAACAGAGCAGCCCTAAACTTTGGGGTGCCTGTGTCTTGCTGATTTTTAGTTTTCCCAATTTATACGCCCATGAGTGGAAGTGCCCTATGCTCTCCAAGCTGTGTTTTTTAGATGTTTCAGGACACACCGTACACTTCTCCAGAGTGGCTGTTGGCAATTTACATCCCACCCATCAGCGTAGCAAGGCTCCCATTTCTCCATGGCCGGTCCTGCATTTCTGGTTTGGATCCTTTTTTCCGCATGGCCCTTTTGCCCGCTGGGAAGCGAGACTTCTTTGGAGCGCTGATTTGCCTTTCCAGGTTGCTTGGTTGGCCAAAAAGGGCGTATGCGTTTTTTCCTGAATATATTCAGGAAAAAACGCATACGCCCTTTTTGGCCAAGGGCATCATTGTCCACGTTTTGCCGCTTTTCATGTGCTTTCAAGGCGATTCGAATCTACCTCCTGAAATCTGTTTCCTGCAATTCTGCCTTGCTTTCAAAGCCTCTTCGTTGCCTTCCCTTAATATATTTGTGGACGAGAGGTATCATTTAAGACTCTGCAGGTTTGTGAATTGCAGTGCCCCTGAGCTCCATTTTTCAACTCGCTTTTTTGGGAGCTGGCCGCAAAAGCACAGGATTGCTTCAGGCGCTCTTCTGGTTCTGGGGGGCAGGCTGAGCTTGTGCTTAATTCTTCTTCCTGATGGGAAAATAGAGTGACCTGTGCCTGTCCCAACACCTAGAGCTAGTCTCTCATTGGTTCCCCCTCTTCCCGTTCATCTTCAGGACAAATTGCACCCTGTACGGAACAGGAGGTTAAAGGTGCTGATTCTCCAAGGAGGGAGATGGCTAGTAAATCGGCTGGAATGGCGAACCCGAGCAAAGGAGATGAGAAATGAGGTGCGTTTTAGAAACCTTTCCCGATCACACGGTGTACCATCTTCTGGGTTTCTCATGCCTGATTTCGATGTAGGAAGATGCCCTTGAACCTGGAGATTTGGGACCCATGGGATGGGTACCATGCAGTATTACTTGAAAGGGTCTGCGTTGGCTCACCCAACCTCACCGAACCTCTCAGCCCCAAGAGTGTCCACCCTTATGTCTCAATCAGCTGTGGGTCTAGATATGGTCAATCCAGTTTGCATCACAGCCCCTGAACGAATTTTGTAAGAATTTCTCTCTCTTTCACTGTCTTTGTTTCACGGGTTTTGAAAAGTAATTTATTTTTATAATGGGGTTTAGCTGCTTTTCACGGCTGTGTTTATGCCGCTTTACACCCCCTTGACTCACTTACAGAGAGATATCAATACATAGGTTTGAAGATTCTTACTAGTCAGATATATTCTTGTGCGGTGAATACGGGGTGTTGAGTCCAGTTCACTGAAAGAGGAATAGGTCTTGTCTCTTACATATTGGGTTTATGGAACGGTATCGGAGCTAATTTGAAACCCTTGTTTTATGCATCACCCCACCTCACCTTTCCCGTTCAGCAGCCATAGTGTGTTTCCTAAACGTGTGACTCTGTTCTGTTTTGCAATTGAGTTCAAGTGTAGCGGTTTTTACATTCCCTCTAGAAGTGATATCTTAGGATAAGTGTCTTTTTCTGTGTGACTTATTTCACTTAGAATCGTCGTACCTAAATCCACTCATCGTGCTGCTACTAGCCTTATGACGTTGATTTCATGGCTGAGTGATATTCCATTGTACATGAGGACCACAACTTCTTTATCCATTTTTCTCTTTCCTAGGATATTTAAGGTGTAATGAAGTGGGGGTTCTTGTCAACAGAGCAGCCCTAAACTTTGGGGTGCCTGTGTCTTGCTGATTTTTAGTTTTCCCAATTTATACGCCCATGAGTGGAAGTGCCCTATGCTCTCCAAGCTGTGTTTTTTAGATGTTTTAGGACACACCGTACACTTCTCCAGAGTGGCTGTTGGCAATTTACATCCCACCCATCAGCGTAGCAAGGCTCCCATTTCTCCATGGCCGGTCCTGCATTTCTGGTTTGGATCCTTTTTTCCGCATGGCCCTTTTGCCCGCTGGGAAGCGAGACTTCTTTGGAGCGCTGATTTGCCTTTCCAGGTTGCTTGGTTGGCCAAAAAGGGCGTATGCGTTTTTTCCTGAATATATTCAGGAAAAAACGCATACGCCCTTTTTGGCCAAGGGCATCATTGTCCACGTTTTGCCGCTTTTCATGTGCTTTCAAGGCGATTCGAATCTACCTCCTGAAATCTGTTTCCTGCAATTCTGCCTTGCTTTCAAAGCCTCTTCGTTGCCTTCCCTTAATATATTTGCGTAAGAGAGGTATCATTTAAAACTCTGCAGGTTTGTGAATTGCAGTGCCCCTGAGCTCCATTTTTCAACTCGCTTTTTTGGGAGCTGGCCGCAAAAGCGCAGGATTGCTTCAGGCCCTCTTCTGGTTCTGGGGGGCAGGCTGAGCTTGTGCTTAATTCTTCTTCCTGATGGGAAAATAGAGTGACCTGTGCCTGTCCCAACACCTAGAGCTAGTCTCTCATTGGTTCCCCCTCTTCCCGTTCATCCTCAGGACAAATTGCCACCTGTACGGAACAGGAGGTTAAAGGTGCTGATTCTCCAAGGAGGGAGATGGCTAGTAAATCGGCTGGAATGGCGAACCCGAGCAAAGGAGATGAGAAATGAGGTGCGTTTTAGAAACCTTTCCCGATCACACGGTGTACCATCTTCTGGGTTTCTCATGCCTGTTTTCGATGTAGGAAGATGCCCTTGAACCTGGAGATTTGGGACCCATGGGATGGGTACCATGCAGTATTACTTGAAAGGGTCTGCGTTGGCTCACCCAACCTCACCGAACCTCTCAGCCCCAAGAGTGTCCACCCTTATGTCTCAATCAGCTGTGGGTCTAGATATGGTCAATCCAGGTTGCATCACAGCCCCTGAACGAATTTTGTAAGAATTTCTCTCTCTTTCACTGTCTTTGTTTCACGGGTTTTGAAAAGTAATTTATTTTTATAATGGGGTTTAGCTGCTTTTCACGGCTGTGTTTATGCCGCTTTACACCCCCTTGACTCACTTACAGAGAGATATCAATACATAGGTTTGAAGATTCTTACTAGTCAGATATATTCTTGTGCGGTGAATAGGGGGTGTTGAGTCCAGTTCACTGAAAGAGGAATAGGTCTTGTCTCTTACATATTGGGTTTATGGAATGGTATCGGAGCTAATTTGAAACCCTTGTTTTATGCATCACCCCACCTCACCTTTCCCGTTCAGCAGCCATAGTGTGTTTCCTAAACGTGTGACTCTGTTCTGTTTTGCAATTGAGTTCAAGTGTAGCGGTTTTTACATTCCCTCTAGAAGTGATATCTTAGGATAAGTGTCTTTTTCTGTGTGACTTATTTCACTTAGGATCGTCGTACCTAAATCCACTCATCGTGCTGCTACTAGCCTTATGACGTTGATTTCATGGCTGAGTGATATTCCATTGTACATGAGGACCACAACTTCTTTATCCATTTTTCTCTTTCCTAGGATATTTAAGGTGTAATGAAGTGGGGGTTCTTGTCAACAGAGCAGCCCTAAACTTTGGGGTGCCTGTGTCTTGCTGATTTTTAGTTTTCCCAATTTATACGCCCATGAGTGGAAGTGCCCTATGCTCTCCAAGCTGTGTTTTTTAGATGTTTCAGGACACACCGTACACTTCTCCAGAGTGGCTGTTGGCAATTTACATCCCACCCATCAGCGTAGCAAGGCTCCCATTTCTCCATGGCCGGTCCTGCATTTCTGGTTTGGATCCTTTTTTCCGCATGGCCCTTTTGCCCGCTGGGAAGCGAGACTTCTTTGGAGCGCTGATTTGCCTTTCCAGGTTGCTTGGTTGGCCAAAAAGGGCGTATGCGTTTTTTCCTGAATATATTCAGGAAAAAACGCATACGTCCTTTTTGGCCAAGGGCATCATTGTCCACGTTTTGCCGCTTTTCATGTGCTTTCAAGGTGATTCGAATCTACCTCCTGAAATCTGTTTCCTGCAATTCTGCCTTGCTTTCAAAGCCTCTTCGTTGCCTTCCCTTAATATATTTGTGGACGAGAGGTATCATTTAAGACTCTGCAGGTTTGTGAATTGCAGTGCCCCTGAGCTCCATTTTTCAACTCGCTTTTTTGGGAGCTGGCCGCAAAAGCGCAGGATTGCTTCAGGCCCTCTTCTGGTTCTGGGGGGCAGGCTGAGCTTGTGCTTAATTCTTCTTCCTGATGGGAAAATAGAGTGACCTGTGCCTGTCCCAACACCTAGAGCTAGTCTCTCATTGGTTCCCCCTCTTCCCGTTCATCCTCAGGACAAATTGCACCCTGTACGGAACAGGAGGTTAAAGGTGCTGATTCTCCAAGGAGCGAGATGGCTAGTAAATCGGCTGGAATGGCGAACCCGAGCAAAGGAGATGAGAAATGAGGTGCGTTTTAGAAACCTTTCCCGATCACACGGTGTACCATCTTCTGGGTTTCTCATGCCTGATTTCGATGTAGGAAGATGCCCTTGAACCTGGAGATTTGGGACCCATGGGATGGGTACCATGCAGTATTACTTGAAAGGGTCTGCGTTGGCTCACCCAACCTCACCGAACCTCTCAGCCCCAAGAGTGTCCACCCTTATGTCTCAATCAGCTGTGGGTCTAGATATGGTCAATCCAGTTTGCATCACAGCCCCTGAACGAATTTTGTAAGAATTTCTCTCTCTTTCACTGTCTTTGTTTCACGGGTTTTGAAAAGTAATTTATTTTTATAATGGGGTTTAGCTGCTTTTCACGGCTGTGTTTATGCCGCTTTACACCCCCTTGACTCACTTACAGAGAGATATCAATACATAGGTTTGAAGATTCTTACTAGTCAGATATATTCTTGTGCGGTGAATACGGGGTGTTGAGTCCAGTTCACTGAAAGAGGAATAGGTCTTGTCTCTTACATATTGGGTTTATGGAACGGTATCGGAGCTAATTTGAAACCCTTGTTTTATGCATCACCCCACCTCACCTTTCCCGTTCAGCAGCCATAGTGTGTTTCCTAAACGTGTGACTCTGTTCTGTTTTGCAATTGAGTTCAAGTGTAGCGGTTTTTACATTCCCTCTAGAAGTGATATCTTAGGATAAGTGTCTTTTTCTGTGTGACTTATTTCACTTAGAATCGTCGTACCTAAATCCACTCATCGTGCTGCTACTAGCCTTATGACGTTGATTTCATGGCTGAGTGATATTCCATTGTACATGAGGACCACAACTTCTTTATCCATTTTTCTCTTTCCTAGGATATTTAAGGTGTAATGAAGTGGGGGTTCTTGTCAACAGAGCAGCCCTAAACTTTGGGGTGCCTGTGTCTTGCTGATTTTTAGTTTTCCCAATTTATACGCCCATGAGTGGAAGTGCCCTATGCTCTCCAAGCTGTGTTTTTTAGATGTTTTAGGACACACCGTACACTTCTCCAGAGTGGCTGTTGGCAATTTACATCCCACCCATCAGCGTAGCAAGGCTCCCATTTCTCCATGGCCGGTCCTGCATTTCTGGTTTGGATCCTTTTTTCCGCATGGCCCTTTTGCCCGCTGGGAAGCGAGACTTCTTTGGAGCGCTGATTTGCCTTTCCAGGTTGCTTGGTTGGCCAAAAAGGGCGTATGCGTTTTTTCCTGAATATATTCAGGAGAAAACGCATACGCCCTTTTTGGCCAAGGGCATCATTGTCCACGTTTTGCCGCTTTTCATGTGCTTTCAAGGCGATTCGAATCTACCTCCTGAAATCTGTTTCCTGCAATTCTGCCTTGCTTTCAAAGCCTCTTCGTTGCCTTCCCTTAATATATTTGTGGACGAGAGGTAACATTTAAAACTCTGCAGGTTTGTGAATTGCAGTGCCCCTGAGCTCCATTTTTCAACTCGCTTTTTTGGGAGCTGGCTGCAAAAACGCAGGATTGCTTCAGGCCCTCTTCTGGTTCTGGGGGGCAGGCTGAGCTTGTGCTTAATTCTTCTTCCTGATGGGAAAATAGAGTGACCTGTGCCTGTCCCAACACCTAGAGCTAGTCTCTCATTGGTTCCCCCTCTTCCCGTTCATCCTCAGGACAAATTGCACCCTGTACGGAACAGGAGGTTAAAGGTGCTGATTCTCCAAGGAGGGAGATGGCTAGTAAATCGTCTGGAATGGCGAACCCGAGCAAAGGAGATGAGAAATGAGGTGCGTTTTAGAAACCTTTCCCGATCACACGGTGTACCATCTTCTGGGTTTCTCATGCCTGTTTTCGATGTAGGAAGATGCCCTTGAACCTGGAGATTTGGGACCCATGGGATGGGTACCATGCAGTATTACTTGAAAGGGTCTGCGTTGGCTCACCCAACCTCACCGAACCTCTCAGCCCCAAGAGTGTCCACCCTTATGTCTCAATCAGCTGTGGGTCTAGATATGGTCAATCCAGGTTGCATCACAGCCCCTGAACGAATTTTGTAAGAATTTCTCTCTCTTTCACTGTCTTTGTTTCACGGGTTTTGAAAAGTAATTTATTTTTATAATGGGGTTTAGCTGCTTTTCACGGCTGTGTTTATGCCGCTTTACACGCCCTTGACTCACTTACAGAGAGATATCAATACATAGGTTTGAAGATTCTTACTAGTCAGATATATTCTTGTGCGGTGAATAGGGGGTGTTGAGTCCAGTTCACTGAAAAAGAAATAGGCCTTGTCTCTTACATATTGGGTTTATGGAACGGTATCTGAGCTAATTTGAAACCCTTGTTTTATGCATCACCCCACCTCACCTTTCCCGTTCAGCAGCCATAGTGTGTTTCCTAAACGTGTGACTCTGTTCTGTTTTGCAATTGAGTTCAAGTGTAGCGGTTTTTACATTCCCTCTAGAAGTGATATCTTAGGATAAGTGTCTTTTTCTGTGTGACTTATTTCACTTAGAATCGTCGTACCTAAATCCACTCATCGTGCTGCTACTAGCCTTATGACGTTGATTTCATGGCTGAGTGATATTCCATTGTACATGAGGACCACAACTTCTTTATCCATTTTTCTCTTTCCTAGGATATTTAAGGTGTAATGAAGTGGGGGTTCTTGTCAACAGAGCAGCCCTAAACTTTGGGGTGCCTGTGTCTTGCTGATTTTTAGTTTTCCCAATTTATACGCCCATGAATGGAAGTGCCCTATGCTCTCCAAGCTGTGTTTTTTAGATGTTTCAGGACACACCGTACACTTCTCCAGAGTGGCTGTTGGCAATTTACATCCCGCCCATCAGCGTAGCAAGGCTCCCATTTCTCCACGGCCGGTCCTGCATTTCTGGTTTGGACACTTTTTTCCGCATGGCCCTTTTGCCCGCTGGGAAGCCAGACTTCTTTGGAGCGCTGATTTGCCTTTCCAGGTTGCTTGGTTGGCCAAAAAGGGCGTATGCGTTTTTTCCTGAATATATTCAGGAAAAAACGCATACGCCCTTTTTGGCCAAGGGCATCATTGTCCACGTTTTGCCGCTTTTCATGTGCTTTCAAGGCGATTCGAATCTACCTCCTGAAATCTGTTTCCTGCAATTCTGCCTTGCTTTCAAAGCCTCTTCGTTGCCTTCCCTTAATATATTTGCGGAAGAGAGGTATCATTTAAAACTCTGCAGGTTTGTGAATTGCAGTGCCCCTGAGCTCCATTTTTCAACTCGCTTTTTTGGGAGCTGGCCGCAAAAGCGCAGGATTGCTTCAGGCCCTCTTCTGGTTCTGGGGGGCAGGCTGAGCTTGTGCTTAATTCTTCTTCCTGATGGGAAAATAGAGTGACCTGTGCCTGTCCCAACACCTAGAGCTAGTCTCTCATTGGTTCCCCCTCTTCCCGTTCATCCTCAGGACAAATTGCCACCTGTACGGAACAGGAGGTTAAAGGTGCTGATTCTCCAAGGAGGGAGATGGCTAGTAAATCGGCTGGAATGGCGAACCCGAGCAAAGGAGATGAGAAATGAGGTGCGTTTTAGAAACCTTTCCCGATCACACGGTGTACCATCTTCTGGGTTTCTCATGCCTGTTTTCGATGTAGGAAGATGCCCTTGAACCTGGAGATTTGGGACCCATGGGATGGGTACCATGCAGTATTACTTGAAAGGGTCTGCGTTGGCTCACCCAACCTCACCGAACCTCTCAGCCCCAAGAGTGTCCACCCTTATGTCTCAATCAGCTGTGGGTCTAGATATGGTCAATCCAGGTTGCATCACAGCCCCTGAACGAATTTTGTAAGAATTTCTCTCTCTTTCACTGTCTTTGTTTCACGGGTTTTGAAAAGTAATTTATTTTTATAATGGGGTTTAGCTGCTTTTCACGGCTGTGTTTATGCCGCTTTACACCCCCTTGACTCACTTACAGAGAGATATCAATACATAGGTTTGAAGATTCTTACTAGTCAGATATATTCTTGTGCGGTGAATAGGGGGTGTTGAGTCCAGTTCACTGAAAGAGGAATAGGTCTTGTCTCTTACATATTGGGTTTATGGAATGGTATCGGAGCTAATTTGAAACCCTTGTTTTATGCATCACCCCACCTCACCTTTCCCGTTCAGCAGCCATAGTGTGTTTCCTAAACGTGTGACTCTGTTCTGTTTTGCAATTGAGTTCAAGTGTAGCGGTTTTTACATTCCCTCTAGAAGTGATATCTTAGGATAAGTGTCTTTTTCTGTGTGACTTATTTCACTTAGAATCGTCGTACCTAAATCCACTCATCGTGCTGCTACTAGCCTTATGACGTTGATTTCATGGCTGAGTGATATTCCATTGTACATGAGGACCACAACTTCTTTATCCATTTTTCTCTTTCCTAGGATATTTAAGGTGTAATGAAGTGGGGGTTCTTGTCAACAGAGCAGCCCTAAACTTTGGGGTGCCTGTGTCTTGCTGATTTTTAGTTTTCCCAATTTATACGCCCATGAGTGGAAGTGCCCTATGCTCTCCAAGCTGTGTTTTTTAGATGTTTCAGGACACACCGTACACTTCTCCAGAGTGGCTGTTGGCAATTTACATCCCACCCATCAGCGTAGCAAGGCTCCCATTTCTCCATGGCCGGTCCTGCATTTCTGGTTTGGATCCTTTTTTCCGCATGGCCCTTTTGCCCGCTGGGAAGCGAGACTTCTTTGGAGCGCTGATTTGCCTTTCCAGGTTGCTTGGTTGGCCAAAAAGGGCGTATGCGTTTTTTCCTGAATATATTCAGGAAAAAACGCATACGTCCTTTTTGGCCAAGGGCATCATTGTCCACGTTTTGCCGCTTTTCATGTGCTTTCAAGGTGATTCGAATCTACCTCCTGAAATCTGTTTCCTGCAATTCTGCCTTGCTTTCAAAGCCTCTTCGTTGCCTTCCCTTAATATATTTGTGGACGAGAGGTATCATTTAAGACTCTGCAGGTTTGTGAATTGCAGTGCCCCTGAGCTCCATTTTTCAACTCGCTTTTTTGGGAGCGGGCCGCAAAAGCGCAGGATTGCTTCAGGCCCTCTTCTGGTTCTGGGGGGCAGGCTGAGCTTGTGCTTAATTCTTCTTCCTGATGGGAAAATAGAGTGACCTGTGCCTGTCCCAACACCTAGAGCTTGTCTCTCATTGGTTCCCCCTCTTCCCGTTCATCCTCAGGACAAATTGCCACCTGTACGGAACAGGAGGTTAAAGGTGCTGATTCTCCAAGGAGGGAGATGGCTAGTAAATCGGCTGGAATGGCGAACCCGAGCAAAGGAGATGAGAAATGAGGTGCGTTTTAGAAACCTTTCCCGATCACACGGTGTACCATCTTCTGGGTTTCTCATGCCTGTTTTCGATGTAGGAAGATGCCCTTGAACCTGGAGATTTGGGACCCATGGGATGGGTACCATGCAGTATTACTTGAAAGGGTCTGCGTTGGCTCACCCAACCTCACCGAACCTCTCAGCCCCAAGAGTGTCCACCCTTATGTCTCAATCAGCTGTGGGTCTAGATATGGTCAATCCAGTTTGCATCACAGCCCCTGAACGAATTTTGTAAGAATTTCTCTCTCTTTCACTGTCTTTGTTTCACGGGTTTTGAAAAGTAATTTATTTTTATAATGGGGTTTAGCTGCTTTTCACGGCTGTGTTTATGCCGCTTTACACCCCCTTGACTCACTTACAGAGAGATATCAATACATAGGTTTGAAGATTCTTACTAGTCAGATATATTCTTGTGCGGTGAATAGGGGGTGTTGAGTCCAGTTCACTGAAAGAGGAATAGGTCTTGTCTCTTACATATTGGGTTTATGGAATGGTATCGGAGCTAATTTGAAACCCTTGTTTTATGCATCACCCCACCTCACCTTTCCCGTTCAGCAGCCATAGTGTGTTTCCTAAACGTGTGACTCTGTTCTGTTTTGCAATTGAGTTCAAGTGTAGCGGTTTTTACATTCCCTCTAGAAGTGATATCTTAGGATAAGTGTCTTTTTCTGTGTGACTTATTTCACTTAGAATCGTCGTACCTAAATCCACTCATCGTGCTGCTACTAGCCTTATGACGTTGATTTCATGGCTGAGTGATATTCCATTGTACATGAGGACCCCAACTTCTTTATCCATTTTTCTCTTTCCTAGGATATTTAAGGTGTAATGAAGTGGGGGTTCTTGTCAACAGAGCAGCCCTAAACTTTGGGGTGCCTGTGTCTTGCTGATTTTTAGTTTTCCCAATTTATACGCCCATGAGTGGAAGTGCCCTATGCTCTCCAAGCTGTGTTTTTTAGATGTTTCAGAACACACCGTACACTTCTCCAGAGTGGCTGTTGGCAATTTACATCCCACCCATCAGCGTAGCAAGGCTCCCATTTCTCCATGGCCGGTCCTGCATTTCTGCTTTGGACACTTTTTTCCGCATGGCCCTTTTCCCGCTGGGAAGCGAGACTTCTGTGGAGCGCTGATTTGCCTTTCCAGGTTGCTTGGTTGGCCAAAACGGGCGTATGCGTTTTTTCCTGAATATATTCAGGAAAAAACGCATACGCCCGTTTTGGCCAAGGGCATCATTGTCCACGTTTTGCCGCTTTTCATGTGCTTTCAAGGCGATTCGAATCTACCTCCTGAAATCTGTTTCCTGCAATTCTGCCTTGCTTTCAAAGCCTCTTCGTTGCCTTCCCTTAATATATTTGTGGACGAGAGGTATCATTTAAGACTCTGCAGGTTTGTGAATTGCAGTGCCCCTGAGCTCCATTTTTCAACTCGCTTTTTTGGGAGCTGGCCGCAAAAGCGCAGGATTGCTTCAGGCCCTCTTCTGGTTCTGGGGGGCAGGCTGAGCTTGTGCTTAATTCTTCTTCCTGATGGGAAAATAGAGTGACCTGTGCCTGTCCCAACACCTAGAGCTAGTCTCTCATTGGTTCCCCCTCTTCCCGTTCATCCTCAGGACAAATTGCACCCTGTACGGAACAGGAGGTTAAAGGTGCTGATTCTCCAAGGAGGGAGATGGCTAGTAAATCGGCTGGAATGGCGAACCCGAGCAAAGGAGATGAGAAATGAGGTGCGTTTTAGAAACCTTTCCCGATCAAACGGTGTACCATCTTCTGGGTTTCTCATGCCTGTTTTCGATGTAGGAAGATGCCCTTGAAAGTGGAGATTTGGGACCCATGGGATGGGTACCATGCAGTATTACTTGAAAGGGTCTGCGTTGGCTCACCCAACCTCACCGAACCTCTCAGCCCCAAGAGTGTCCACCCTTATGTCTCAATCATCTGTGGGTCTAGATATGGTCAATCCAGGTTGCATCACAGCCCCTGAACGAATTTTGTAAGAATTTCTCTCTCTTTCACTGTCTTTGTTTCACGGGTTTTTTAAAGTAATTTATTTTTATAATGGGGTTTAGCTGCTTTTCACGGCTGTGTTTATGCCGCTTTACACCCCCTTGACTCACTTACAGAGAGATATCAATACATAGGTTTGAAGATTCTTACTAGTCAGATATATTCTTGTGCGCTGAATAGGGGGTGTTGAGTCCAGTTCACTGAAAGAGGAATAGGTCTTGTCTCTTACATATTGGGTTTATGGAACGGTATCGGAGCTAATTAGAAACCCTTGTTTTATGCATCACCCCAACTCACCTTTCCCGTTCAGCAGCCATAGTGTGTTTCCTAAACGTGTGACTCTGTTCTGTTTTGCAATTCAGTTCAAGTGTAGCGGTTTTTACATTCCCTCTAAAAGTGATATCTTAGGATAAGTGTCTTTTTCTGTGTGACTTATTTCACTTAGAATCGTCGTACCTAAATCCACTCATCGTGCTGCTACTAGCCTTATGACGTTGATTTCATGGCTGAGTGATATTCCATTGTACATGAGGACCACAACTTCTTTATCCATTTTTCTCTTTCCTAGGATATTTAAGGTGTAATGAAGTGGGGGTTCTTGTCAACAGAGCAGCCCTAAACTTTGGGGTGCCTGTGTCTTGCTGATTTTTAGTTTTCCCAATTTATACGCCCATGAGTGGAAGTGCCCTATGCTCTCCAAGCTGTGTTTTTTAGATGTTTCAGGACACACCGTACACTTCTCCAGAGTGGCTGTTGGCAATTTACATCCCACCCATCAGCGTAGCAAGGCTCCCATTTCTCCTTGGCCGGTCCTGCATTTCTGGTTTGGATCCTTTTTTCCGCATGGCCCTTTTGCCCGCTGGGAAGCGAGACTTCTTTGGAGCGCTGATTTGCCTTTCCAGGTTGCTTGGTTGGCCAAAAAGGGCGTATGCGTTTTTTCCTGAATATATTCAGGAAAAAACGCATACGCCCTTTTTGGCCAAGGGCATCATTGTCCACGTTTTGCCGCTTTTCATGTGCTTTCAAGGTGATTCGAATCTACCTCCTGAAATCTGTTTCCTGCAATTCTGCCTTGCTTTCAAAGCCTCTTCGTTGCCTTCCCTTAATATATTTGTGGACGAGAGGTATCATTTAAGACTCTGCAGGTTTGTGAATTGCAGTGCCCCTGAGCTCCATTTTTCAACTCGCTTTTTTGGGAGCTGGCCGCAAAAGCGCAGGATTGCTTCAGGCCCTCTTCTGGTTCTGGGGGGCAGGCTGAGCTTGTGCTTAATTCTTCTTCGTGATGGGAAAATAGAGTGACCTGTGCCTGTCCCAACACCTAGAGCTAGTCTCTCATTGGTTCCCCCTCTTCCCGTTCATCCTCAGGACAAATTGCAACCTGTACGGAACAGGAGGTTAAAGGTGCTGATTCTCCAAGGAGGGAGATGGCTAGTAAATCGGCTGGAATGGCGAACCCGAGCAAAGGAGATGAGAAATGAGGTGCGTTTTAGAAACCTTTCCCGATCACACGGTGTACCATCTTCTGGGTTTCTCATGCCTGTTTTCGATGTAGGAAGATGCCCTTGAACCTGGAGATTTGGGACCCATGGGATGGGTACCATGCAGTATTACTTGAAAGGGTCTGCGTTGGCTCACCCAACCTCACCGAACCTCTCAGCCCCAAGAGTGTCCACCCTTATGTCTCAATCAGCTGTGGGTCTAGATATGGTCAATCCAGGTTGCATCACAGCCCCTGAACGAATTTTGTAAGAATTTCTCTCGCTTTCACTGTCTTTGTTTCACGGGTTTTTTAAAGTAATTTATTTTTATAATGGGGTTTAGCTGCTTTTCACGGCTGTGTTTATGCCGCTTTACACCCCCTTGACTCACTTACAGAGAGATTTCAATACATAGGTTTGAAGATTCTTACTAGTCAGATATATTCTTGTGCGGTGAATAGGGGGTGTTGAGTCCAGTTCACTGAAAAAGGAATAGGTCTTGTCTCTTACATATTGGGTTTATGGAATGGTATCTGAGCTAATTTGAAACCCTTGTTTTATGCATCACCCCACCTCACCTTTCCCGTTCAGCAGCCATAGTGTGTTTCCTAAACGTGTGACTCTGTTCTGTTTTGTAATTCAGTTCAAGTGTAGCGGTTTTTACATTCCCTCTAGAAGTGATATCTTAGGATAAGTGTCTTTTTCTGTGTGACTTATTTCACTTAGAATCGTCGTACCTAAATCCACTCATCGTGCTGCTACTAGCCTTATGACGTTGATTTCATGGCTGAGTGATATTCCATTGTACATGAGGACCACAACTTCTTTATCCATTTTTCTCTTTCCTAGGATATTTAAGGTGTAATGAAGTGGGGGTTCTTGTCAACAGAGCAGCCCTAAACTTTGGGGTGCCTGTGTCTTGCTGATTTTTAGTTTTCCCAATTTATACGCCCATGAGTGGAAGTGCCCTATGCTCTCCAAGCTGTGTTTTGTAGATGTTTCAGGACACACCGTACACTTCTCCAGAGTGGCTGTTGGCAATTTACATCCCACCCATCAGCGTAGCAAGGCTCCCATTTCTCCATGGCCGGTCCTGCATTTCTGGTTTGGATCCTTTTTTCCGCATGGCCCTTTTGCCCGCTGGGAAGCGAGACTTCTTTGGAGCGCTGATTTGCCTTTCCAGGTTGCTTGGTTGGCCAAAAAGGGCGTATGCGTTTTTTCCTGAATATATTCAGGAAAAAACGCATACGCCCTTTTTGGCCAAGGGCATCATTGTCCACGTTTTGCCGCTTTTCATGTGCTTTCAAGGTGATTCGAATCTACCTCCTGAAATCTGTTTCCTGCAATTCTGCCTTGCTTTCAAAGCCTCTTCGTTGCCTTCCCTTAATATATTTGTGGACGAGAGGTATCATTTAAGACTCTGCAGGTTTGTGAATTGCAGTGCCCCTGAGCTCCATTTTTCAACTCGCTTTTTTGGGAGCTGGCCGCAAAAGCGCAGGATTGCTTCAGGCCCTCTTCTGGTTCTGGGGGGCAGGCTGAGCTTGTGCTTAATTCTTCTTCCTGATGGGAAAATAGAGTGACCTGTGCCTGTCCCAACACCTAGAGCTAGTCTCTCATTGGTTCCCCCTCTTCCCGTTCATCCTCAGGACAAATTGCCACCTGTACGGAACAGGAGGTTAAAGGTGCTGATTCTCCAAGGAGGGAGATGGCTAGTAAATCGGCTGGAAGGGCGAACCCGAGCAAAGGAGATGAGAAATGAGGTGCGTTTTAGAAACCTTTCCCGATCACACGGTGTACCATCTTCTGGGTTTCTCATGCCTGTTTTCGATGTAGGAAGATGCCCTTGAACCTGGAGATTTGGGACCCATGGGATGGGTACCATGCAGTATTACTTGAAAGGGTCTGCGTTGGCTCACCCAACCTCACCGAAACTCTCAGCCCCAAGAGTGTCCACCCTTATGTCTCAATCAGCTATGGGTCTAGATATGGTCAATCCAGTTTGCATCACAGCCCCTGAACGAATTTTGTAAGAATTTCTCTCTCTTTCACTGTCTTTGTTTCACGGGTTTTGAAAAGTAATTTATTTTTATAATGGGGTTTAGCTGCTTATCACGGCTGTGTTTATGCCGCTTTACACCCCCTTGACTCACTTACAGAGAGATATCAATACATAGGTTTGAAGATTCTTAATAGTCAGATATATACTTGTGCGGTGAATAGGGGGTGTTGAGTCCAGTTCACAGAGCAAGGAATAGGTCTTGTTTCTTACATATTGGGTTTATGGAACGGTATCGGAGCTAATTTGAAACCCTTGTTTTATGCATCACAACACCTCACCTTTCCCGTTCAGCAGCCATAGTGTGTTTCCTAAACGTGTGACTCTGTTCTGTTTTGCAATTCAGTTCAAGTGTAGCGGTTTTTACATTCCCTCTAGAAGTGATATCTTAGGATAAGTGTCTTTTTCTGTGTGACTTATTTCACTAAGTATCGTCGTACCTAAATCCACTCATCGTGCTGCTACTAGCCTTATGACGTTGATTTCATGGCTGAGTGATATTCCATTGTACATGAGGACCACAACTTCTTTATCCATTTTTCTCTTTCCTGGATATTTAAGGTGTAATGAAGTGGGGGTTCTTGGCAACAGAGCAGCCCTAAACTTTTGGGTGCCTGTGTCTTGCTGATTTTTAGTTTTCCCAATTTATACGCCCATGAGTGGAAGTGCCCTATGCTCTCCAAGCTGTGTTTTTTAGATGTTTCAGGACACACCGTACACTTCTCCAGAGTGGCTGTTGGCAATTTACATCCCACCCATCAGCGTAGCAAGGCTCCCATTTCTCCATGGCCGGTCCTGCATTTCTGGTTTGGATCCTTTTTTCCGCATGGCCCTTTTGCCCGCTGGGAAGCGAGACTTCTTTGGAGCGCTGATTTGCCTTTCCAGGTTGCTTGGTTGGCCAAAAAGGGCGTATGCGTTTTTTCCTGAATATATTCAGGAAAAAACGCATACGCCCTTTTTGGCCAAGGGCATCATTGTCCACGTTTTGCCGCTTTTCATGTGCTTTCAAGGTGATTCGAATCTACCTCCTGAAATCTGTTTCCTGCAATTCTGCCTTGCTTTCAAAGCCTCTTCGTTGCCTTCCCTTAATATATTTGTGGACGAGAGGTATCATTTAAGACTCTGCAGGTTTGTGAATTGCAGTGCCCCTGAGCTCCATTTTTCAACTCGCTTTTTTGGGAGCTGGCCGCAAAAGCGCAGGATTGCTTCAGGCCCTCTTCTGGTTCTGGGGGGCAGGCTGAGCTTGTGCTTAATTCTTCTTCCTGATGGGAAAATAGAGTGACCTGTGCCTGTCCCAACACCTAGAGCTAGTCTCTCATTGGTTCCCCCTCTTCCCGTTCATCCTCAGGACAAATTGCAACCTGTACGGAACAGGAGGTTAAAGGTGCTGATTCTCCAAGGAGGGAGATGGCTAGTAAATCGGCTGGAAGGGCGAACCCGAGCAAAGGAGATGAGAAATGAGGTGCGTTTTAGAAACCTTTCCCGATCACACGGTGTACCATCTTCTGGGTTTCTCATGCCTGTTTTCGATGTAGGAAGATGCCCTTGAACCTGGAGATTTGGGACCCATGGGATGGGTACCATGCAGTATTACTTGAAAGGGTCTGCGTTGGCTCACCCAACCTCACCGAAACTCTCAGCCCCAAGAGTGTCCACCCTTATGTCTCAATCAGCTATGGGTCTAGATATGGTCAATCCAGTTTGCATCACAGCCCCTGAACGAATTTTGTAAGAATTTCTCTCTCTTTCACTGTCTTTGTTTCACGGGTTTTGAAAAGTAATTTATTTTTATAATGGGGTTTAGCTGCTTTTCACGGCTGTGTTTATGCCGCTTTACACCCCCTTGACTCACTTACAGAGAGATATCAATACATAGGTTTGAAGATTCTTAATAGTCAGATATATACTTGTGCGGTGAATAGGGGGTGTTGAGTCCAGTTCACAGAGCAAGGAATAGGTCTTGTTTCTTTCATATTGGGTTTATGGAACGGTATCGGAGCTAATTTGAAACCCTTGTTTTATGCATCACAACACCTCACCTTTCCCGTTCAGCAGCCATAGTGTGTTTCCTAAACGTGTGACTCTGTTCTGTTTTGCAATTCAGTTCAAGTGTAGCGGTTTTTACATTCCCTCTAGAAGTGATATCTTAGGATAAGTGTCTTTTTCTGTGTGACTTATTTCACTAAGTATCGTCGTACCTAAATCCACTCATCGTGCTGCTACTAGCCTTATGACGTTGATTTCATGGCTGAGTGATATTCCATTGTACATGAGGACCACAACTTCTTTATCCATTTTTCTCTTTCCTGGATATTTAAGGTGTAATGAAGTGGGGGTTCTTGGCAACAGAGCAGCCCTAAACTTTTGGGTGCCTGTGTCTTGCTGATTTTTAGTTTTCCCAATTTATACGCCCATGAGTGGAAGTGCCCTATGCTCTCCAAGCTGTGTTTTTTAGATGTTTCAGGACACACCGTACACTTCTCCAGAGTGGCTGTTGGCAATTTACATCCCACCTATCAGCGTAGCAAGGCTCCCATTTCTCCATGGCCGGTCCTGCATTTCTGGTTTGGATCCTTTTTTCCGCATGGCCCTTTTGCCCGCTGGGAAGCGAGACTTCTTTGGAGCGCTGATTTGCCTTTCCAGGTTGCTTGGTTGGCCAAAAAGGGCGTATGCGTTTTTTCCTGAATATATTCAGGAAAAAACGCATACGCCCTTTTTGGCCAAGGGCATCATTGTCCACGTTTTGCCGCTTTTCATGTGCTTTCAAGGTGATTCGAATCTACCTCCTGAAATCTGTTTCCTGCAATTCTGCCTTGCTTTCAAAGCCTCTTCGTTGCCTTCCCTTAATATATTTGTGGACGAGAGGTATCATTTAAGACTCTGCAGGTTTGTGAATTGCAGTGCCCCTGAGCTCCATTTTTCAACTCGCTTTTTTGGGAGCTGGCCGCAAAAGCGCAGGATTGCTTCAGGCCCTCTTCTGGTTCTGGGGGGCAGGCTGAGCTTGTGCTTAATTCTTCTTCCTGATGGGAAAATAGAGTGACCTGTGCCTGTCCCAACACCTAGAGCTAGTCTCTCATTGGTTCCCCCTCTTCCCGTTCATCCTCAGGACAAATTGCAACCTGTACGGAACAGGAGGTTAAAGGTGCTGATTCTCCAAGGAGGGAGATGGCTAGTAAATCGGCTGGAATGGCGAACCCGAGCAAAGGAGATGAGAAATGAGGTGCGTTTTAGAAACCTTTCCCGATCACACGGTGTACCATCTTCTGGGTTTCTCATGCCTGTTTTCGATGTAGGAAGATGCCCTTGAACCTGGAGATTTGGGACCCATGGGATGGGTACCATGCAGTATTACTTGAAAGGGTCTGCGTTGGCTCACCCAACCTCACCGAACCTCTCAGCCCCAAGAGTGTCCACCCTTATGTCTCAATCAGCTGTGGGTCTAGATATGGTCAATCCAGGTTGCATCACAGCCCCTGAACGAATTTTGTAAGAATTTCTCTCGCTTTCACTGTCTTTGTTTCACGGGTTTTTTAAAGTAATTTATTTTTATAATGGGGTTTAGCTGCTTTTCACGGCTGTGTTTATGCCGCTTTACACCCCCTTGACTCACTTACAGAGAGATTTCAATACATAGGTTTGAAGATTCTTACTAGTCAGATATATTCTTGTGCGGTGAATAGGGGGTGTTGAGTCCAGTTCACTGAAAAAGGAATAGGTCTTGTCTCTTACATATTGGGTTTATGGAATGGTATCTGAGCTAATTTGAAACCCTTGTTTTATGCATCACCCCACCTCACCTTTCCCGTTCAGCAGCCATAGTGTGTTTCCTAAACGTGTGACTCTGTTCTGTTTTGTAATTCAGTTCAAGTGTAGCGGTTTTTACATTCCCTCTAGAAGTGATATCTTAGGATAAGTGTCTTTTTCTGTGTGACTTATTTCACTTAGAATCGTCGTACCTAAATCCACTCATCGTGCTGCTACTAGCCTTATGACGTTGATTTCATGGCTGAGTGATATTCCATTGTACATGAGGACCACAACTTCTTTATCCATTTTTCTCTTTCCTAGGATATTTAAGGTGTAATGAAGTGGGGGTTCTTGTCAACAGAGCAGCCCTAAACTTTGGGGTGCCTGTGTCTTGCTGATTTTTAGTTTTCCCAATTTATACGCCCATGAGTGGAAGTGCCCTATGCTCTCCAAGCTGTGTTTTGTAGATGTTTCAGGACACACCGTACACTTCTCCAGAGTGGCTGTTGGCAATTTACATCCCACCCATCAGCGTAGCAAGGCTCCCATTTCTCCATGGCCGGTCCTGCATTTCTGGTTTGGATCCTTTTTTCCGCATGGCCCTTTTGCCCGCTGGGAAGCGAGACTTCTTTGGAGCGCTGATTTGCCTTTCCAGGTTGCTTGGTTGGCCAAAAAGGGCGTATGCGTTTTTTCCTGAATATATTCAGGAAAAAACGCATACGCCCTTTTTGGCCAAGGGCATCATTGTCCACGTTTTGCCGCTTTTCATGTGCTTTCAAGGTGATTCGAATCTACCTCCTGAAATCTGTTTCCTGCAATTCTGCCTTGCTTTCAAAGCCTCTTCGTTGCCTTCCCTTAATATATTTGTGGACGAGAGGTATCATTTAAGACTCTGCAGGTTTGTGAATTGCAGTGCCCCTGAGCTCCATTTTTGAACTCGCTTTTTTGGGAGCTGGCCGCAAAAGCGCAGGATTGCTTCAGGCCCTCTTCTGGTTCTGGGGGGCAGGCTGAGCTTGTGCTTAATTCTTCTTCCTGATGGGAAAATAGAGTGACCTGTGCCTGTCCCAACACCTAGAGCTAGTCTCTCATTGGTTCCCCCTCTTCCCGTTCATCCTCAGGACAAATTGCAACCTGTACGGAACAGGAGGTTAAAGGTGCTGATTCTCCAAGGAGGGAGATGGCTAGTAAATCGGCTGGAATGGCGAACCCGAGCAAAGGAGATGAGAAATGAGGTGCGTTTTAGAAACCTTTCCCGATCACACGGTGTACCATCTTCTGGGTTTCTCATGCCTGTTTTCGATGTAGGAAGATGCCCTTGAACCTGGAGATTTGGGACCCATGGGATGGGTACCATGCAGTATTACTTGAAAGGGTCTGCGTTGGCTCACCCAACCTCACCGAACCTCTCAGCCCCAAGAGTGTCCACCCTTATGTCTCAATCAGCTGTGGGTCTAGATATGGTCAATCCAGGTTGCATCACAGCCCCTGAACGAATTTTGTAAGAATTTCTCTCGCTTTCACTGTCTTTGTTTCACGGGTTTTTTAAAGTAATTTATTTTTATAATGGGGTTTAGCTGCTTTTCACGGCTGTGTTTATGCCGCTTTACACCCCCTTGACTCACTTACAGAGAGATTTCAATACATAGGTTTGAAGATTCTTACTAGTCAGATATATTCTTGTGCGGTGAATAGGGGGTGTTGAGTCCAGTTCACTGAAAAAGGAATAGGTCTTGTCTCTTACATATTGGGTTTATGGAATGGTATCTGAGCTAATTTGAAACCCTTGTTTTATGCATCACCCCACCTCACCTTTCCCGTTCAGCAGCCATAGTGTGTTTCCTAAACGTGTGACTCTGTTCTGTTTTGTAATTCAGTTCAAGTGTAGCGGTTTTTACATTCCCTCTAGAAGTGATATCTTAGGATAAGTGTCTTTTTCTGTGTGACTTATTTCACTTAGAATCGTCGTACCTAAATCCACTCATCGTGCTGCTACTAGCCTTATGACGTTGATTTCATGGCTGAGTGATATTCCATTGTACATGAGGACCACAACTTCTTTATCCATTTTTCTCTTTCCTAGGATATTTAAGGTGTAATGAAGTGGGGGTTCTTGTCAACAGAGCAGCCCTAAACTTTGGGGTGCCTGTGTCTTGCTGATTTTTAGTTTTCCCAATTTATACGCCCATGAGTGGAAGTGCCCTATGCTCTCCAAGCTGTGTTTTGTAGATGTTTCAGGACACACCGTACACTTCTCCAGAGTGGCTGTTGGCAATTTACATCCCACCCATCAGCGTAGCAAGGCTCCCATTTCTCCATGGCCGGTCCTGCATTTCTGGTTTGGACACTTTTTTCCGCATGGCCCTTTTGCCCGCTGGGAAGCGAGACTTCTTTGGAGCGCTGATTTGCCTTTCCAGGTTGCTTGGTTGGCCAAAAAGGGCGTATGCGTTTTTTCCTGAATATATTCAGGAAAAAACGCATACGCCCTTTTTGGCCAAGGGCATCATTGTCCACGTTTTGCCGCTTTTCATGTGCTTTCAAGGCGATTCGAATCTACCTCCTGAAATCTGTTTCCTGCAATTCTGCCTTGCTTTCAAAGCCTCTTCGTTGCCTTCCCTTAATATATTTGTGGACGAGAGGTATCATTTAAAACTCTGCAGGTTTGTGAATTGCAGGGCCCCTGAGCTCCATTTTTCAACTCGCTTTTTTGGGAGCTGGCCGCAAAAGCGCAGGATTGCTTCAGGCCCTCTTCTGGTTCTGGGGGGCAGGCTGAGCTTGTGCTTAATTCTTCTTCCTGATGGGAAAATAGAGTGACATGTGCCTGTCCCAACACCTAGAGCTAGTCTCTCATTGGTTCCCCCTCTTCCCGTTCATCCTCAGGACAAATTGCAACCTGTACGGAACAGGAGGTTAAAGGTGCTGATTCTCCAAGGAGGGAGATGGCTAGTAAATCGGCTGGAAGGGCGAACCCGAGCAAAGGAGATGAGAAATGAGGTGCGTTTTAGAAACCTTTCGCGATCACACGGTGTACCATCTTCTGGGTTTCTCATGCCTGTTTTCGATGTAGGAAGATGCCCTTGAACCTGGAGATTTGGGACCCATGGGATGGGTACCATGCAGTATTACTTGAAAGGGTCTGCGTTGGCTCACCCAACCTCACCGAAACTCTCAGCCCCAAGAGTGTCCACCCTTATGTCTCAATCAGCTGTGGGTCTAGATATGGTCAATCCAGGTTGCATCACAGCCCCTGAACGAATTTTGTAAGAATTTCTCTCTCTTTCACTGTCTTTGTTTCACGGGTTTTGAAAAGTAATTTATTTTTATAATGGGGTTTAGCTGCTTTTCACAGCTGTGTTTATGCCGCTTTACACCCCCTTGACTCACTTACAGAGAGATATCAATACATAGGTTTGAAGATTCTTACTAGTCAGATATATTCTTGTGCGGTGAAAAGGGGGTGTTGAGTCCAGTTCACTGAAAAAGGAATAGGTCTTTTCTCTTACATATTGGGTTTATGGAAGGGTATCGGAGCTAATTTGAAACCCTTGTTTTATGCATTACCCCACCTCACCTGTCCCGTTCAGCAGCCATAGTGTGTTTCCTAAACGTGTGACTCTGTTCTGTTTTGCAATTCAGTTCAAGTGTAGCGGTTTTTACATTCCCTCTAGAAGTGATATCTTAGGATAAGTGTCTTTTTCTGTGTGACTTATTTCACTTAGAATCGTCGTACCTAAATCCACTCATCGTGCTGCTACTAGCCTTATGACGTTGATTTCATGGCTGAGTGATATTCCATTGTACATGAGGACCACAACTTCTTTATCCATTTTTCTCTTTCCTAGGATATTTAAGGTGTAATGAAGTGGGGGTTCTTGTCAACAGAGCAGCCCTAAACTTTGGGGTGCCTGTGTCTTGCTGATTTTTAGTTTTCCCAATTTATACGCCCATGAGTGGAAGTGCCCTATGCTCTCCAAGCTGTGTTTTTTAGATGTTTCAGAACACACCGTACACTTCTCCAGAGTGGCTGTTGGCAATTTACATCCCACCCATCAGCGTAGCAAGGCTCCCATTTCTCCATGGCCGGTCCTGCATTTCTGCTTTGGACACTTTTTTCCGCATGGCCCTTTTCCCGCTGGGAAGCGAGACTTCTGTGGAGCGCTGATTTGCCTTTCCAGGTTGCTTGGTTGGCCAAAACGGGCGTATGCGTTTTTTCCTGAATATATTCAGGAAAAAACGCATACGCCCGTTTTGGCCAAGGGCATCATTGTCCACGTTTTGCCGCTTTTCATGTGCTTTCAAGGCGATTCGAATCTACCTCCTGAAATCTGTTTCCTGCAATTCTGCCTTGCTTTCAAAGCCTCTTCGTTGCCTTCCCTTAATATATTTGTGGACGAGAGGTATCATTTAAAACTCTGCAGGTTTGTGAATTGCAGTGCCCCTGAGCTCCATTTTTCAACTCGATTTTTTGGGAGCCGGCCGCAAAAGCGCAGGATTGCTTCAGGCCCTCTTCTGGTTCTGGGGGGCAGGCTGAGCTTGTGCTTAATTCTTCTTCCTGATGGGAAAATAGAGTGACCTGTGCCTGTCCCAACACCTAGAGCTAGTCTCTCATTGGTTCCCCCTCTTCCCGTTCATCCTCAGGACAAATTGCACCCTGTACGAAACAGGAGGTTAAAGGTGCTGATTCTCCAAGGAGGGAGATGGCTAGTAAATCGGCTGGAAGGGCGAACCCGAGCAAAGGAGATGAGAAATGAGGTGCGTTTTAGAAACCTTTACCGATCACACGGTGTACCATCTTCTGGGTTTCTCATGCCTGTTTTCGATGTAGGAAGATGCCCTTGAACCTGGAGATTTGGGACCCATGGGATGGGTACCATGCAGTATTACTTGAAAGGGTCTGCGTTGGCTCACCCAACCTCACCGAACCTCTCAGCCCCAAGAGTGTCCACCCTTATGTCTCAATCAGCTGTGGGTCTAGATATGGTCAATCCAGGTTGCATCACAGCCCCTGAACGAATTTTGTAAGAATTTCTCTCTCTTTCACTGTCTTTGTTTCACGGGTTTTGAAAAGTAATTTATTTTTATAATGGGGTTTAGCTGCTTTTCACGGCTGTGTTTATGCCGCTTTACACCCCCTTGACTCACTTACAGAGAGATATCAATACATAGGTTTGAAGATTCTTACTAGTCAGATATATTCTTGTGCGGTGAATAGGGGGTGTTGAGTCCAGTTCACTGAAAAAGGAATAGGTCTTGTCTCTTACATATTGGGTTTATGGAACGGTATCGGAGCTAATTTGAAACCCTTGTTTTATGCATCACCCCACCTCACCTTTCCCGTTCAGCAGCCATAGTGTGTTTCCTAAACGTGTGACTCTGTTCTGTTTTGCAATTCAGTTCAAGTGTAGCGGTTTTTACATTCCCTCTAGAAGTGATATCTTAGGATAAGTGTCTTTTTCTGTGTGACTTATTTCACTTAGAATGGTCGTACCTAAATCCACTCATCGTGCTGCTACTAGCCTTATGACGTTGATTTCATGGCTGAGTGATATTCCATTGTACATGAGGACCACAACTTCTTTATCCATTTTTGTCTTTCCTAGGATATTTAAGGTGTAATGAAGTGGGGGTTCTTGTCAACAGAGCAGCCCTAAACTTTGGGGTGCCTGTGTCTTGCTGATTTTTAGTTTTCCCAATTTATACGCCCATGAGTGGAAGTGCCCTATGCTCTCCAAGCTGTGTTTTTTAGATGTTTCAGAACACACCGTACACTTCTCCAGAGTGGCTGTTGGCAATTTACATCCCACCCATCAGCGTAGCAAGGCTCCCATTTCTCCATGGCCGGTCCTGCATTTCTGCTTTGGACACTTTTTTCCGCATGGCCCTTTTCCCGCTGGGAAGCGAGACTTCTTTGGAGCGCTGATTTGCCTTTCCAGGTTGCTTGGTTGGCCAAAACGGGCGTATGCGTTTTTTCCTGAATATATTCAGGAAAAAACGCATACGCCCGTTTTGGCCAAGGGCATCATTGTCCACGTTTTGCCGCTTTTCATGTGCTTTCAAGGCGATTCGAATCTACCTCCTGAAATCTGTTTCCTGCAATTCTGCCTTGCTTTCAAAGCCTCTTCGTTGCCTTCCCTTAATATATTTGTGGACGAGAGGTATCATTTAAAACTCTGCAGGTTTGTGAATTGCAGTGCCCCTGAGCTCCATTTTTCAACTCGCTTTTTTGGGAGCTGGCCGCAAAAGCGCAGGATTGCTTCAGGCCCTCTTCTGGTTCTGGGGGGCAGGCTGAGCTTGTGCTTAATTCTTCTACCTGATGGGAAAATAGAGTGACCTGTGCCTGTCCCAACACCTAGAGCTAGTCTCTCATTGGTTCCCCCTCTTCCCGTTCATCCTCAGGACAAAGTGCACCCTGTACGAAACAGGAGGTTAAAGGTGCTGATTCTCCAAGGAGGGAGATGGCTAGTAAATCGGCTGGAATGGCGAACCCGAGCAAAGGAGATGAGAAATGAGGTGCGTTTTAGAAACCTTTCCCGATCACAGGGTGTACCATCTTCTGGGTTTCTCATGCCTGTTTTCGATGTAGGAAGATGCCCTTGAACCTGGAGATTTGGGACCCATGGGATGGGTACCATGCAGTATTACTTGAAAGGGTCTGCGTTGGCTCACCCAACCTCACCGAACCTCTCAGCCCCAAGAGTGTCCACCCTTATGTCTCAATCAGCTGTGGGTCTAGATATGGTCAATCCAGGTTGCATCACAGCCCCTGAACGAATTTTGTAAGAATTTCTCTCGCTTTCACTGTCTTTGTTTCACGGGTTTTTTAAAGTAATTTATTTTTATAATGGGGTTTAGCTGCTTTTCACGGCTGTGTTTATGCCGCTTTACACCCCCTTGACTCACTTACAGAGAGATTTCAATACATAGGTTTGAAGATTCTTACTAGTCAGATATATTCTTGTGCGGTGAATAGGGGGTGTTGAGTCCAGTTCACTGAAAAAGGAATAGGTCTTGTCTCTTACATATTGGGTTTATGGAATGGTATCTGAGCTAATTTGAAACCCTTGTTTTATGCATCACCCCACCTCACCTTTCCCGTTCAGCAGCCATAGTGTGTTTCCTAAACGTGTGACTCTGTTCTGTTTTGTAATTCAGTTCAAGTGTAGCGGTTTTTACATTCCCTCTAGAAGTGATATCTTAGGATAAGTGTCTTTTTCTGTGTGACTTATTTCACTTAGAATCGTCGTACCTAAATCCACTCATCGTGCTGCTACTAGCCTTATGACGTTGATTTCATGGCTGAGTGATATTCCATTGTACATGAGGACCACAACTTCTTTATCCATTTTTCTCTTTCCTAGGATATTTAAGGTGTAATGAAGTGGGGGTTCTTGTCAACAGAGCAGCCCTAAACTTTGGGGTGCCTGTGTCTTGCTGATTTTTAGTTTTCCCAATTTATACGCCCATGAGTGGAAGTGCCCTATGCTCTCCAAGCTGTGTTTTGTAGATGTTTCAGGACACACCGTACACTTCTCCAGAGTGGCTGTTGGCAATTTACATCCCACCCATCAGCGTAGCAAGGCTCCCATTTCTCCATGGCCGGTCCTGCATTTCTGGTTTGGACACTTTTTTCCGCATGGCCCTTTTGCCCGCTGGGAAGCGAGACTTCTTTGGAGCGCTGATTTGCCTTTCCAGGTTGCTTGGTTGGCCAAAAAGGGCGTATGCGTTTTTTCCTGAATATATTCAGGAAAAAACGCATACGCCCTTTTTGGCCAAGGGCATCATTGTCCACGTTTTGCCGCTTTTCATGTGCTTTCAAGGCGATTCGAATCTACCTCCTGAAATCTGTTTCCTGCAATTCTGCCTTGCTTTCAAAGCCTCTTCGTTGCCTTCCCTTAATATATTTGTGGACGAGAGGTATCATTTAAAACTCTGCAGGTTTGTGAATTGCAGGGCCCCTGAGCTCCATTTTTCAACTCGCTTTTTTGGGAGCTGGCCGCAAAAGCGCAGGATTGCTTCAGGCCCTCTTCTGGTTCTGGGGGGCAGGCTGAGCTTGTGCTTAATTCTTCTTCCTGATGGGAAAATAGAGTGACATGTGCCTGTCCCAACACCTAGAGCTAGTCTCTCATTGGTTCCCCCTCTTCCCGTTCATCCTCAGGACAAATTGCAACCTGTACGGAACAGGAGGTTAAAGGTGCTGATTCTCCAAGGAGGGAGATGGCTAGTAAATCGGCTGGAAGGGCGAACCCGAGCAAAGGAGATGAGAAATGAGGTGCGTTTTAGAAACCTTTCGCGATCACACGGTGTACCATCTTCTGGGTTTCTCATGCCTGTTTTCGATGTAGGAAGATGCCCTTGAACCTGGAGATTTGGGACCCATGGGATGGGTACCATGCAGTATTACTTGAAAGGGTCTGCGTTGGCTCACCCAACCTCACCGAAACTCTCAGCCCCAAGAGTGTCCACCCTTATGTCTCAATCAGCTGTGGGTCTAGATATGGTCAATCCAGGTTGCATCACAGCCCCTGAACGAATTTTGTAAGAATTTCTCTCTCTTTCACTGTCTTTGTTTCACGGGTTTTGAAAAGTAATTTATTTTTATAATGGGGTTTAGCTGCTTTTCACAGCTGTGTTTATGCCGCTTTACACCCCCTTGACTCACTTACAGAGAGATATCAATACATAGGTTTGAAGATTCTTACTAGTCAGATATATTCTTGTGCGGTGAAAAGGGGGTGTTGAGTCCAGTTCACTGAAAAAGGAATAGGTCTTTTCTCTTACATATTGGGTTTATGGAAGGGTATCGGAGCTAATTTGAAACCCTTGTTTTATGCATTACCCCACCTCACCTGTCCCGTTCAGCAGCCATAGTGTGTTTCCTAAACGTGTGACTCTGTTCTGTTTTGCAATTCAGTTCAAGTGTAGCGGTTTTTACATTCCCTCTAGAAGTGATATCTTAGGATAAGTGTCTTTTTCTGTGTGACTTATTTCACTTAGAATCGTCGTACCTAAATCCACTCATCGTGCTGCTACTAGCCTTATGACGTTGATTTCATGGCTGAGTGATATTCCATTGTACATGAGGACCACAACTTCTTTATCCATTTTTCTCTTTCCTAGGATATTTAAGGTGTAATGAAGTGGGGGTTCTTGTCAACAGAGCAGCCCTAAACTTTGGGGTGCCTGTGTCTTGCTGATTTTTAGTTTTCCCAATTTATACGCCCATGAGTGGAAGTGCCCTATGCTCTCCAAGCTGTGTTTTTTAGATGTTTCAGAACACACCGTACACTTCTCCAGAGTGGCTGTTGGCAATTTACATCCCACCCATCAGCGTAGCAAGGCTCCCATTTCTCCATGGCCGGTCCTGCATTTCTGCTTTGGACACTTTTTTCCGCATGGCCCTTTTCCCGCTGGGAAGCGAGACTTCTTTGGAGCGCTGATTTGCCTTTCCAGGTTGCTTGGTTGGCCAAAACGGGCGTATGCGTTTTTTCCTGAATATATTCAGGAAAAAACGCATACGCCCGTTTTGGCCAAGGGCATCATTGTCCACGTTTTGCCGCTTTTCATGTGCTTTCAAGGCGATTCGAATCTACCTCCTGAAATCTGTTTCCTGCAATTCTGCCTTGCTTTCAAAGCCTCTTCGTTGCCTTCCCTTAATATATTTGTGGACGAGAGGTATCATTTAAAACTCTGCAGGTTTGTGAATTGCAGTGCCCCTGAGCTCCATTTTTCAACTCGCTTTTTTGGGAGCTGGCCGCAAAAGCGCAGGATTGCTTCAGGCCCTCTTCTGGTTCTGGGGGGCAGGCTGAGCTTGTGCTTAATTCTTCTACCTGATGGGAAAATAGAGTGACCTGTGCCTGTCCCAACACCTAGAGCTAGTCTCTCATTGGTTCCCCCTCTTCCCGTTCATCCTCAGGACAAAGTGCACCCTGTACGAAACAGGAGGTTAAAGGTGCTGATTCTCCAAGGAGGGAGATGGCTAGTAAATCGGCTGGAATGGCGAACCCGAGCAAAGGAGATGAGAAATGAGGTGCGTTTTAGAAACCTTTCCCGATCACAGGGTGTACCATCTTCTGGGTTTCTCATGCCTGTTTTCGATGTAGGAAGATGCCCTTGAACCTGGAGATTTGGGACCCATGGGATGGGTACCATGCAGTATTACTTGAAAGGGTCTGCGTTGGCTCACCCAACCTCACCGAACCTCTCAGCCCCAAGAGTGTCCACCCTTATGTCTCAATCAGCTGTGGGTCTAGATATGGTCAATCCAGGTTGCATCACAGCCCCTGAACGAATTTTGTAAGAATTTCTCTCTCTTTCACTGTCTTTGTTTCACGGGTTTTGAAAAGTAATTTATTTTTATAATGGGGTTTAGCTGCTTTTCACGGCTGTGTTTATGCCGCTTTACACCCCCTTGACTCACTTACAGAGAGATATCAATACATAGGTTTGAAGATTCTTACTAGTCAGATATATTCTTGTGCGGTGAATAGGGGGTGTTGAGTCCAGTTCACTGAAAAAGGAATAGGTCTTGTCTCTTACATATTTGGTTTATGGAACGGTATCGGAGCTAATTTGAAACCCTTGTTTTATGCATCACCCCACCTCACCTTTCCCGTTCAGCAGCCATAGTGTGTTTCCTAAACGTGTGACTCTGTTCTGTTTTGCAATTCAGTTCAAGTGTAGCGGTTTTTACATTCCCTCTAGAAGTGATATCTTAGGATAAGTGTCTTTTTCTGTGTGACTTATTTCACTTAGAATCGTCGTACCTAAATCCACTCATCGTGCTGCTACTAGCCTTATGACGTTGATTTCATGGCTGAGTGATATTCCCTTGTACATGAGGACCACAACTTCTTTATCCATTTTTCTCTTTCCTAGGATATTTAAGGTGTAATGAAGTGGGGGTTCTTGTCAACAGAGCAGCCCTAAACTTTGGGGTGCCTGTGTCTTGCTGATTTTTAGTTTTCCCAATTTATATGCCCATGAGTGGAAGTGCCCTATGCTCTCAAACCTGTGTTTTTTAGATGTTTCAGAACATACCGTACACTTCTCCAGAGTGGCTGTTGGCAATTTACATCCCACCCATCAGCGTAGCAAGGCTCCCATTTCTCCATGGCCGGTCCTGCATTTCTGCTTTGGACACTTTTTTCCGCATGGCTCTTTTGCCCGCTGGGAAGCCAGACTTCTTTGGAGCGCTGATTTGCCTTTCCAGGTTGCTTGGTTGGCCAAAAAGGGCGTATGCGTTTTTTCCTGAATATATTCAGGAAAAAACGCATACGCCCTTTTTGGCCAAGGGCATCATTGTCCACGTTTTGCCGCTTTTCATGTGCTTTCAAGGCGATTCGAATCTACCTCCTGAAATCTGTTTCCTGCAATTCTGCCTTGCTTTCAAAGCCTCTTCGTTGCCTCCCCTTAATATATTTGTGGAAGAGAGGTATCATTTAAAACTCTGCAGGTTTGTGAATTGCAGTGCCCCTGAGCTCCATTTTTCAACTCGCTTTTTTGGGAGCTGGCCGCAAAAGCGCAGGATTGCTTCAGGCCCTCTTCTGGTTCTGGGGGGCAGGCTGAGCTTGTGTTTAATTCTTCTTCCTGATGGGAAAATAGAGTGACCTGTGCCTGTCCCAACACCTAGAGCTAGTCTCTCATTGGTTGCCCCTCTTCCCGTTCATCCTCAGGACAAATTGCAACCTGTACGGAACAGGAGGTTAAAGGTGCTGATTCTCCAAGGAGGGAGATGCCTAGTAAATCGGCTGGAATGGCGAACCCGAGCAAAGGAGATGAGAAATGAGGTGCGTTTTAGAAACCTTTCCCGATCACACGGTGTACCATCTTCTGGGTTTCTCATGCCTGTTTTCGATGTAGGAAGATGCCCTTGAACCTGGAGATTTGGGACACATGGGATGGGTACCATGCAGTATTACTTGAAAGGGTCTGCGTTGGCTCACTCAACCTCACCAAACCTCTCAGCCCCAAGAGTGTCCACCCTTATGTCTCAATCAGCTGTGGGTCTAGATATGGTCAATCCAGGTTGCATCACAGCCCCTGAACGAATTTTGTAAGAATTTCTCTCTCTTTCACTGTCTTTGTTTCACGGGTTTTGAAAAGTAATTTATTTTTATAATGGGGTTTAGCTGCTTTTCACGGCTGTGTTTATGCCGCTTTACACCCCCTTGACTCACTTACAGAGAGATATCAATACATAGGTTTGAAGATTCTTACTAGTCAGATATATTCTTGTGTGGTGAATAGGGGGTGTTGAGTCCAGTTCACTGAAAAAGGAATAGGTCTTGTCTCTTACATATTGGGTTTATGGAACGGTATCGGAGCTAATTTGAAACCCTTGTTTTATGCATCACCCCACCTCACCTTTCCCGTTCAGCAGCCATAGTGTGTTTCCTAAACGTGTGACTCTGTTCTGTTTTGCAATTCAGTTCAAGTGTAGCGGTTTTTACATTCCCTCTAGAAGTGATATCTTAGGATAAGTGTCTTTTTCTGTGTGACTTATTTCACTTAGTATCGTCGTACCTAAATCCACTCATCGTGCTGCTACTAGCCTTATGACGTTGATTTCATGGCTGAGTGATATTCCATTGTACATGAGGACCACAACTTCTTTATCCATTTTTCTCTTTCCTAGGATATTTAAGGTGTAATGAAGTTGGGGTTCTTGTCAACAGAGCAGCCCTAAACTTTGGGGTGCCTGTGTCTTGCTGATTTTTAGTTTTCCCAATTTATATGCCCATGAGTGGAAGTGCCCTATGCTCTCAAACCTGTGTTTTTTAGATGTTTCAGAACACACCGTACACTTCTCCAGAGTGGCTGTTGGCAATTTACATCCCACCCATCAGCGTAGCAAGGCTCCCATTTCTCCATGGCCGGTCCTGTATTTCTGGTTTGGACACTTTTTTCCGCATGGCTCTTTTGCCCGCTGGGAAGATAGACTTCTTTGGAGCGCTGATTTGCCTTTCCAGATTGCTTGGTTGGCCAAAAAGGGCGTATGCGTTTTTTCCTGAATATATTCAGGAAAAAACGCATACGCCCTTTTTGGCCAAGGGCATCATTGTCCACGTTTTGCCGCTTTTCATGTGCTTTCAAGGCGATTCGAATCTACCTCCTGAAATCTGTTTCCTGCAATTCTGCCTTGCTTTCAAAGCCTCTTCGTTGCCTTCCCTTAATATATTTGTGGAAGAGAGGTATCATTTAAAACTCTGCAGGTTTGTGAATTGCAGTGTCCCTGAGCTCCATTTTTCAACTCGCTTTTTTGGGAGCTGGCCGCAAAAGCGCAGGATTGCTTCAGGCACTCTTCTGCTTCTGGGGGGCAGGCTGAGCTTGTGCTTAATTCTTCTTCCTGATGGGAAAATAGAGTGACCTGTGCCTGTCCCAACACCTAGAGCTAGTCTCTCATTGGTTCCCCCTCTTCCCGTTCATCCTCAGGACAAATTGCACCCTGTACGAAACAGGAGGTTAAAGGTGCTGATTCTCCAAGGAGGAGATGGCTAGTAAATCGGCTGGAAGGGCGAACCCGAGCAAAGGAGATGAGAAATGAGGTGCGTTTTAGAAACCTTTCCCGATCACACGGTGTACCATCTTCTGGGTTTCTCATGCCTGTTTTCGATGTAGGAAGATGCCCTTGAACCTGGAGATTTGGGACCCATGGGATGGGTACCATGCAGTATTACTTGAAAGGGTCTGCGTTGGCTCACCCAACCTCACCGAACCTCTCAGCCCCAAGAGCGTCCACCCTTATGTCTCAATCAGCTGTGGGTCTAGATATGGTCAATCCAGGTTGCATCACAGCCCCTGAACGAATTTTGTAAGAATTTCTCTCTCTTTCACTGTCTTTGTTTCACGGGTTTTGAAAAGTAATTTATTTTTATAATGGGGTTTAGCTGCTTTTCACGGCTGTGTTTATGCCGCTTTACACCCCCTTGACTCACTTACAGAGAGATATCAATACATAGGTTTGAAGATTCTTACTAGTCAGATATATTCTTGTGCGGTGAATAGGGGGTGTTGAGTCCAGTTCACTGAAAAAGGAATAGGTCTTGTCTCTTACATATTGGGTTTATGGAACGGTATCGGAGCTAATTTGAAACCCTTGTTTTATGCATCACCCCACCTCACCTTTCCCGTTCAGCAGCCATAGTGTGTTTCCTAAACGTGTGACTCTGTTCTGTTTTGCAATTCAGTTCAAGTGTAGCGGTTTTTACATTCCCTCTAGAAGTGATATCTTAGGATAAGTGTCTTTTTCTGTGTGACTTATTTCACTTAGAATCGTCGTACCTAAATCCACTCATCGTGCTGCTACTAGCCTTATGACGTTGATTTCATGGCTGAGTGATATTCCATTGTACATGAGGACCACAACTTCTTTATCCATTTTTCTCTTTCCTAGGATATTTAAGGTGTAATGAAGTGGGGGTTCTTGTCAACAGAGCAGCCCTAAACTTTGGGGTGCCTGTGTCTTGCTGATTTTTAGTTTTCCCAATTTATATGCCCATGAGTGGAAGTGCCCTATGCTCTCAAACCTGTGTTTTTTAGATGTTTCAGAACACACCGTACACTTCTCCAGAGTGGCTGTTGGCAATTTACATCCCACCCATCAGCGTAGCAAGGCTCCCATTTCTCCATGGCCGGTCCTGCATTTCTGCTTTGGACACTTTTTTCCGCATGGCTCTTTTGCCCGCTGGGAAGCCAGACTTCTTTGGAGCGCTGATTTGCCTTTCCAGGTTGCTTGGTTGGCCAAAAAGGGCGTATGCGTTTTTTCCTGAATATATTCAGGAAAAAACGCATACGCCCTTTTTGGCCAAGGGCATCATTGTCCACGTTTTGCCGCTTTTCATGTGCTTTCAAGGCGATTCGAATCTACCTCCTGAAATCTGTTTCCTGCAATTCTGCCTTGCTTTCAAAGCCTCTTCTTTGCCTTCCCTTAATATATTTGTGGAAGAGAGGTATCCTTTAAAACTCTGCAGGTTTGTGAATTGCAGTGTCCCTGAGCTCCATTTTTCAACTCGCTTTTTTGGGAGCTGGCCGCAAAAGCGCAGGATTGCTTCAGGCCCTCTTCTGCTTCTGGGGGGCAGGCTGAGCTTGTGCTTAATTCTTCTTCCTGATGGGAAAATAGAGTGACCTGTGCCTGTCCCAACACCTAGAGCTAGTCTCTCATTGGTTGCCCCTCTTCCCGTTCATCCTCAGGACAAATTGCAACCTGTACGGAACAGGAGGTTAAAGGTGCTGATTCTCCTAGGAGGGAGATGGCTAGTAAATCGGCTGGAATGGCGAACCCGAGCAAAGGAGATGAGAAATGAGGTGCGTTTTAGAAACATTTCCCGATCACACGGTGTACCATCTTCTGGGTTTCTCATGCCTGTTTTCGATGTAGGAAGATGCCCTTGAACCTGGAGATTTGGGACCCATGGGATGGGTACCATGCAGTATTACTTGAAAGGGTCTGCGTTGGCTCACCCAACCTCACCGAACCACTCAGACCCAAGAGCGTCCACCCTTATGTCTCAATCAGCTGTGGGTCTAGATATGGTCAATCCAGGTTGCATCACAGCCCCTGAACGAATTTTGTAAGAATTTCTCTCTCTTTCACTGTCTTTGTTTCACGGGTTTTGAAAAGTAATTTATTTTTATAATGGGGTTTAGCTGCTTTTCACGGCTGTGTTTATGCCGCTTTACACCCCCTTGACTCACTTACAGAGAGATATCAATACATAGGTTTGAAGATTCTTACTAGTCAGATATATTCTTGTGCGGTGAATAGGGGGTGTTGAGTCCAGTTCACTGAAAAAGGAATAGGTCTTGTCTCTTACATATTGGGTTTATGGAACGGTATCGGAGCTAATTTGAAACCCTTGTTTTATGCATCACCCCACCTCACCTTTCCCGTTCAGCAGCCATAGTGTGTTTCCTAAACGTGTGACTCTGTTCTGTTTTGCAATTCAGTTCAAGTGTAGCGGTTTTTACATTCCCTCTAGAAGTGATATCTTAGGATAAGTGTCTTTTTCTGTGTGACTTATTTCACTTAGAATCGTCGTACCTAAATCCACTCATCGTGCTGCTACTAGCCTTATGACGTTGATTTCATGGCTGAGTGATATTCCATTGTACATGAGGACCACAACTTCTTTATCCATTTTTCTCTTTCCTAGGATATTTAAGGTGTAATGAAGTGGGGGTTCTTGTCAACAGAGCAGCCCTAAACTTTGGGGTGCCTGTGTCTTGCTGATTTTTAGTTTTCCCAATTTATATGCCCATGAGTGGAAGTGCCCTATGCTCTCAAACCTGTGTTTTTTAGATGTTTCAGAACACACCGTACACTTCTCCAGAGTGGCTGTTGGCAATTTACATCCCACCCATCAGCGTAGCAAGGCTCCCATTTCTCCATGGCCGGTCCTGCATTTCTGCTTTGGACACTTTTTTCCGCATGGCTCTTTTGCCCGCTGGGAAGCCAGACTTCTTTGGAGCGCTGATTTGCCTTTCCAGGTTGCTTGGTTGGCCAAAAAGGGCGTATGCGTTTTTTCCTGAATATATTCAGGAAAAAACGCATACGCCCTTTTTGGCCAAGGGCATCATTGTCCACGTTTTGCCGCTTTTCATGTGCTTTCAAGGCGATTCGAATCTACCTCCTGAAATCTGTTTCCTGCAATTCTGCCTTGCTTTCAAAGCCTCTTCTTTGCCTTCCCTTAATATATTTGTGGAAGAGAGGTATCCTTTAAAACTCTGCAGGTTTGTGAATTGCAGTGTCCCTGAGCTCCATTTTTCAACTCGCTTTTTTGGGAGCTGGCCGCAAAAGCGCAGGATTGCTTCAGGCCCTCTTCTGCTTCTGGGGGGCAGGCTGAGCTTGTGCTTAATTCTTCTTCCTGATGGGAAAATAGAGTGACCTGTGCCTGTCCCAACACCTAGAGCTAGTCTCTCATTGGTTGCCCCTCTTCCCGTTCATCCTCAGGACAAATTGCAACCTGTACGGAACAGGAGGTTAAAGGTGCTGATTCTCCTAGGAGGGAGATGGCTAGTAAATCGGCTGGAATGGCGAACCCGAGCAAAGGAGATGAGAAATGAGGTGCGTTTTAGAAACCTTTCCCGATCACACGGTGTACCATCTTCTGGGTTTCTCATGCCTGTTTTCGATGTAGGAAGATGCCCTTGAACCTGGAGATTTGGGACCCATGGGATGGGTACCATGCAGTATTACTTGAAAGGGTCTGCGTTGGCTCACCCAACCTCACCGAACCACTCAGCCCCAAGAGCGTCCACCCTTATGTCTCAATCAGCTGTGGGTCTAGATATGGTCAATCCAGGTTGCATCACAGCCCCTGAACGAATTTTGGAAGAATTTCTCTCTCTTTCACTGTCTTTGTTTCACGGGTTTTGAAAAGTAATTTATTTTTATAATGGGGTTTAGCTGCTTTTCACGGCTGTGTTTATGCCGCTTTACACCCCCTTGACTCACTTACAGAGAGATATCAATACATAGGTTTGAAGATTCTTACTAGTCAGATATATTCTTGTGCGGTGAATAGGGGGTGTTGAGTCCAGTTCACTGAAAAAGGAATAGGTCTTGTCTCTTACATATTGGGTTTATGGAACGGTATCGGAGCTAATTTGAAACCCTTGTTTTATGCATCACCCCACCTCACCTTTCCCGTTCAGCAGCCATAGTGTGTTTCCTAAACGTGTGACTCTGTTCTGTTTTGCAATTCAGTTCAAGTGTAGCGGTTTTTACATTCCCTCTAGAAGTGATATCTTAGGATAAGTGTCTTTTTCTGTGTGACTTATTTCACTTAGTATCGTCGTACCTAAATCCACTCATCGTGCTGCTACTAGCCTTATGACGTTGATTTCATGGCTGAGTGATATTCCATTGTACATGAGGACCACAACTTCTTTATCCATTTTTCTCTTTCCTAGGATATTTAAGGTGTAATGAAGTTGGGGTTCTTGTCAACAGAGCAGCCCTAAACTTTGGGGTGCCTGTGTCTTGCTGATTTTTAGTTTTCCCAATTTATATGCCCATGAGTGGAAGTGCCCTATGCTCTCAAACCTGTGTTTTTTAGATGTTTCAGAACACACCGTACACTTCTCCAGAGTGGCTGTTGGCAATTTACATCCCACCCATCAGCGTAGCAAGGCTCCCATTTCTCCATGGCCGGTCCTGTATTTCTGGTTTGGACACTTTTTTCCGCATGGCTCTTTTGCCCGCTGGGAAGATAGACTTCTTTGGAGCGCTGATTTGCCTTTCCAGATTGCTTGGTTGGCCAAAAAGGGCGTATGCGTTTTTTCCTGAATATATTCAGGAAAAAACGCATACGCCCTTTTTGGCCAAGGGCATCATTGTCCACGTTTTGCCGCTTTTCATGTGCTTTCAAGGCGATTCGAATCTACCTCCTGAAATCTGTTTCCTGCAATTCTGCCTTGCTTTCAAAGCCTCTTCGTTGCCTTCCCTTAATATATTTGTGGAAGAGAGGTATCATTTAAAACTCTGCAGGTTTGTGAATTGCAGTGTCCCTGAGCTCCATTTTTCAACTCGCTTTTTTGGGAGCTGGCCGCAAAAGCGCAGGATTGCTTCAGGCACTCTTCTGCTTCTGGGGGGCAGGCTGAGCTTGTGCTTAATTCTTCTTCCTGATGGGAAAATAGAGTGACCTGTGCCTGTCCCAACACCTAGAGCTAGTCTCTCATTGGTTCCCCCTCTTCCCGTTCATCCTCAGGACAAATTGCACCCTGTACGAAACAGGAGGTTAAAGGTGCTGATTCTCCAAGGAGGAGATGGCTAGTAAATCGGCTGGAAGGGCGAACCCGAGCAAAGGAGATGAGAAATGAGGTGCGTTTTAGAAACCTTTCCCGATCACACGGTGTACCATCTTCTGGGTTTCTCATGCCTGTTTTCGATGTAGGAAGATGCCCTTGAACCTGGAGATTTGGGACCCATGGGATGGGTACCATGCAGTATTACTTGAAAGGGTCTGCGTTGGCTCACCCAACCTCACCGAACCTCTCAGCCCCAAGAGCGTCCACCCTTATGTCTCAATCAGCTGTGGGTCTAGATATGGTCAATCCAGGTTGCATCACAGCCCCTGAACGAATTTTGTAAGAATTTCTCTCTCTTTCACTGTCTTTGTTTCACGGGTTTTGAAAAGTAATTTATTTTTATAATGGGGTTTAGCTGCTTTTCACGGCTGTGTTTATGCCGCTTTACACCCCCTTGACTCACTTACAGAGAGATATCAATACATAGGTTTGAAGATTCTTACTAGTCAGATATATTCTTGTGCGGTGAATAGGGGGTGTTGAGTCCAGTTCACTGAAAAAGGAATAGGTCTTGTCTCTTACATATTGGGTTTATGGAACGGTATCGGAGCTAATTTGAAACCCTTGTTTTATGCATCACCCCACCTCACCTTTCCCGTTCAGCAGCCATAGTGTGTTTCCTAAACGTGTGACTCTGTTCTGTTTTGCAATTCAGTTCAAGTGTAGCGGTTTTTACATTCCCTCTAGAAGTGATATCTTATGATAAGTGTCTTTTTCTGTGTGACTTATTTCACTTAGAATCGTCGTACCTAAATCCACTCATCGTGCTGCTACTAGCCTTATGACGTTGATTTCATGGCTGAGTGATATTCCATTGTACATGAGGACCCCAACTTCTTTATCCATTTTTCTCTTTCCTAGGATATTTAAGGTGTAATGAAGTGGGGGTTCTTGTCAACAGAGCAGCCCTAAACTTTGGGGTGCCTGTGTCTTGCTGATTTTTAGTTTTCCCAATTTATATGCCCATGAGTGGAAGTGCCCTATGCTCTCAAACCTGTGTTTTTTAGATGTTTCAGAACACACCGTACACTTCTCCAGAGTGGCTGTTGGCAATTTACATCCCACCCATCAGCGTAGCAAGGCTCCCATTTCTCCATGGCCGGTCCTGCATTTCTGCTTTGGACACTTTTTTCCGCATGGCTCTTTTGCCCGCTGGGAAGCCAGACTTCTTTGGAGCGCTGATTTGCCTTTCCAGGTTGCTTGGTTGGCCAAAAAGGGCGTATGCGTTTTTTCCTGAATATATTCAGGAAAAAACGCATACGCCCTTTTTGGCCAAGGGCATCATTGTCCACGTTTTGCCGCTTTTCATGTGCTTTCAAGGCGATTCGAATCTACCTCCTGAAATCTGTTTCCTGCAATTCTGCCTTGCTTTCAAAGCCTCTTCGTTGCCATCCCTTAATATATTTGTGGAAGAGAGGTATCATTTAAAACTCTGCAGGTTTGTGAATTGCAGTGTCCCTGAGCTCCATTTTTCAACTCGCTTTTTTGGGAGCTGGCCGCAAAAGCGCAGGATTGCTTCAGGCCCTCTTCTGCTTCTGGGGGGCAGGCTGAGCTTGTGCTTAATTCTTCTTCCTGATGGGAAAATAGAGTGACCTGTGCCTGTCCCAACACCTAGAGCTAGTCTCTCATTGGTTCCCCCTCTTCCCGTTCATCCTCAGGACAAATTGCACCCTGTACGAAACAGGAGGTTAAAGGTGCTGATTCTCCAAGGAGGGAGATGGCTAGTAAATCGGCTGGAAGGGCGAACCCGAGCAAAGGAGATGAGAAATGAGGTGCGTTTTAGAAACCTTTCCCGATCACACGGTGTACCATCTTCTGGGTTTCTCATGCCTGTTTTCGATGTAGGAAGATGCCCTTGAACCTGGAGATTTGGGACCCATGGGATGGGTACCATGCAGTATTACTTGAAAGGGTCTGCGTTGGCTCACCCAACCTCACCGAACCTCTCAGCCCCAAGAGTGTCCACCCTTATGTCTCAATCAGCTGTGGGTCTAGATATGGTCAATCCAGGTTGCATCACAGCCCCTGAACGAATTTTGTAAGAATTTCTCTCTCTTTCACTGTCTTTGTTTCACGGGTTTTGAAAAGTAATTTATTTTTATAATGGGGTTTAGCTGCTTTTCACGGCTGTGTTTATGCCGCTTTACACCCCCTTGACTCACTTACAGAGAGATATCAATACATAGGTTTGAAGATTCTTAATAGTCAGATATATTCTTGTGCGGTGAATAGGGGGTGTTGAGTCCAGTTCACTGAAAAAGGAATAGGTCTTGTCTCTTACATATTGGGTTTATGGAACGGTATCTGAGCTAATTTGAAACCCTTGTTTTATGCATCACCCCACCTCACCTTTCCCGTTCAGCAGCCATAGTGTGTTTCCTAAACGTGTGACTCTGTTCTGTTTTGCAATTCAGTTCAAGTGTAGCGGTTTTTACATTCCCTCTAGAAGTGATATCTTAGGATAAGTGTCTTTTTCTGTGTGACTTATTTCACTTAGAATCGTCGTACCTAAATCCACTCATCGTGCTGCTACTAGCCTTATGAGGTTGATTTCATGGCTGAGTGATATTCCATTGTACATGAGGACCACAACTTCTTTATCCATTTTTGTCTTTCCTAGGATATTTAAGGTGTAATGAAGTGGGGGTTCTTGTCAACAGAGCAGCCCTAAACTTTGGGGTGCCTGTGTCTTGCTGATTTTTAGTTTTCCCAATTTATATGCCCATGAGTGGAAGTGCCCTATGCTCTCAAACCTGTGTTTTTTAGATGTTTCAGAACACACCGTACACTTCTCCAGAGTGGCTGTTGGCAATTTACATCCCACCCATCAGCGTAGCAAGGCTCCCATTTCTCCAAGGCCGGTCCTGCATTTCTGCTTTGGACACTTTTTTCCGCATGGCTCTTTTGCCCGCTGGGAAGCCAGACTTCTTTGGAGCGCTGATTTGCCTTTCCAGGTTGCTTGGTTGGCCAAAAAGGGCGTATGCGTTTTTTCCTGAATATATTCAGGAAAAAACGCATACGCCCTTTTTGGCCAAGGGCATCATTGTCCACGTTTTGCCGCTTTTCATGTGCTTTCAAGGCGATTCGAATCTACCTCCTGAAATCTGTTTCCTGCAATTCTGCCTTGCTTTCAAAGCCTCTTCGTTGCCTTCCCTTAATATATTTGTGGAAGAGAGGTATCATTTAAAACTCTGCAGGTTTGTGAATTGCAGTGTCCCTGAGCTCCATTTTTCAACTCGCTTTTTTGGGAGCTGGCCGCAAAAGCGCAGGATTGCTTCAGGCCCTCTTCTGGTTCTGGGGGGCAGGCTGAGCTTGTGCTTAATTCTTCTTCCTGATGGGAAAATAGAGTGACCTGTGCCTGTCCCAACACCTAGAGCTAGTCTCTCATTGTTTGCCCCTCTTCCCGTTCATCCTCAGGACAAATTGCAACCTGTACGGAACAGGAGGTTAAAGGTGCTGATTCTCCTAGGAGGGAGATGGCTAGTAAATCGGCTGGAATGGCGAACCCGAGCAAAGGAGATGAGAAATGAGGTGCGTTTTAGAAACCTTTCCCGATCACACGGTGTACCATCTTCTGGGTTTCTCATGCCTGTTTTCGATGTAGGAAGATGCCCTTGAACCTGGAGATTTGGGACCCATGGGATGGGTACCATGCAGTATTACTTGAAAGGGTCTGCGTTGGCTCACCCAACCTCACCGAACCTCTCAGCCCCAAGAGCGTCCACCCTTATGTCTCAATCAGCTGTGGGTCTAGATATGGTCAATCCAGGTTGCATCACAGCCCCTGAACGAATTTTGTAAGAATTTCTCTCTCTTTCACTGTCTTTGTTTCACGGGTTTTGAAAAGTAATTTATTTTTATAATGGGGTTTAGCTGCTTTTCACGGCTGTGTTTATGCCGCTTTACACCCCCTTGACTCACTTACAGAGAGATATCAATACATAGGTTTGAAGATTCTTACTAGTCAGATATATTCTTGTGCGGTGAATAGGGGGTGTTGAGTCCAGTTCACTGAAAAAGGAATAGGTCTTGTCTCTTACATATTGGGTTTATGGAACGGTATCGGAGCTAATTTGAAACCCTTGTTTTATGCATCACCCCACCTCACCTTTCCCGTTCAGCAGCCATAGTGTGTTTCCTAAACGTGTGACTCTGTTCTGTTTTGCAATTCAGTTCAAGTGTAGCGGTTTTTACATTCCCTCTAGAAGTGATATCTTATGATAAGTGTCTTTTTCTGTGTGACTTATTTCACTTAGAATCGTCGTACCTAAATCCACTCATCGTGCTGCTACTAGCCTTATGACGTTGATTTCATGGCTGAGTGATATTCCATTGTACATGAGGACCCCAACTTCTTTATCCATTTTTCTCTTTCCTAGGATATTTAAGGTGTAATGAAGTGGGGGTTCTTGTCAACAGAGCAGCCCTAAACTTTGGGGTGCCTGTGTCTTGCTGATTTTTAGTTTTCCCAATTTATATGCCCATGAGTGGAAGTGCCCTATGCTCTCAAACCTGTGTTTTTTAGATGTTTCAGAACACACCGTACACTTCTCCAGAGTGGCTGTTGGCAATTTACATCCCACCCATCAGCGTAGCAAGGCTCCCATTTCTCCATGGCCGGTCCTGCATTTCTGCTTTGGACACTTTTTTCCGCATGGCTCTTTTGCCCGCTGGGAAGCCAGACTTCTTTGGAGCGCTGATTTGCCTTTCCAGGTTGCCTGGTTGGCCAAAAAGGGCGTATGCGTTTTTTCCTGAATATATTCAGGAAAAAACGCATACGCCCTTTTTGGCCAAGGGCATCATTGTCCACGTTTTGCCGCTTTTCATGTGCTTTCAAGGCGATTCGAATCTACCTCCTGAAATCTGTTTCCTGCAATTCTGCCTTGCTTTCAAAGCCTCTTCGTTGCCATCCCTTAATATATTTGTGGAAGAGAGGTATCATTTAAAACTCTGCAGGTTTGTGAATTGCAGTGTCCCTGAGCTCCATTTTTCAACTCGCTTTTTTGGGAGCTGGCCGCAAAAGCGCAGGATTGCTTCAGGCCCTCTTCTGCTTCTGGGGAGCAGGCTGAGCTTGTGCTTAATTCTTCTTCCTGATGGGAAAATAGAGTGACCTGTGCCTGTCCCAACACCTAGAGCTAGTCTCTCATTGGTTCCCCCTCTTCCCGTTCATCCTCAGGACAAATTGCACCCTGTACGAAACAGGAGGTTAAAGGTGCTGATTCTCCAAGGAGGGAGATGGCTAGTAAATCGGCTGGAAGGGCGAACCCGAGCAAAGGAGATGAGAAATGAGGTGCGTTTTAGAAACCTTTCCCGATCACACGGTGTACCATCTTCTGGGTTTCTCATGCCTGTTTTCGATGTAGGAAGATGCCCTTGAACCTGGAGATTTGGGACCCATGGGATGGGTACCATGCAGTATTACTTGAAAGGGTCTGCGTTGGCTCACCCAACCTCACCGAACCTCTCAGCCCCAAGAGTGTCCACCCTTATGTCTCAATCAGCTGTGGGTCTAGATATGGTCAATCCAGGTTGCATCACAGCCCCTGAACGAATTTTGTAAGAATTTCTCTCTCTTTCACTGTCTTTGTTTCACGGGTTTTGAAAAGTAATTTATTTTTATAATGGGGTTTAGCTGCTTTTCACGGCTGTGTTTATGCCGCTTTACACCCCCTTGACTCACTTACAGAGAGATATCAATACATAGGTTTGAAGATTCTTAATAGTCAGATATATTCTTGTGCGGTGAATAGGGGGTGTTGAGTCCAGTTCACTGAAAAAGGAATAGGTCTTGTCTCTTACATATTGGGTTTATGGAACGGTATCTGAGCTAATTTGAAACCCTTGTTTTATGCATCACCCCACCTCACCTTTCCCGTTCAGCAGCCATAGTGTGTTTCCTAAACGTGTGACTCTGTTCTGTTTTGCAATTCAGTTCAAGTGTAGCGGTTTTTACATTCCCTCTAGAAGTGATATCTTAGGATAAGTGTCTTTTTCTGTGTGACTTATTTCACTTAGAATCGTCGTACCTAAATCCACTCATCGTGCTGCTACTAGCCTTATGAGGTTGATTTCATGGCTGAGTGATATTCCATTGTACATGAGGACCACAACTTCTTTATCCATTTTTGTCTTTCCTAGGATATTTAAGGTGTAATGAAGTGGGGGTTCTTGTCAACAGAGCAGCCCTAAACTTTGGGGTGCCTGTGTCTTGCTGATTTTTAGTTTTCCCAATTTATATGCCCATGAGTGGAAGTGCCCTATGCTCTCAAACCTGTGTTTTTTAGATGTTTCAGAACACACCGTACACTTCTCCAGAGTGGCTGTTGGCAATTTACATCCCACCCATCAGCGTAGCAAGGCTCCCATTTCTCCAAGGCCGGTCCTGCATTTCTGCTTTGGACACTTTTTTCCGCATGGCTCTTTTGCCCGCTGGGAAGCCAGACTTCTTTGGAGCGCTGATTTGCCTTTCCAGGTTGCTTGGTTGGCCAAAAAGGGCGTATGCGTTTTTTCCTGAATATATTCAGGAAAAAACGCATACGCCCTTTTTGGCCAAGGGCATCATTGTCCACGTTTTGCCGCTTTTCATGTGCTTTCAAGGCGATTCGAATCTACCTCCTGAAATCTGTTTCCTGCAATTCTGCCTTGCTTTCAAAGCCTCTTCGTTGCCTTCCCTTAATATATTTGTGGAAGAGAGGTATCATTTAAAACTCTGCAGGTTTGTGAATTGCAGTGTCCCTGAGCTCCATTTTTCAACTCGCTTTTTTGGGAGCTGGCCGCAAAAGCGCAGGATTGCTTCAGGCCCTCTTCTGGTTCTGGGGGGCAGGCTGAGCTTGTGCTTAATTCTTCTTCCTGATGGGAAAATAGAGTGACCTGTGCCTGTCCCAACACCTAGAGCTAGTCTCTCATTGTTTGCCCCTCTTCCCGTTCATCCTCAGGACAAATTGCAACCTGTACGGAACAGGAGGTTAAAGGTGCTGATTCTCCTAGGAGGGAGATGGCTAGTAAATCGGCTGGAATGGCGAACCCGAGCAAAGGAGATGAGAAATGAGGTGCGTTTTAGAAACCTTTCCCGATCACACGGTGTACCATCTTCTGGGTTTCTCATGCCTGTTTTCGATGTAGGAAGATGCCCTTGAACCTGGAGATTTGGGACCCATGGGATGGGTACAATGCAGTATTACTTGAAAGGGTCTGCGTTGGCTCACCCAACCTCACCGAACCACTCAGCCCCAAGAGCGTCCACCCTTATGTCTCAATCAGCTGTGGGTCTAGATATGGTCAATCCAGGTTGCATCACAGCCCCTGAACGAATTTTGGAAGAATTTCTCTCTCTTTCACTGTCTTTGTTTCACGGGTTTTGAAAAGTAATTTATTTTTATAATGGGGTTTAGCTGCTTTTCACGGCTGTGTTTATGCCGCTTTACACCCCCTTGACTCACTTACAGAGAGATATCAATACATAGGTTTGAAGATTCTTACTAGTCAGATATATTCTTGTGCGGTGAATAGGGGGTGTTGAGTCCAGTTCACTGAAAAAGGAATAGGTCTTGTCTCTTACATATTGGGTATATGGAACGGTATCTGAGCTAATTTGAAACCCTTGTTTTATGCATCACCCCACCTCACCTTTCCCGTTCAGCAGCCATAGTGTGTTTCCTAAACGTGTGACTCTGTTCTGTTTTGCAATTCAGTTCAAGTGTAGCGGTTTTTACATTCCCTCTAGAAGTGATTTCTTAGGATAAGTGTCTTTTTCTGTGTGACTTATTTCACTTAGAATCGTCGTACCTAAATCCACTCATCGTGCTGCTGCTAGCCTTATGACGTTGATTTCATGGCTGAGTGATATTCCATTGTACATGAGGACCACAACTTCTTTATCCATTTTTCTCTTTCCTAGGATATTTAAGGTGTAATGAAGTGGGGGTTCTTGTCAACAGAGCAGCCCTAAACTTTGGGGTGCCTGTGTCTTGCTGATTTTTAGTTTTCCTAATTTATACGCCCATGAGTGGAAGTGCCCTATGCTCTAAAAGCTGTGTTTTTTAGATGTTTCGGAACACACCGTACACTTCTCCAGAGTGGCTGTTGGCAATTTACATCCCACCCATCAGCGTAGCAAGGCTCCCATTTCTCCATGGCCGGTCCTGCATTTCTGGTTTGGACACTTTTTTCCGCATGGCTCTTTTGCCCGCTGGGAAGCCAGACTTCTTTGGAGCGCTGATTTGCCTTTCCAGGTTGCTTGGTTGGCCAAAAAGGGCGTATGCGTTTTTTCCTGAATATATTCAGGAAAAAACGCATACGCCCTTTTTGGCCAAGGGCATCATTGTCCACGTTTTGCCGCTTTTCATGTGCTTTCAAGGCGATTCGAATCTACCTCCTGAAATCTGTTTCCTGCAATTCTGCCTTGCTTTCAAAGCCTCTTCGTTGCCTTCCCTTAATATATTTGTGGACGAGTGTTATCATTTAAAACTCTGCAGGTTTGTGAATTGCAGGGCCCCTGAGCTCCATTTTTCAACTCGCTTTTTTGGGAGCTGGCCGCAAAAGCGCAGGATTGCTTCAGGCCCTCTTCTGGTTCTGGGGGGCAGGCTGAGCTTGTGCTTAATTCTTCTTCCTGATGGGAAAATAGAGTGACCTGTGCTTGTCCCAACACCTAGAGCTAGTCTCTCATTGGTTGCCCCTCTTCCCGTTCATCCTCAGGACAAATTGCAACCTGTACCGAACAGGAGGTTAAAGGTGCTGATTCTCCAAGGAGGGAGATGGCTAGTAAATCGGCTGGAAGGGCGAACCCGAGCAAAGGAGATGAGAAATGAGGTGCGTTTTAGAAACCTTTCCCGATCACACGGTGTACCATCTTCTGGGTTTCTCATGCCTGTTTTCGATGTAGGAAGATGCCCTTGAACCTGGAGATTTGGGACCCATGGGATGGGTACCATGCAGTATTACTTGAAAGGGTCTGCGTTGGCTCACCCAACCTCACCGAACCTCTCAGCCCCAAGAGCGTCCACCCTTATGTCTCAATCAGCTGTGGGTCTAGATATGGTCAATCCAGGTTGCATCACAGCCCCTGAACGAATTTTGTAAGAATTTCTCTCTCTTTCACTGTCTTTGTTTCACGGGTTTTGAAAAGTAATTTATTTTTATAATGGGGTTTAGCTGCTTTTCACGGCTGTGTGTATGCCGCTTTACACCTCATTGACTCACTTACAGAGAGATATCAATACATAGGTTTGAAGATTATTTCTAGTCAGATATATTCTTGTGCGGTGAATAGGGGGTGTTGAGTCCAGTTCACTGAAAAAGGAATAGGTCTTTTCTCTTACATATTGGGTTTATGGAACGGTATCGGAGCTAATTTGAAACCCTTGTTTTATGCATCACCCCACCTCACCTTTCCCGTTCAGCAGCCATAGTGTGTTTCCTAAACGTGTGACTCTGTTCTGTTTTGCAATTCAGTTCAAGTGTAGCGGTTTTTACATTCCCTCTAGAAGTGATATCTTAGGATAAGTGTCTTTTTCTGTGTGACTTATTTCACTTAGTATCGTCGTACCTAAATCCACTCATCGTGCTGCTACTAGCCTTATGACGTTGATTTCATGGCTGAGTGATATTCCATTGTACATGAGGACCACAACTTCTTTATCCATTTTTCTCTTTCCTAGGATATTTAAGGTGTAATGAAGTGGGGGTTCTTGTCAACAGAGCAGCCCTAAACTTTGGGGTGCCTGTGTCTTGCTGATTTTTAGTTTTCCCAATTCATACGCCCATGAGTGGAAGTGCCCTATGCTCTCAAACCTGTGTTTTTTATATGTTTCAGAACACACCGTACACTTCTCCAGAGTGGCTGTTGGCAATTTACATCCCACCCATCAGCGTAGCAAGGCTCCCATTTCTCCATGGCCGGTCCTGCATTTCTGGTTTGGACACTTTTTTCCGCATGGCTCTTTTGCCCGCTGGGAAGCCAGACTTCTTTGGAGCGCTGATTTGCCTTTCCAGGTTGCTTGGTTGGCCAAAAAGGGCGTATGCGTTTTTTCCTGAATATATTCAGGAAAAAACGCATACGCCCTTTTTGGCCAAGGGCATCATTGTCCACGTTTTGTCGCTTTTCATGTGCTTTCAAGGCGATTCGAATCTACCTCCTGAAATCTGTTTCCTGCAATTTTGCCTTGCTTTCAAAGCCTCTTCGTTGCCTTCCCTTAATATATTTGTGGAAGAGAGGTATCATTCAAAACTCTGCAGGTTTGTGAATTGCAGTGTCCCTGAGCTCCATTTTTCAACTCGCTTTTTTGTGAGCTGGCCGCAAAAGCGCAGGATTGCTTCAGGCCCTCTTCTGGTTCTGGGGGGCAGGCTGAGCTTGTGCTTAATTCTTCTTCCTGATGGGAAAATAGAGTGACCTGTGCCTGTCCCAACACCTAGAGCTAGTCTCTCATTGGTTCCCCCTCTTCCCGTTCATCCTCAGGACAAATTGCAACCTGTACGGAACAGGAGGTTAAAGGTGCTGATTCTCCAAGGAGGGAGATGGCTAGTAAATCGGCTGGAAGGGCGAACCCGAGCAAAGGAGATGAGAAATGAGGTGCATTTTAGAAACCTTTCCCGATCACACGGTGTACCATCTTCTGGGTTTCTCATGCCTGTTTTCGATGTAGGAAGATGCCCTTGAACCTGGAGATTTGGGACCCATGGGATGGGTACCATGCAGTATTACTTGAAAGGGTCTGCGTTGGCTCACCCAACCTCACCGAACCTCTCAGACCCAAGAGTGTCCACCCTTATGTCTCAATCAGCTGTGGGTCTAGATATGGTCAATCCAGGTTGCATCACAGCCCCTGAACGAATTTTGTAAGAATTTCTCTCTCTTTCACTGTCTTTGTTTCACGGGTTTTTTAAAGTAATTTATTTTTATAATGGGGTTTAGCTGCTTTTCACGGCTGTGTTTATGCCGCTTTACACCCCCTTGACTCACTTACAGAGAGATATCAATACATAGGTTTGAAGATTCTTACTAGTCAGATATATTCTTGTGCGGTGAATAGGGGGTGTTGAGTCCAGTTCACTGAAAAAGGAATAGGTCTTGTCTCTTACATATTGGGTATATGGAACGGTATCTGAGCTAATTTGAAACCCTTGTTTTATGCATCACCCCACCTCACCTTTCCCGTTCAGCAGCCATAGTGTGTTTCCTAAACGTGTGACTCTGTTCTGTTTTGCAATTCAGTTCAAGTGTAGCGGTTTTTACATTCCCTCTAGAAGTGATTTCTTAGGATAAGTGTCTTTTTCTGTGTGACTTATTTCACTTAGAATCGTCGTACCTAAATCCACTCATCGTGCTGCTGCTAGCCTTATGACGTTGATTTCATGGCTGAGTGATATTCCATTGTACATGAGGACCACAACTTCTTTATCCATTTTTCTCTTTCCTAGGATATTTAAGGTGTAATGAAGTGGGGGTTCTTGTCAACAGAGCAGCCCTAAACTTTGGGGTGCCTGTGTCTTGCTGATTTTTAGTTTTCCTAATTTATACGCCCATGAGTGGAAGTGCCCTATGCTCTAAAAGCTGTGTTTTTTAGATGTTTCGGAACACACCGTACACTTCTCCAGAGTGGCTGTTGGCAATTTACATCCCACCCATCAGCGTAGCAAGGCTCCCATTTCTCCATGGCCGGTCCTGCATTTCTGGTTTGGACACTTTTTTCCGCATGGCTCTTTTGCCCGCTGGGAAGCCAGACTTCTTTGGAGCGCTGATTTGCCTTTCCAGGTTGCTTGGTTGGCCAAAAAGGGCGTATGCGTTTTTTCCTGAATATATTCAGGAAAAAACGCATACGCCCTTTTTGGCCAAGGGCATCATTGTCCACGTTTTGCCGCTTTTCATGTGCTTTCAAGGCGATTCGAATCTACCTCCTGAAATCTGTTTCCTGCAATTCTGCCTTGCTTTCAAAGCCTCTTCGTTGCCTTCCCTTAATATATTTGTGGACGAGTGTTATCATTTAAAACTCTGCAGGTTTGTGAATTGCAGGGCCCCTGAGCTCCATTTTTCAACTCGCTTTTTTGGGAGCTGGCCGCAAAAGCGCAGGATTGCTTCAGGCCCTCTTCTGGTTCTGGGGGGCAGGCTGAGCTTGTGCTTAATTCTTCTTCCTGATGGGAAAATAGAGTGACCTGTGCCTGTCCCAACACCTAGAGCTAGTCTCTCATTGGTTGCCCCTCTTCCCGTTCATCCTCAGGACAAATTGCAACCTGTACCGAACAGGAGGTTAAAGGTGCTGATTCTCCAAGGAGGGAGATGGCTAGTAAATCGGCTGGAAGGGCGAACCCGAGCAAAGGAGATGAGAAATGAGGTGCGTTTTAGAAACCTTTCCCGATCACACGGTGTACCATCTTCTGGGTTTCTCATGCCTGTTTTCGATGTAGGAAGATGCCCTTGAACCTGGAGATTTGGGACCCATGGGATGGGTACCATGCAGTATTACTTGAAAGGGTCTGCGTTGGCTCACCCAACCTCACCGAACCTCTCAGCCCCAAGAGCGTCCACCCTTATGTCTCAATCAGCTGTGGGTCTAGATATGGTCAATCCAGGTTGCATCACAGCCCCTGAACGAATTTTGTAAGAATTTCTCTCTCTTTCACTGTCTTTGTTTCACGGGTTTTGAAAAGTAATTTATTTTTATAATGGGGTTTAGCTGCTTTTCACGGCTGTGTGTATGCCGCTTTACACCTCATTGACTCACTTACAGAGAGATATCAATACATAGGTTTGAAGATTCTTTCTAGTCAGATATATTCTTGTGCGGTGAATAGGGGGTGTTGAGTCCAGTTCACTGAAAAAGGAATAGGTCTTTTCTCTTACATATTGGGTTTATGGAACGGTATCGGAGCTAATTTGAAACCCTTGTTTTATGCATCACCCCACCTCACCTTTCCCGTTCAGCAGCCATAGTGTGTTTCCTAAACGTGTGACTCTGTTCTGTTTTGCAATTCAGTTCAAGTGTAGCGGTTTTTACATTCCCTCTAGAAGTGATATCTTAGGATAAGTGTCTTTTTCTGTGTGACTTATTTCACTTAGTATCGTCGTACCTAAATCCACTCATCGTGCTGCTACTAGCCTTATGACGTTGATTTCATGGCTGAGTGATATTCCATTGTACATGAGGACCACAACTTCTTTATCCATTTTTCTCTTTCCTAGGATATTTAAGGTGTAATGAAGTGGGGGTTCTTGTCAACAGAGCAGCCCTAAACTTTGGGGTGCCTGTGTCTTGCTGATTTTTAGTTTTCCCAATTCATACGCCCATGAGTGGAAGTGCCCTATGCTCTCAAACCTGTGTTTTTTATATGTTTCAGAACACACCGTACACTTCTCCAGAGTGGCTGTTGGCAATTTACATCCCACCCATCAGCGTAGCAAGGCTCCCATTTCTCCATGGCCGGTCCTGCATTTCTGCTTTGGACACTTTTTTCCGCATGGCTCTTTTGCCCGCTGGGAAGCCAGACTTCTTTGGAGCGCTGATTTGCCTTTCCAGGTTGCTTGGTTGGCCAAAAAGGGCGTATGCGTTTTTTCCTGAATATATTCAGGAAAAAACGCATACGCCCTTTTTGGCCAAGGGCATCATTGTCCACGTTTTGTCGCTTTTCATGTGCTTTCAAGGCGATTCGAATCTACCTCCTGAAATCTGTTTCCTGCAATTTTGCCTTGCTTTCAAAGCCTCTTCGTTGCCTTCCCTTAATATATTTGTGGAAGAGAGGTATCATTCAAAACTCTGCAGGTTTGTGAATTGCAGTGTCCCTGAGCTCCATTTTTCAACTCGCTTTTTTGTGAGCTGGCCGCAAAAGCGCAGGATTGCTTCAGGCCCTCTTCTGGTTCTGGGGGGCAGGCTGAGCTTGTGCTTAATTCTTCTTCCTGATGGGAAAATAGAGTGACCTGTGCCTGTCCCAACACCTAGAGCTAGTCTCTCATTGGTTCCCCCTCTTCCCGTTCATCCTCAGGACAAATTGCAACCTGTACGGAACAGGAGGTTAAAGGTGCTGATTCTCCAAGGAGGGAGATGGCTAGTAAATCGGCTGGAAGGGCGAACCCGAGCAAAGGAGATGAGAAATGAGGTGCATTTTAGAAACCTTTCCCGATCACACGGTGTACCATCTTCTGGGTTTCTCATGCCTGTTTTCGATGTAGGAAGATGCCCTTGAACCTGGAGATTTGGGACCCATGGGATGGGTACCATGCAGTATTACTTGAAAGGGTCTGCGTTGGCTCACCCAACCTCACCGAACCTCTCAGACCCAAGAGTGTCCACCCTTATGTCTCAATCAGCTGTGGGTCTAGATATGGTCAATCCAGGTTGCATCACAGCCCCTGAACGAATTTTGTAAGAATTTCTCTCTCTTTCACTGTCTTTGTTTCACGGGTTTTTTAAAGTAATTTATTTTTATAATGGGGTTTAGCTGCTTTTCATGGCTGTGTTTATGCCGCTTTACACCCCCTTGACTCACTTACAGAGAGATATCAATACATAGGTTTGAAGATTCTTACTAGTCAGATATATTCTTGTGCGGTGAATAGGGGGTGTTGAGTCCAGTTCACTGAAAAAGGAATAGGTCTTGTCTCTTACATATTGGGTTTATGGAATGGTATCTGAGCTAATTTGAAACCCTTGTTTTATGCATCACCCCACCTCACCTTTCCCGTTCAGCAGCCATAGTGTGTTTCCTAAACGTGTGACTCTGTTCTTTTTTGTAATTCAGTTCAAGTGTAGCGGTTTTTACATTCCCTCTAGAAGTGATATCTTAGGATAAGTGTCTTTTTCTGTGTGACTTATTTCACTTAGAATCGTCGTACCTAAATCCACTCATCGTGCTGCTACTAGCCTTATGACGTTGATTTCATGGCTGAGTGATATTCCATTGTACATGAGGACCCCAACTTCTTTATCCATTTTTCTCTTTCCTAGGATATTTAAGGTGTAATGAAGTGGGGGTTCTTGTCAACAGAGCAGCCCTAAACTTTGGGGTGCCTGTGTCTTGCTGATTTTTAGTTTTCCCAATTTATATGCCCATGAGTGGAAGTGCCCTATGCTCTCCAAGCTGTGTTTTGTAGATGTTTCAGGACACACCGTACACTTCTCCAGAGTGGCTGTTGGCAATTTACATCCCACCCATCAGCGTAGCAAGGCTCCCATTTCTCCATGGCCGGTCCTGCATTTCTGGTTTGGACACTTTTTTCCGCATGGCCCGTTTGCCCGCTGGGAAGCGAGACTTCTTTGGAGCGCTGATTTGCCTTTCCAGGTTGCTTGGTTGGCCAAAAAGGGCGTATGCGTTTTTTCCTGAATATATTCAGGAAAAAACGCATACGCCCTTTTTGGCCAATGGCATCATTGTCCACGTTTTGCCGCTTTTCATGTGCTTTCAAGGCGATTCGAATCTACCTCCTGAAATCTGTTTCCTGCAATTCTGCCTTGCTTTCAAAGCCTCTTCGTTGCCTTCCCTTAATATGTTTGTGGACGAGAGGTATCATTTAAAACTCTGCAGGTTTGTGAATTGCAGGGCCCCTGAGCTCCATTTTTCAACTCGCTTTTTTGGGAGCTGTCCGCAAAAGCGCAGGATTGCTTCAGGCCCTCTTCTGGTTCTGGGGGGCAGGCTGAGCTTGTGCTTAATTCTTCTTCCTGATGGGAAAATAGAGTGACATGTGCCTGTCCCAACACCTAGAGCTAGTCTCTCATTGGTTCCCCCTCTTCCCGTTCATCCTCAGGACAAATTGCAACCTGTACGGAACAGGAGGTTAAAGGTGCTGATTCTCCAAGGAGGGAGATGGCTAGTAAATCGGCAGGAAGGGCGAACCCGAGCAAAGGAGATGAGAAATGAGGTGCGTTTTAGAAACCTTTCCCGATCACACGGTGTACCATCTTCTGGGTTTCTCATGCCTGTTTTCGATGTAGGAAGATGCCCTTGAACCTGGAGATTTGGGACCCATGGGATGGGTACCATGCAGTATTACTTGAAAGGGTCTGCGTTGGCTCACCCAACCTCACCGAAACTCTCAGCCCCAAGAGCGTCCACCCTTATGTCTCAATCAGCTGTGGGTCTAGATATGGTCAATCCAGGTTGCATCACAGCCCCTGAGCGAATTTTGTAAGAATTTCTCTCTCTTTCACTGTCTTTGTTTCACGGGTTTTGAAAAGTAATTTATTTTTATAATGGGGTTTAGCTGCTTTTCACGGCTGTGTTTATGCCGCTTTACACCCCCTTGACTCACTTACAGAGAGATATCAATACATAGGTTTGAAGATTCTTACTAGTCAGATATATTCTTGTGCGGTGAATAGGGGGTGTTGAGTCCAGTTCACTGAAAAAGGAATAGGTCTTGTCTCTTACATATTGGGTATATGGAACGGTATCTGAGCTAATTTGAAACCCTTGTTTTATGCATCACCCCACCTCACCTTTCCCGTTCAGCAGCCATAGTGTGTTTCCTAAACGTGTGACTCTGTTCTGTTTTGCAATTCAGTTCAAGTGTAGCGGTTTTTACATTCCCTCTAGAAGTGATATCTTAGGATAAGTGTCTTTTTCTGTGTGACTTATTTCACTTAGAATCGTCGTAGCTAAATCCACTCATCGTGCTGCTACTAGCCTTATGACGTTGATTTCATGGCTGAGTGATATTCCATTGTACATGAGGACCACAACTTCTTTATCCATTTTTCTCTTTCCTAGGATATTTAAGGTGTAATGAAGTGGGGGTTCTTGTCAACAGAGCAGCCCTAAACTTTGGGGTGCCTCTGTCTTGCTGATTTTTAGTTTTCCCAATTTATACGCCCATGAGTGAAAGTGCCCTATGCTCTCCAAGCTGTGTTTTTTAGATGTTTCGGAACACACCGTACACTCCTCCAGAGTGGCTGTTGGCAATTTACATCCCACCCATCAGCGTAGCAAGGCTCCCATTTCTCCATGGCCGGTCCTGCATTTCTGGTTTGGACACTTTTTTCCTCATGGCCCTTTTGCCCGCTGGGAAGCCACACTTCTTTGGAGCGCTGATTTGCCTTTCCAGGTTGCTTGGTTGGCCAAAAAGGGCGTATGCATTTTTTCCTGAATATATTCAGGAAAAAACGCATACGCCCTTTTTGGCCAAGGGCATCATTGTCCACGTTTTGCCGCTTTTCATGTGCTTTCAAGACGATTCGAATCTACTTCCTGAAATCTGTTTCCTGAAATTCTGCCTTGCTTTCAAAGTCTCTTCGTTGCCTTCCCTTAATATATTTGTGGACGAGAGGTATCATTTAAAACTCTGCAGGTTTGTGAATTGCAGTGCCCCTGAGCTCCATTTTTCAACTCGCTTTTTTGGGAGCTGGCCGCTAAAGCGCAGGATTGCTTCAGGCCCTCTTCTGGTTCTGGGGGGCAGGTTGAGCTTGTGCTTAATTCTTCTTCCTGATGGGAAAATAGAGTGACCTGTGCCTGTCCCAACACCTAGAGCTAGTCTCTCATTGGTTCCCCCTCTTCCCGTTCATCCTCAGGACAAATTGCAACCTGTACGGAACAGGAGGTTAAAGGTGCTCATTCTCCAAGGAGGGAGATGGCTAGTAAAGCGGCTGAAATGGTGAACCTGAACACAAGTAGATGAGAAATGAGGTGCGTTTTAGAAACCTTTCCCCATTACACGGTGTACCATCTTCTGGGTTTCTCATGCAAGTTTTCGACGTAGGAAGATGCCCTAAAACCTGGAGATTTGGGGCCCATGGGATGGCTACCATGCAGTATTACTTGAAAGGGTCTGCGTTGGCTCACCCAACCTCACCGAACCTCTCAGCCCCAAGAGTGTCCACCCTTATGTCTCAATCAGCTGTGGGTCTAGATATGGTCAATCCAGGTTGCATCACAGCCCCTGAATGAATTTTGCAAGAATTTCTCTCTCTTTCACTGTCTTTGTTTCACGGGTTTTGAAAAGTAATTTATTTTTATAATGGGGTTTAGCTGCTTTTCACGGCTGTGTTTATGCCGCTTTACACCGCCCTTGACTCACTTACAGAGAGATATCAATACATAGGTTTGAAGATTCTTACTAGTCAGATATATTCTTGTGCGGTGAATAGGGGGTGTTGAGTCCAGTTCACTGAAAAAGGAATAGGTCTTGTCTCTTACATATTGGGTTTATGGAACGGTATCGGAGCTAATTTGAAACCCTTGTTTTATGCATCACCCCACTTCACCTTTCCCGTTCAGCAGCCATAGTGTGTTTTCTAAACATGTGACTCTGTTCTGTTTTGTAATTCAGTTCAAGTGTAGCGGTTTTTACATTCCCTCTCTAAGTGATATCTTACGATAAGTGTCTTTTTCTGTGTGACTTATTTCACTTAGAATCGTCGTACCTAAATCCACTCATCGTGCTGCTACTAGCCTTATGACGTTGATTTCATGGCTGAGTGATATTCCATTGTACATGAGGACCACAACTTCTTTATCCATTTTTCTCTTTCCTAGGATATTTAAGGTGTAATGAAGTGGGGGTTCCTGTCAACAGAGCAGCCCTAAACTTTGGGGTGCCTGTGTCTTGCTGATTTTTAGTTTTCCCAATTTATACGCCCATGAGTGGAAGTGCCCTATGCTCTCCAAGCTGTGTTTTTTAGATGTTTCAGAACACACCGTACACTTCTCCAGAGTGGCTGTTGGCAATTTACATCCCACCCATCAGCGTAGCAAGGCTCCCATTTCTCCATGGCCGGTCCTGCATTTCTGGTTTGGACACTTTTTTCCGCATGGCCCTTTTGCCCGCTGGGAAGCCACACTTCTTTGGAGCGCTGATTTGCCTTTCCAGGTTGCTTGGTTGGCCAAAAAGGGCGTATGCGTTTTTTCCTGAATATATTCAGGAAAAAACGCATACGCCCTTTTTGGCCAAGGGCATCATTGTCCACGTTTTGCCGCTTTTCATGTGCTTTCAAGGCGATTCGAATCTACCTCCTGAAATCTGTTTCCTGCAATTCTGCCTTGCTTTCAAAGCCTCTTCGTTGCCTTCCCTTAATATATTTGTGGAAGAGAGGTATCATTTAAAACTCTGCAGGTTTGTGAATTGCAGTGTCCCTGAGCTCCATTGTTCAACTCGCTTTTTTGGGAGCTGGCCGCAAAAGCGCAGGATTGCTTCAGGCCCTCTTCTGCTTCTGGGGGGCAGGCTGAGCTTGTGCTTAATTCTTCTTCCTGATGGGAAAATAGAGTGACCTGTGCCTGTCCCAACACCTAGAGCTAGTCTCTCATTGGTTGCCCCTCTTCCCGTTCATCCTCAGGACAAATTGCAACCTGTACGGAACCGGAGGTTAAAGGTGCTGATTCTCCAAGGAGGGAGATGGCTAGTAAATCGGCTGGAATGGCGAACCCGAGCAAAGGAGATGAGAAATGAGGTGCGTTTTAGAAACCTTTCCCGATCACACGGTGTACCATCTTCTGGGTTTCTCATGCCTGTTTTCGATGTAGGAAGATGCCCTTGAAAATGGAGATTTGGGACCCATGGGATGGGTACCATGCAGTATTACTTGAAAGGGTCTGCGTTGGCTCACCCAACCTCACCGAACCTCTCAGACCCAAGAGTGTCCACCCTTATGTCTCAATCAGCTGTGGGTCTAGATATGGTCAATCCAGGTTGCATCACAGCTCCTGAACGAATTTTGTAAGAATTTCTCTCTCTTTCACTGTCTTTGTTTCACGGGTTTTGAAAAGTAATTTATTTTTATAATGGGGTTTAGCTGCTTTTCACGGCTGTGTTTAGGCCGCTTTACACCCCCTTGACTCACTTACAGAGAGATATCAATACATAGGTTTGAAGATTCTTACTAGTCAGATATATTCTTGTGCGGTGAATAGGGGGTGTTGAGTCCAGTTCACTGAAAAAGGAATAGGTCTTGTCTCTTACATATTGGGTTTATGGAACGGTATCGGAGCTAATTTGAAACCCTTGTTTTATGCATCACCCCACTTCACCTTTCCCGTTCAGCAGCCATAGTGTGTTTCCTAAACGTGTGACTCTGTTCTGTTTTGCAATTCAGTTCAAGTGTAGCGGTTTTTACATTCCCTCTAGAAGTGATATCTTAGGATAAGTGTCTTTTTCTGTGTGACTTATTTCACTTAGAATCGTCGTACCTAAATCCACTCATCGTGCTGCTACTAGCCTTATGACGTTGATTTCAAGGCTGCGTGATATTCCATTGTACATGAGGACAACAACTTCTTTATCCATTTTTCTCTTTCCTAGGATATTTAAGGTGTAATGAAGTGGGGGTTCTTGTCAACAGAGCAGCCCTAAACTTTGGGGTGCCTGTGTCTTGCTGATTTTTAGTTTTCCCAATTTATACGCCCATGAGTGGAAGTGCCCTATGCTCTCCAAGCTGTGTTTTTTAGATGTTTCAGAACACACCGTACACTTCTCCAGAGTGGCTGTTGGCAATTTACATCCCACCCATCAGCGTAGCAAGGCTCCCATTTCTCCATGGCCGGTCCTGCATTTCTGGTTTGGACACTTTTTTCCGCATGGCCCTTTTGCCCACTGGGAAGCCAGACTTCTTTGGAGCGCTGATTTGCCTTTCCAGGTTTCTTGGTTGGCCAAAACGGGCTTATGAGTTTTTTCCTGAATATATTCAGGAAAAAACGCATACGCCCTTTTTGGCCAAGGGCATCATTGTCCACGTTTTGCCGCTTTTCATGTGCTTTCAAGGTGATTCGAATCTACCTCCTGAAATCTGTTTCCTGCAATTCTGCCTTGCTTTCAAAGCCTCTTCGTTGCCTTCCCTTAATATATTTGTGGACGAGAGGTATCATTTAAAACTCTGCATGTTTGTGAATTGCAGGGCCCCTGAGCTCCATTTTTCAACTCGCTTTTTTGGGAGCTGGCCGCAAAAGCGCAGGATTGCTTCAGGCCCTCTTCTGGTTCTGGGGGGCAGGCTGAGCTTGTGCTTAATTCTTCTTCCTGATGGGAAAATAGAGTGACCTGTGCCTGTCCCAACACCTAGAGCTAGTCTCTCATTGGTTCCCCCTCTTCCCGTTCATCCTCAGGACAAATTGCAACCTGTACGGAACAGGAGGTTAAAGGTGCTGATTCTCCAAGGAGGGAGATGGCTAGTAAATCGGCTGGAAGGGCGAACCCGAGCAAAGGAGATGAGAAATGAGGTGCGTTTTAGAAACCTTTCCCGATCACACGGTGTACCATCTTCTGGGTTTCTCATGCCTGTTTTCGATGTAGGAAGATGCCCTTGAACCTGGAGATTTGGGACCCATGGGATGGGTACCATGCAGTATTACTTGAAAGGGTCTGCGTAGGCTCACCCAACCTCACCGAAACTCTCAGCCCCAAGAGCGTCCACCCTTATGTCTCAATCAGCTGTGGGTCTAGATATGGTCAATCCAGGTTGCATCACAGCCCCTGAACGAATTTTGTAAGAATTTCTCTCTCTTTCACTGTCTTTGTTTCACGGGTTTTGAAAAGTAATTTATTTTTATAATGGGGTTTAGCTGCTTTTCACGGCTGTGTTTATGCCGCTTTACACCCCCTTGACTCACTTACAGAGAGATATCAATACATAGGTTTGAAGATTCTTACTAGTCAGATATATTCTTGTGCGGTGAATAGGGGGTGTTGAGTCCAGTTCACTGAAAAAGGAATAGGTCTTGTCTCTTACATATTGGGTATATGGAACGGTATCTGAGCTAATTTGAAACCCTTGTTTTATGCATCACCCCACCTCACCTTTCCCGTTCAGCAGCCATAGTGTGTTTCCTAAACGTGTGACTCTGTTCTGTTTTGCAATTCAGTTCAAGTGTAGCGGTTTTTACATTCCCTCTAGAAGTGATATCTTAGGATAAGTGTCATTTTCTGTGTGACTTATTTCACTTAGAATCGTCGTAGCTAAATCCACTCATCGTGCTGCTACTAGCCTTATGACGTTGATTTCATGGCTGAGTGATATTCCATTGTACATGAGGACCACAACTTCTTTATCCATTTTTCTCTTTCCTAGGATGTTTAAGGTGTAATGAAGTGGGGGTTCTTGTCAACAGAGCAGCCCTAAACTTTGGGGTGCCTGTGTCTTGCTGATTTTTAGTTTTCCCAATTTATACGCCCATGATTGGAAGTGCCCTATGCTCTCCAAGCTGTGTTTTTTAGATGTTTCGGAACACACCGTACACTCCTCCAGAGTGGCTGTTGGCAATTTACATCCCACCCATCAGCGTAGCAAGGCTCCCATTTCTCCATGGCCGGTCCTGCATTTCTGGTTTGGACACTTTTTCCTCATGGCCCTTTTGCCCGCTGGGAAGCCACACTTCTTTGGAGCGCTGATTTGCCTTTCCAGGTTGCTTGGTTGGCCAAAAAGGGCGTATGCGTTTTTTCCTGAATATATTCAGGAAAAAACGCATACGCCCTTTTTGGCCAAGGGCATCATTGTCCACGTTTTGCCGCTTTTCATGTGCTTGCAAGGCGATTCGAATCTACCTCCTGAAATCTGTTTCCTGCAATTCTGCCTTGCTTTCAAAGCCTCTTCGTTGCCTTCCCTTAATATATTTGTGGAAGAGAGGTATCATTTAAAACTCTGCAGGTTTGTGAATTGCAGTGTCCCTGAGCTCCATTTTTCAACTCGCTTTTTTGGGAGCTGGCCGCAAAAGCGCAGGATTGCTTCAGGCCCTCTTCTGCTTCTGGGGGGCAGGCTGAGCTTGTGCTTAATTCTTCTTCCTGATGGGAAAATAGAGTGACCTGTGCCTGTCCCAACACCTAGAGCTAGTCTCTCATTGGTTGCCCCTCTTCCCGTTCATCCTCAGGACAAATTGCAACCTGTACGGAACTGGAGGTTAAAGGTGCTGATTCTCCAAGGAGGGAGATGGCTAGTAAATCGGCTGGAATGGCGAACCCGAGCAAAGGAGATGAGAAATGAGGTGCGTTTTAGAAACCTTTCCCGATCACACGGTGTACCATCTTCTGGGTTTCTCATGCCTGTTTTCGATGTAGGAAGATGCCCTTGAAAATGGAGATTTGGGACCCATGGGATGGGTACCATGCAGTATTACTTGAAAGGGTCTGCGTTGGCTCACCCAACCTCACCGAACCTCTCAGACCCAAGAGTGTCCACCCTTATGTCTCAATCAGCTGTGGGTCTAGATATGGTCAATCCAGGTTGCATCACAGCTCCTGAACGAATTTTGTAAGAATTTCTCTCTCTTTCACTGTCTTTGTTTCACGGGTTTTGAAAAGTAATTTATTTTTATAATGGGGTTTAGCTGCTTTTCACGGCTGTGTTTAGGCCGCTTTACACGCCCTTGACTCACTTACAGAGAGATATCAATACATAGGTTTGAAGATTCTTACTAGTCAGATATATTCTTGTGCGGTGAATAGGGGGTGTTGAGTCCAGTTCACTGAAAAAGGAATAGGTCTTGTCTCTTACATATTGGGTATATGGAACGGTATCTGAGCTAATTTGAAACCCTTGTTTTATGCATCACCCCACCTCACCTTTCCCGTTCAGCAGCCATAGTGTGTTTCCTAAACGTGTGACTCTGTTCTGTTTTGCAATTCAGTTCAAGTGTAGCGGTTTTTACATTCCCTCTAGAAGTGATATCTTAGGATAAGTGTCTTTTTCTGTGTGACTTATTTCACTTAGAATCGTCGTAGCTAAATCCACTCATCGTGCTGCTACTAGCCTTATGACGTTGATTTCATGGCTGAGTGATATTCCATTGTACATGAGGACCACAACTTCTTTATCCATTTTTCTCTTTCCTAGGATATTTAAGGTGTAATGAAGTGGGGGTTCTTGTCAACAGAGCAGCCCTAAACTTTGGGGTGCCTGTGTCTTGCTGATTTTTAGTTTTCCCAATTTATACGCCCATGATTGGAAGTGCCCTATGCTCTCCAAGCTGTGTTTTTTAGATGTTTCGGAACACACCGTACACTCCTCCAGAGTGGCTGTTGGCAATTTACATCCCACCCATCAGCGTAGCAAGGCTCCCATTTCTCCATGGCCGGTCCTGCATTTCTGCTTTGGACACTTTTTTCCGCATGGCCCTTTTGCCCGCTGGGAAGGGAGACTTCTTTGGAGTGATGATTTGCCTTTCCAGGTTGCTTGGTTGGCCAAAGAGGGCGCATGCGTTTTTTCCTGAATATATTCAGGAAAAAACGCATACGCCCTTTTTGGCCAAGGGCATCATTGTCCACGTTTTGCCGCTTTTCATGTGCTTTCAAGGCGATTCGAATCTACCTCCTGAAAACTGTTTCCTGCAATTCTGCCTTGCTTTCAAAGACTCTTCGTTGCCTTCCCTTAATATATTTGTGGACGAGAGGTATCATTAAAAACTCTGCAGGTTTGTGAATTGCAGGGCCCCTGAGCTCCATTTTTCAACTCGCTTTTTTGGGAGCTGGCCGCAAAAGCGCAGGATTGCTTCAGGCCCTCTTCTGGTTCTGGGGGGCAGGCTGAGCTTGTGCTTAATTCTTCTTCCTGATGGGAAAATAGAGTGACCTGTGCCTGTCCCAACACCTAGAGCTAGTCTCTCATTGGTTCCCCCTCTTCCCGTTCATCCTCAGGACAAATTGCAACCTGTACGGAACAGGAGGTTAAAGGTGCTGATTCTCCAAGGAGGGAGATGGCTAGTAAATCGGCAGGAAGGGCGAACCCGAGCAAAGGAGATGAGAAATGAGGTGCGTTTTAGAAACCTTTCCCGATCACACGGTGTACCATCTTCTGGGTTTCTCATGCCTGTTTTCGATGTAGGAAGATGCCCTTGAACCTGGAGATTTGGGACCCATGGGATGGGTACCATGCAGTATTACTTGAAAGGGTCTGCGTTGGCTCACCCAACCTCACCGAAACTCTCAGCCCCAAGAGCGTCCACCCTTATGTCTCAATCAGCTGTGGGTCTAGATATGGTCAATCCAGGTTGCATCACAGCCCCTGAACGAATTTTGTAAGAATTTCTCTCTCTTTCACTGTCTTTGTTTCACGGGTTTTGAAAAGTAATTTATTTTTATAATGGGGTTTAGCTGCTTTTCACGGCTGTGTTTATGCCGCTTTACACCCCCTTGACTCACTTACAGAGAGATATCAATACATAGGTTTGAAGATTCTTACTAGTCAGATATATTCTTGTGTGGTGAATAGGGGGTGTTGAGTCCAGTTCACTGAAAAAGGAATAGGTCTTGTCTCTTACATATTGGGTTTATGGAACGGTATCGGAGCTAATTTGAAACCCTTGTTTTATGCATCACCCCACCTCACCTTTCCCGTTCAGCAGCCATAGTGTGTTTCCTAAACGTGTGACTCTGTTCTGTTTTGCAATTCAGTTCAAGTGTAGCGGTTTTTACATTCCCTCTAGAAGTGATATCTTAGGATAAGTGTCTTTTTCTGTGTGACTTATTTCACTTAGAATCGTCGTAGCTAAATCCACTCATCGTGCTGCTACTAGCCTTATGACGTTGATTTCATGGCTGAGTGATATTCCATTGTACATGAGGACCACAACTTCTTTATCCATTTTTCTCTTTCCTAGGATATTTAAGGTGTAATGAAGTGGGGGTTCTTGTCAACAGAGCAGCCCTAAACTTTGGGGTGCCTGTGTCTTGCTGATTTTTAGTTTTCCCAATTTATACGCCCATGATTGGAAGTGCCCTATGCTCTCCAAGCTGTGTTTTTTAGATGTTTCGGAACACACCGTACACTCCTCCAGAGTGGCTGTTGGCAATTTACATCCCACCCATCAGCGTAGCAAGGCTCCCATTTCTCCATGGCCGGTCCTGCATTTCTGGTTTGGACACTTTTTCCTCATGGCCCTTTTGCCCGCTGGGAAGCCACACTTCTTTGGAGCGCTGATTTGCCTTTCCAGGTTGCTTGGTTGGCCAAAAAGGGCGTATGCGTTTTTTCCTGAATATATTCAGGAAAAAACGCATACGCCCTTTTTGGCCAAGGGCATCATTGTCCACGTTTTGCCGCTTTTCATGTGCTTTCAAGACGATTCGAATCTACTTCCTGAAATCTGTTTCCTGCAATTCTGCCTTGCTTTCAAAGTCTCTTCGTTGCCTTCCCTTAATATATTTGTGGACGAGAGGTATCATTTAAAACTCTGCAGGTTTGTGAATTGCAGTGCCCCTGAGCTCCATTTTTCAACTCGCTTTTTTGGGAGCTGGCCGCTAAAGCGCAGGATTGCTTCAGGCCCTCTTCTGGTTCTGGGGGGCAGGTTGAGCTTGTGCTTAATTCTTCTTCCTGATGGGAAAATAGAGTGACCTGTGCCTGTCCCAACACCTAGAGCTAGTCTCTCATTGGTTCCCCCTCTTCCCGTTCATCCTCAGGACAAATTGCAACCTGTACGGAACAGGAGGTTAAAGGTGCTGATTCTCCAAGGAGGGAGATGGCTAGTAAATCGGCTGGAAGGGCGAACCCGAGCAAAGGAGATGAGAAATGAGGTGCGTTTTAGAAACCTTTCCCGATCACACGGTATACCATCTTCTGGGTTTCTCATGCCTGTTTTCGATGTAGGAAGATGCCCTTGAACCTGGAGATTTGGGACCCATGGGATGGGTACCATGCAGTATTACTTGAAAGGGTCTGCGTTGGCTCACCCAACCTCACCGAACCTCTCAGCCCCAAGAGTGTCCACCCTTATGTCTCAATCAGCTGTGGGTCTAGATATGGTCAATCCAGGTTGCATCACAGCCCCTGAACGAATTTTGTAAGAATTTCTCTCTCTTTCACTGTCTTTGTTTCACGGGTTTTGAAAAGTAATTTATTTATATAATGGGGTGTAGCTGCTTTTCCCGGCTGTGTTTATGCCGCTTTACACCCCCTTGACTCACTTACAGAGAGATATCAATACATAGGTTTGAAGATTCTTACTAGTCAGATATATTCTTGTGCGGTGAATAGGGGGTGTTGAGTCCAGTTCACTGAAAAAGGAATAGGTCTTGTCTATTACATATTGGGTTTATGGAACGGTATCTGAGCTAATTTGAAACCCTTGTTTTATGCATCACCCCAACTCACCTTTCCCGTACAGCAGCCATAGTGTGTTTCCTAAACGTGTGACTCTGTTCTGTTTTGCAATTCAGTTCAAGTGTAGCGGTTTTTACATTCCCTCTAGAAGTGATATCTTAGGATAAGTGTCTTTTTCTGTGTGACTTATTTCACTTAAAATCGTCGTACCTAAATCCACTCATCGTGCTGCTACTAGCCTTATGACGTTGATTTCATGGCTGAGTGATATTCCATTGTACATGAGGACCACAACTTCTTTATCCATTTTTCTCTTTCCTAGGATATTTAAGGTGTAATGAAGTGGGGGTTCTTGTCAACAGAGCAGCCCTAAACTTTGGGGTGCCTGTGTCTTGCTGATTTTTAGTTTTCCCAATTTATACGCCCATGAGTGGAAGTGCCCTATGCTCTCCAAGCTGTGTTTTTTAGATGTTTCAGAACACACCGTACACTTCTCCAGAGTGGCTGTTGGCAATTTACATCCCACCCATCAGCGTAGCAAGGCTCCCATTTCTCCATGGCCGGTCCTGCATTTCTGCTTTGGACACTTTTTTCCGCATGGCCCTTTTGCCCGCTGGGAAGGGAGACTTCTTTGGAGTGATGATTTGCCTTTCCAGGTTGCTTGGTTGGCCAAAGAGGGCGCATGCGTTTTTTCCTGAATATATTCAGGAAAAAACGCATACGCCCTTTTTGGCCAAGGGCATCATTGTCCACGTTTTGCCGCTTTTCATGTGCTTTCAAGGCGATTCGAATCTACCTCCTGAAAACTGTTTCCTGCAATTCTGCCTTGCTTTCAAAGACTCTTCGTTGCCTTCCCTTAATATATTTGTGGACGAGAGGTATCATTAAAAACTCTGCAGGTTTGTGAATTGCAGGGCCCCTGAGCTCCATTTTTCAACTCGCTTTTTTGGGAGCTGGCCGCAAAAGCGCAGGATTGCTTCAGGCCCTCTTCTGGTTCTGGGGGGCAGGCTGAGCTTGTGCTTAATTCTTCTTCCTGATGGGAAAATAGAGTGACCTGTGCCTGTCCCAACACCTAGAGCTAGTCTCTCATTGGTTCCCCCTCTTCCCGTTCATCCTCAGGACAAATTGCAACCTGTACGGAACAGGAGGTTAAAGGTGCTGATTCTCCAAGGAGGGAGATGGCTAGTAAATCGGCAGGAAGGGTGAACCCGAGCAAAGGAGATGAGAAATGAGGTGCGTTTTAGAAACCTTTCCCGATCACACGGTGTACCATCTTCTGGGTTTCTCATGCCTGTTTTCGATGTAGGAAGATGCCCTTGAACCTGGAGATTTGGGACCCATGGGATGGGTACCATGCAGTATTACTTGAAAGGGTCTGCGTTGGCTCACCCAACCTCACCGAACCTCTCAGCCCCAAGAGTGTCCACCCTTATGTCTCAATCAGCTGTGGGTCTAGATATGGTCAATCCAGGTTGCATCACAGCCCCTGAACGAATTTTGTAAGAATTTCTCTCTCTTTCACTGTCTTTGTTTCACGGGTTTTGAAAAGTAATTTATTTTTATAATGGGGTTTAGCTGCTTTTCACGGCTGTGTTTATGCCGCTTTACACCCCCTTGACTCACTTACAGAGAGATATCAATACATAGGTTTGAAGATTCTTACTAGTCAGATATATTCTTGTACGGTGAATAGGGGGTGTTGAGTCCAGTTCACTGAAAAAGGAATAGGTCTTGTCTCTTACATATTGGGTTTATGGAACGGTATCGGAGCTAATTTGAAACCCTTGTTTTATGCATCACCCCACCTCACCTTTCCCGTTCAGCAGCCATAGTGTGTTTCCTAAACGTGTGACTCTGTTCTGTTTTGCAATTCAGTTCAAGTGTAGCGGTTTTTACATTCCCTCTAGAAGTGATATCTTAGGATAAGTGTCTTTTTCTGTGTGACTTATTTCACTTAGAATCGTCGTAGCTAAATCCACTCATCGTGCTGCTACTAGCCTTATGACGTTGATTTCATGGCTGAGTGATATTCCATTGTACATGAGGACCACAACTTCTTTATCCATTTTTCTCTTTCCTAGGATATTTAAGGTGTAATGAAGTGGGGGTTCTTGTCAACAGAGCAGCCCTAAACTTTGGGGTGCCTGTGTCTTGCTGATTTTTAGTTTTCCCAATTTATACGCCCATGATTGGAAGTGCCCTATGCTCTCCAAGCTGTGTTTTTTAGATGTTTCGGAACACACCGTACACTCCTCCAGAGTGGCTGTTGGCAATTTACATCCCACCCATCAGCGTAGCAAGGCTCCCATTTCTCCATGGCCGGTCCTGCATTTCTGGTTTGGACACTTTTTCCTCATGGCCCTTTTGCCCGCTGGGAAGCCACACTTCTTTGGAGCGCTGATTTGCCTTTCCAGGTTGCTTGGTTGGCCAAAAAGGGCGTATGCGTTTTTTCCTGAATATATTCAGGAAAAAACGCATACGCCCTTTTTGGCCAAGGGCATCATTGTCCACGTTTTGCCGCTTTTCATGTGCTTTCAAGACGATTCGAATCTACTTCCTGAAATCTGTTTCCTGCAATTCTGCCTTGCTTTCAAAGTCTCTTCGTTGCCTTCCCTTAATATATTTGTGGACGAGAGGTATCATTTAAAACTCTGCAGGTTTGTGAATTGCAGTGCCCCTGAGCTCCATTTTTCAACTCGCTTTTTTGGGAGCTGGCCGCTAAAGCGCAGGATTGCTTCAGGCCCTCTTCTGGTTCTGGGGGGCAGGTTGAGCTTGTGCTTAATTCTTCTTCCTGATGGGAAAATAGAGTGACCTGTGCCTGTCCCAACACCTAGAGCTAGTCTCTCATTGGTTCCCCCTCTTCCCGTTCATCCTCAGGACAAATTGCAACCTGTACGGAACAGGAGGTTAAAGGTGCTGATTCTCCAAGGAGGGAGATGGCTAGTAAATCGGCTGGAAGGGCGAACCCGAGCAAAGGAGATGAGAAATGAGGTGCGTTTTAGAAACCTTTCCCGATCACACGGTATACCATCTTCTGGGTTTCTCATGCCTGTTTTCGATGTAGGAAGATGCCCTTGAACCTGGAGATTTGGGACCCATGGGATGGGTACCATGCAGTATTACTTGAAAGGGTCTGCGTTGGCTCACCCAACCTCACCGAACCTCTCAGCCCCAAGAGTGTCCACCCTTATGTCTCAATCAGCTGTGGGTCTAGATATGGTCAATCCAGGTTGCATCACAGCCCCTGAACGAATTTTGTAAGAATTTCTCTCTCTTTCACTGTCTTTGTTTCACGGGTTTTGAAAAGTAATTTATTTTTATAATGGGGTGTAGCTGCTTTTCACGGCTGTGTTTATGCCGCTTTACACCCCCTTGACTCACTTACAGAGAGATATCAATACATAGGTTTGAAGATTCTTACTAGTCAGATATATTCTTGTGCGGTGAATAGGGGGTGTTGAGTCCAGTTCACTGAAAAAGGAATAGGTCTTGTCTCTTACATATTGGGTTTATGGAACGGTATCGGAGCTAATTTGAAACCCTTGTTTTATGCATCACCCCACCTCACCTTTCCCGTTCAGCAGCCATAGTGTGTTTCCTAAACGTGTGACTCTGTTCTGTTTTGCAATTCAGTTCAAGTGTAGCGGTTTTTACATTCCCTCTAGAAGTGATATCTTAGGATAAGTGTCTTTTTCTGTGTGACTTATTTCACTTAGAATCGTCGTAGCTAAATCCACTCATCGTGCTGCTACTAGCCTTATGACGTTGATTTCATGGCTGAGTGATATTCCATTGTACATGAGGACCACAACTTCTTTATCCATTTTTCTCTTTCCTAGGATATTTAAGGTGTAATGAAGTGGGGGTTCTTGTCAACAGAGCAGCCCTAAACTTTGGGGTGCCTGTGTCTTGCTGATTTTTAGTTTTCCCAATTTATACGCCCATGATTGGAAGTGCCCTATGCTCTCCAAGCTGTGTTTTTTAGATGTTTCGGAACACACCGTACACTCCTCCAGAGTGGCTGTTGGCAATTTACATCCCACCCATCAGCGTAGCAAGGCTCCCATTTCTCCATGGCCGGTCCTGCATTTCTGGTTTGGACACTTTTTCCTCATGGCCCTTTTGCCCGCTGGGAAGCCACACTTCTTTGGAGCGCTGATTTGCCTTTCCAGGTTGCTTGGTTGGCCAAAAAGGGCGTATGCGTTTTTTCCTGAATATATTCAGGAAAAAACGCATACGCCCTTTTTGGCCAAGGGCATCATTGTCCACGTTTTGCCGCTTTTCATGTGCTTTCAAGACGATTCGAATCTACTTCCTGAAATCTGTTTCCTGCAATTCTGCCTTGCTTTCAAAGTCTCTTCGTTGCCTTCCCTTAATATATTTGTGGACGAGAGGTATCATTTAAAACTCTGCAGGTTTGTGAATTGCAGTGCCCCTGAGCTCCATTTTTCAACTCGCTTTTTTGGGAGCTGGCCGCTAAAGCGCAGGATTGCTTCAGGCCCTCTTCTGGTTCTGGGGGGCAGGTTGAGCTTGTGCTTAATTCTTCTTCCTGATGGGAAAATAGAGTGACCTGTGCCTGTCCCAACACCTAGAGCTAGTCTCTCATTGGTTCCCCCTCTTCCCGTTCATCCTCAGGACAAATTGCAACCTGTACGGAACAGGAGGTTAAAGGTGCTGATTCTCCAAGGAGGGAGATGGCTAGTAAATCGGCTGGAAGGGCGAACCCGAGCAAAGGAGATGAGAAATGAGGTGCGTTTTAGAAACCTTTCCCGATCACACGGTATACCATCTTCTGGGTTTCTCATGCCTGTTTTCGATGTAGGAAGATGCCCTTGAACCTGGAGATTTGGGACCCATGGGATGGGTACCATGCAGTATTACTTGAAAGGGTCTGCGTTGGCTCACCCAACCTCACCGAACCTCTCAGCCCCAAGAGTGTCCACCCTTATGTCTCAATCAGCTGTGGGTCTAGATATGGTCAATCCAGGTTGCATCACAGCCCCTGAACGAATTTTGTAAGAATTTCTCTCTCTTTCACTGTCTTTGTTTCACGGGTTTTGAAAAGTAATTTATTTTTATAATGGGGTGTAGCTGCTTTTCACGGCTGTGTTTATGCCGCTTTACACCCCCTTGACTCACTTACAGAGAGATATCAATACATAGGTTTGAAGATTCTTACTAGTCAGATATATTCTTGTGCGGTGAATAGGGGGTGTTGAGTCCAGTTCACTGAAAAAGGAATAGGTCTTGTCTCTTACATATTGGGTTTATGGAACGGTATCGGAGCTAATTTGAAACCCTTGTTTTATGCATCACCCCACCTCACCTTTCCCGTTCAGCAGCCATAGTGTGTTTCCTAAACGTGTGACTCTGTTCTGTTTTGCAATTCAGTTCAAGTGTAGCGGTTTTTACATTCCCTCTAGAAGTGATATCTTAGGATAAGTGTCTTTTTCTGTGTGACTTATTTCACTTAGAATCGTCGTAGCTAAATCCACTCATCGTGCTGCTACTAGCCTTATGACGTTGATTTCAAGGCTGAGTGATATTCCATTGTACATGAGAACCACAACTTCTTTATCCATTTTTCTCTTTCCTAGGATATTTAAGGTGTAATGAAGTGGGGGTTCTTGTCAACAGAGCAGCCCTAAACTTTGGGGTGCCTGTGTCTTGCTGATTTTTAGTTTTCCCAATTTATACGCCCATGATTGGAAGTGCCCTATGCTCTCCAAGCTGTGTTTTTTAGATGTTTCGGAACACACCGTACACTCCTCCAGAGTGGCTGTTGGCAATTTACATCCCACCCATCAGCGTAGCAAGGCTCCCATTTCTCCATGGCCGGTCCTGCATTTCTGGTTTGGACCCTTTTTCCTCATGGCCCTTTTGCCCGCTGGGAAGCCACACTTCTTTGGAGCGCTGATTTGCCTTTCCAGGTTGCTTGGTTGGCCAAAAAGGGCGTATGCGTTTTTTCCTGAATATATTCAGGAAAAAACGCATACGCCCTTTTTGGCCAAGGGCATCATTGTCCACGTTTTGCCGCTTTTCATGTGCTTTCAAGACGATTCGAATCTACTTCCTGAAATCTGTTTCCTGCAATTCTGCCTTGCTTTCAAAGTCTCTTCGTTGCCTTCCCTTAATATATTTGTGGACGAGAGGTATCATTTAAAACTCTGCAGGTTTGTGAATTGCAGTGCCCCTGAGCTCCATTTTTCAACTCGCTTTTTTGGGAGCTGGCCGCTAAAGCGCAGGATTGCTTCAGGCCCTCTTCTGGTTCTGGGGGGCAGGTTGAGCTTGTGCTTAATTCTTCTTCCTGATGGGAAAATAGAGTGACCTGTGCCTGTCCCAACACCTAGAGCTAGTCTCTCATTGGTTCCCCCTCTTCCCGTTCATCCTCAGGACAAATTGCAACCTGTACGGAACAGGAGGTTAAAGGTGCTGATTCTCCAAGGAGGGAGATGGCTAGTAAATCGGCTGGAAGGGCGAACCCGAGCAAAGGAGATGAGAAATGAGGTGCGTTTTAGAAACCTTTCCCGATCACACGGTATACCATCTTCTGGGTTTCTCATGCCTGTTTTCGATGTAGGAAGATGCCCTTGAACCTGGAGATTTGGGACCCATGGGATGGGTACCATGCAGTATTACTTGAAAGGGTCTGCGTTGGCTCACCCAACCTCACCGAACCTCTCAGCCCCAAGAGTGTCCACCCTTATGTCTCAATCAGCTGTGGGTCTAGATATGGTCAATCCAGGTTGCATCACAGCCCCTGAACGAATTTTGTAAGAATTTCTCTCTCTTTCACTGTCTTTGTTTCACGGGTTTTGAAAAGTAATTTATTTTTATAATGGGGTGTAGCTGCTTTTCACGGCTGTGTTTATGCCGCTTTACACCCCCTTGACTCACTTACAGAGAGATATCAATACATAGGTTTGAAGATTCTTACTAGTCAGATATATTCTTGTGCGGTGAATAGGGGGTGTTGAGTCCAGGTCACTGAAAAAGGAATAGGTCTTGTCTCTTACATATTGGGTTTATGGAACGGTATCGGAGCTAATTTGAAACCCTTGTTTTATGCATCACCCCACCTCACCTTTCCCGTTCAGCAGCCATAGTGTGTTTCCTAAACGTGTGACTCTGTTCTGTTTTGCAATTCAGTTCAAGTGTAGCGGTTTTTACATTCCCTCTAGAAGTGATATCTTAGGATAAGTGTCTTTTTCTGTGTGACTTATTTCACTTAGAATCGTCGTAGCTAAATCCACTCATCGTGCTGCTACTAGCCTTATGACGTTGATTTCAAGGCTGAGTGATATTCCATTGTACATGAGAACCACAACTTCTTTATCCATTTTTCTCTTTCCTAGGATATTTAAGGTGTAATGAAGTGGGGGTTCTTGTCAACAGAGCAGCCCTAAACTTTGGGGTGCCTGTGTCTTGCTGATTTTTAGTTTTCCCAATTTATACGCCCATGATTGGAAGTGCCCTATGCTCTCCAAGCTGTGTTTTTTAGATGTTTCGGAACACACCGTACACTCCTCCAGAGTGGCTGTTGGCAATTTACATCCCACCCATCAGCGTAGCAAGGCTCCCATTTCTCCATGGCCGGTCCTGCATTTCTGGTTTGGACACTTTTTCCTCATGGCCCTTTTGCCCGCTGGGAAGCCACACTTCTTTGGAGCGCTGATTTGCCTTTCCAGGTTGCTTGGTTGGCCAAAAAGGGCGTATGCGTTTTTTCCTGAATATATTCAGGAAAAAACGCATACGCCCTTTTTGGCCAAGGGCATCATTGTCCACGTTTTGCCGCTTTTCATGTGCTTTCAAGGCGATTCGAATCTACCTCCTGAAAACTGTTTCCTGCAATTGTGCCTTGCTTTCAAAGACTCTTCGTTGCCTTCCCTTAATATATTTGTGGACGAGAGGTATCATTAAAAACTCTGCAGGTTTGTGAATTGCAGGGCCCCTGAGCTCCATTTTTCAACTCGCTTTTTTGGGAGCTGGCCGCAAAAGCGCAGGATTGCTTCAGGCCCTCTTCTGGTTCTGGGGGGCAGGCTGAGCTTGTGCTTAATTCTTCTTCCTGATGGGAAAATAGAGTGACCTGTGCCTGTCCCAACACCTAGAGCTAGTCTCTCATTGGTTGCCCCTCTTCCCGTTCATCCTCAGGACAAATTGCAACCTGTACGGAACAGGAGGTTAAAGGTGCTGATTCTCCAAGGAGGGAGATGGCTAGTAAATCGGCAGGAAGGGCGAACCCGAGCAAAGGAGATGAGAAATGAGGTGCGTTTTAGAAACCTTTCCCGATCACACGGTGTACCATCTTCTGGGTTTCTCATGCCGGTTTTCGATGTAGGAAGATGCCCTTGAACCTGGAGATTTGGGACCCATGGGATGGGTACCATGCAGTATTACTTGAAAGGGTCTGCGTTGGCTCACCCAACCTCACCGAAACTCTCAGCCCCAAGAGCGTCCACCCTTATGTCTCAATCAGCTGTGGGTCTAGATATGGTCAATCCAGGTTGCATCACAGCCCCTGAACGAATTTTGTAAGAATTTCTCTCTCTTTCACTGTCTTTGTTTCACGGGTTTTGAAAAGTAATTTATTTTTATAATGGGGTTTAGCTGCTTTTCACGGCTGTGTTTATGCCGCTTTACACCCCCTTGACTCACTTACAGAGAGATATCAATACATAGGTTTGAAGATTCTTACTAGTCAGATATATTCTTGTGCGGTGAATAGGGGGTGTTGAGTCCAGTTCACTGAAAAAGGAATAGGTCTTGTCTCTTACATATTGGGTATATGGAACGGTATCTGAGCTAATTTGAAACCCTTGTTTTATGCATCACCCCACCTCACCTTTCCCGTTCAGCAGCCATAGTGTGTTTCCTAAACGTGTGACTCTGTTCTGTTTTGCAATTCAGTTCAAGTGTAGCGGTTTTTACATTCCCTCTAGAAGTGATATCTTAGGATAAGTGTCTTTTTCTGTGTGACTTATTTCACTTAGAATCGTCGTAGCTAAATCCACTCATCGTGCTGCTACTAGCCTTATGACGTTGATTTCATGGCTGAGTGATATTCCATTGTACATGAGGACCACAACTTCTTTATCCATTTTTCTCTTTCCTAGGATATTTAAGGTGTAATGAAGTGGGGGTTCTTGTCAACAGAGCAGCCCTAAACTTTGGGGTGCCTGTGTCTTGCTGATTTTTAGTTTTCCCAATTTATACGCCCATGATTGGAAGTGCCCTATGCTCTCCAAGCTGTGTTTTTTAGATGTTTCGGAACACACCGTACACTCCTCCAGATTGGCTGTTGGCAATTTACATCCCACCCATCAGCGGAGCAAGGCTCCCATTTCTCCATGGCCGGTCCTGCATTTCTGGTTTGGACACTTTTTCCTCATGGCCCTTTTGCCCGCTGGGAAGCCACACTTCTTTGGAGCGCTGATTTGCCTTTCCAGGTTGCTTGGTTGGCCAAAAAGGGCGTATGCGTTTTTTCCTGAATATATTCAGGAAAAAACGCATACGCCCTTTTTGGCCAAGGGCATCATTGTCCACGTTTTGCCGCTTTTCATGTGCTTTCAAGACGATTCGAATCTACTTCCTGAAATCTGTTTCCTGCAATTCTGCCTTGCTTTCAAAGTCTCTTCGTTGCCTTCCCTTAATATATTTGTGGACGAGAGGTATCATTTAAAACTCTGCAGGTTTGTGAATTGCAGTGCCCCTGAGCTCCATTTTTCAACTCGCTTTTTTGGGAGCTGGCCGCTAAAGCGCAAGATTGCTTCAGGCCCTCTTCTGGTTCTGGGGGGCAGGTTGAGCTTGTGCTTAATTCTTCTTCCTGATGGGAAAATAGAGTGACCTGTGCCTGTCCCAACACCTAGAGCTAGTCTCTCATTGGTTCCCCCTCTTCCCGTTCATCCTCAGGACAAATTGCAACCTGTACGGAACAGGAGGTTAAAGGTGCTGATTCTCCAAGGAGGGAGATGGCTAGTAAATCGGCTGGAAGGGCGAACCCGAGCAAAGGAGATGAGAAATGAGGTGCGTTTTAGAAACCTTTCCCGATCACACGGTGTACCATCTTCTGGGTTTCTCATGCCTGTTTTCGATGTAGGAAGATGCCCTTGAACCTGGAGATTTGGGACCCATGGGATGGGTACCATGCAGTATTACTTGAAAGGGTCTGCGTTGGCTCACCCAACCTCACCGAACCTCTCAGCCCCAAGAGTGTCCACCCTTATGTCTCAATCAGCTGTGGGTCTAGATATGGTCAATCCAGGTTGCATCACAGCCCCTGAACGAATTTTGTAAGAATTTCTCTCTCTTTCACTGTCTTTGTTTCACGGGTTTTGAAAAGTAATTTATTTTTATAATGGGGTGTAGCTGCTTTTCACGGCTGTGTTTATGCCGCTTTACACCCCCTTGACTCACTTACAGAGAGATATCAATACATAGGTTTGAAGATTCTTACTAGTCAGATATATTCTTGTGTGGTGAATAGGGGGTGTTGAGTCCAGTTCACTGAAAAAGGAATAGGTCTTGTCTATTACATATTGGGTTTATGGAACGGTATCTGAGCTAATTTGAAACCCTTGTTTTATGCATCACCCCAACTCACCTTTCCCGTTCAGCAGCCATAGTGTGTTTCCTAAACGTGTGACTCTGTTCTGTTTTGCAATTCAGTTCAAGTGTAGCGGTTTTTACATTCCCTCTAGAAGTGATATCTTAGGATAAGTGTCTTTTTCTGTGTGACTTATTTCACTTAAAATCGTCGTACCTAAATCCACTCATCGTGCTGCTACTAGCCTTATGACGTTGATTTCATGGCTGAGTGATATTCCATTGTACATGAGGACCACAACTTCTTTATCCATTTTTCTCTTTCCTAGGATATTTAAGGTGTAATGAAGTGGGGGTTCTTGTCAACAGAGCAGCCCTAAACTTTGGGGTGCCTGTGTCTTGCTGATTTTTAGTTTTCCCAATTTATACGCCCATGAGTGGAAGTGCCCTATGCTCTCCAAGCTGTGTTTTTTAGATGTTTCAGAACACACCGTACACTTCTCCAGAGTGGCTGTTGGCAATTTACATCCCACCCATCAGCGTAGCAAGGCTCCCATTTCTCCATGGCCGGTCCTGCATTTCTGCTTTGGACACTTTTTTCCGCATGGCCCTTTTGCCCGCTGGGAAGGGAGACTTCTTTGGAGTGATGATTTGCCTTTCCAGGTTGCTTGGTTGGCCAAAGAGGGCGCATGCGTTTTTTCCTGAATATATTCAGGAAAAAACGCATACGCCCTTTTTGGCCAAGGGCATCATTGTCCACGTTTTGCCGCTTTTCATGTGCTTTCAAGGCGATTCGAATCTACCTCCTGAAAACTGTTTCCTGCAATTCTGCCTTGCTTTCAAAGACTCTTCGTTGCCTTCCCTTAATATATTTGTGGACGAGAGGTATCATTAAAAACTCTGCAGGTTTGTGAATTGCAGGGCCCCTGAGCTCCATTTTTCAACTCGCTTTTTTGGGAGCTGGCCGCAAAAGCGCAGGATTGCTTCAGGCCCTCTTCTGGTTCTGGGGGGCAGGCTGAGCTTGTGCTTAATTCTTCTTCCTGATGGGAAAATAGAGTGACCTGTGCCTGTCCCAACACCTAGAGCTAGTCTCTCATTGGTTGCCCCTCTTCCCGTTCATCCTCAGGACAAATTGCAACCTGTACGGAACAGGAGGTTAAAGGTGCTGATTCTCCAAGGAGGGAGATGGCTAGTAAATCGGCAGGAAGGGCGAACCCGAGCAAAGGAGATGAGAAATGAGGTGCGTTTTAGAAACCTTTCCCGATCACACGGTGTACCATCTTCTGGGTTTCTCATGCCTGTTTTCGATGTAGGAAGATGCCCTTGAACCTGGAGATTTGGGACCCATGGGATGGGTACCATGCAGTATTACTTGAAAGGGTCTGCGTTGGCTCACCCAACCTCACCGAACCTCTCAGCCCCAAGAGCGTCCACCCTTATGTCTCAATCAGCTGTGGGTCTAGATATGGTCAATCCAGGTTGCATCACAGCCCCTGAACGAATTTTGTAAGAATTTCTCTCTCTTTCACTGTCTTTGTTTCACGGGTTTTGAAAAGTAATTTATTTTTATAATGGGGTTTAGCTGCTTTTCACGGCTGTGTTTATGCCGCTTTACACCCCCTTGACTCACTTACAGAGAGATATCAATACATAGGTTTGAAGATTCTTACTAGTCAGATATATTCTTGTGCGGTGAATAGGGCGTGTTGAGTCCAGTTCACTGAAAAAGGAATAGGTCTTGTCTCTTACATATTGGGTATATGGAACGGTATCTGAGCTAATTTGAAACCCTTGTTTTATGCATCACCCCACCTCACCTTTCCCGTTCAGCAGCCATAGTGTGTTTCCTAAACGTGTGACTCTGTTCTGTTTTGCAATTCAGTTCAAGTGTAGCGGTTTTTACATTCCCTCTAGAAGTGATATCTTAGGATAAGTGTCTTTTTCTGTGTGACTTATTTCACTTAGAATCGTCGTAGCTAAATCCACTCATCGTGCTGCTACTAGCCTTATGACGTTGATTTCATGGCTGAGTGATATTCCATTGTACATGAGGACCACAACTTCTTTATCCATTTTTCTCTTTCCTAGGATATTTAAGGTGTAATGAAGTGGGGGTTCTTGTCAACAGAGCAGCCCTAAACTTTGGGGTGCCTCTGTCTTGCTGATTTTTAGTTTTCCCAATTTATACGCCCATGAGTGGAAGTGCCCTATGCTCTCCAAGCTGTGTTTTTTAGATGTTTCGGAACACACCGTACACTCCTCCAGATTGGCTGTTGGCAATTTACATCCCACCCATCAGCGGAGCAAGGCTCCCATTTCTCCATGGCCGGTCCTGCATTTCTGGTTTGGACACTTTTTCCTCATGGCCCTTTTGCCCGCTGGGAAGCCACACTTCTTTGGAGCGCTGATTTGCCTTTCCAGGTTGCTTGGTTGGCCAAAAAGGGCGTATGCGTTTTTTCCTGAATATATTCAGGAAAAAACGCATACGCCCTTTTTGGCCAAGGGCATCATTGTCCACGTTTTGCCGCTTTTCATGTGCTTTCAAGACGATTCGAATCTACTTCCTGAAATCTGTTTCCTGCAATTCTGCCTTGCTTTCAAAGTCTCTTCGTTGCCTTCCCTTAATATATTTGTGGACGAGAGGTATCATTTAAAACTCTGCAGGTTTGTGAATTGCAGTGCCCCTGAGCTCCATTTTTCAACTCGCTTTTTTGGGAGCTGGCCGCTAAAGCGCAGGATTGCTTCAGGCCCTCTTCTGGTTCTGGGGGGCAGGTTGAGCTTGTGCTTAATTCTTCTTCCTGATGGGAAAATAGAGTGACCTGTGCCTGTCCCAACACCTAGAGCTAGTCTCTCATTGGTTCCCCCTCTTCCCGTTCATCCTCAGGACAAATTGCAACCTGTACGGAACAGGAGGTTAAAGGTGCTGATTCTCCAAGGAGGGAGATGGCTAGTATATCGGCTGGAAGGGCGAACCCGAGCAAAGGAGATGAGAAATGAGGTGCGTTTTAGAAACCTTTCCCGATCACACGGTGTACCATCTTCTGGGTTTCTCATGCCTGTTTTCGATGTAGGAAGATGCCCTTGAACCTGGAGATTTGGGACCCATGGGATGGGTACCATGCAGTATTACTTGAAAGGGTCTGCGTTGGCTCACCCAACCTCACCGAACCTCTCAGCCCCAAGAGTGTCCACCCTTACGTCTCAATCACCTGTGGGTCTAGATATGGTCAATCCAGGTTGCATCACAGCCCCTGAACGAATTTTGTAAGAATTTCTCTCTCTTTCACTGTCTTTGTTTCACGGGTTTTGAAAAGTAATTTATTTTTATAATGGGGTGTAGCTGCTTTTCACGGCTGTGTTTATGCCGCTTTACACCCCCTTGACTCACTTACAGAGAGATATCAATACATAGGTTTGAAGATTCTTACTAGTCAGATATATTCTTGTGTGGTGAATAGGGGGTGTTGAGTCCAGTTCACTGAAAAAGGAATAGGTCTTGTCTATTACATATTGGGTTTATGGAACGGTATCTGAGCTAATTTGAAACCCTTGTTTTATGCATCACCCCAACTCACCTTTCCCGTTCAGCAGCCATAGTGTGTTTCCTAAACGTGTGACTCTGTTCTGTTTTGCAATTCAGTTCAAGTGTAGCGGTTTTTACATTCCCTCTAGAAGTGATATCTTAGGATAAGTGTCTTTTTCTGTGTGACTTATTTCACTTAAAATCGTCGTACCTAAATCCACTCATCGTGCTGCTACTAGCCTTATGACGTTGATTTCATGGCTGAGTGATATTCCATTGTACATGAGGACCACAACTTCTTTATCCATTTTTCTCTTTCCTAGGATATTTAAGGTGTAATGAAGTGGGGGTTCTTGTCAACAGAGCAGCCCTAAACTTTGGGGTGCCTGTGTCTTGCTGATTTTTAGTTTTCCCAATTTATACGCCCATGAGTGGAAGTGCCCTATGCTCTCCAAGCTGTGTTTTTTAGATGTTTCAGAACACACCGTACACTTCTCCAGAGTGGCTGTTGGCAATTTACATCCCACCCATCAGCGTAGCAAGGCTCCCATTTCTCCATGGCCGGTCCTGCATTTCTGCTTTGGACACTTTTTTCCGCATGGCCCTTTTGCCCGCTGGGAAGGGAGACTTCTTTGGAGTGATGATTTGCCTTTCCAGGTTGCTTGGTTGGCCAAAGAGGGCGCATGCGTTTTTTCCTGAATATATTCAGGAAAAAACGCATACGCCCTTTTTGGCCAAGGGCATCATTGTCCACGTTTTGCCGCTTTTCATGTGCTTTCAAGGCGATTCGAATCTACCTCCTGAAAACTGTTTCCTGCAATTCTGCCTTGCTTTCAAAGACTCTTCGTTGCCTTCCCTTAATATATTTGTGGACGAGATGTATCATTAAAAACTCTGCAGGTTTGTGAATTGCAGGGCCCCTGAGCTCCATTTTTCAACTCGCTTTTTTGGGAGCTGGCCGCAAAAGCGCAGGATTGCTTCAGGCCCTCTTCTGTTTCTGGGGGGCAGGCTGAGCTTGTGCTTAATTCTTCTTCCTGATGGGAAAATAGAGTGACCTGTGCCTGTCCCAACACCTAGAGCTAGTCTCTCATTGGTTCCCCCTCTTCCCGTTCATCCTCAGGACAAATTGCAACCTGTACGGAACAGGAGGTTAAAGGTGCTGATTCTCCAAGGAGGGAGATGGCTAGTAAATCGGCAGGAAGGGCGAACCCGAGCAAAGGAGATGAGAAATGAGGTGCGTTTTAGAAACCTTTCCCGATCACACGGTGTACCATCTTCTGGGTTTCTCATGCCTGTTTTCGATGTAGGAAGATGCCCTTGAACCTGGAGATTTGGGACCCATGGGATGGGTACCATGCAGTATTACTTGAAAGGGTCTGCGTTGGCTCACCCAACCTCACCGAACCTCTCAGCCCCAAGAGTGTCCACCCTTATGTCTCAATCAGCTGTGGGTCTAGATATGGTCAATCCAGGTTGCATCACAGCCCCTGAACGAATTTTGTAAGAATTTCTCTCTCTTTCACTGTCTTTGTTTCACGGGTTTTGAAAAGTAATTTATTTTTATAATGGGGTTTAGCTGCTTTTCACGGCTGTGTTTATGCCGCTTTACACCCCCTTGACTCACTTACAGAGAGATATCAATACATAGGTTTGAAGATTCTTACTAGTCAGATATATTCTTGTGCGGTGAATAGGGGGTGTTGAGTCCAGTTCACTGAAAAAGGAATAGGTCTTGTCTCTTACATATTGGGTTTATGGAACGGTATCGGAGCTAATTTGAAACCCTTGTTTTATGCATCACCCCACCTCACCTTTCCCGTTCAGCAGCCATAGTGTGTTTCCTAAACGTGGGACTCTGTTCTGTTTTGCAATTCAGTTCAAGTGTAGCGGTTTTTACATTCCCTCTATAAGTGATATCTTAGGATAAGTGTCTTTTTCTGTGTGACTTATTTCACTTAGAATCGTCGTACCTAAATCCACTCATCGTGCTGCTACTAGCCTTATGACGTTGATTTCATGGCTGAGTGATATTCCATTGTACATGAGGACCCCAACTTCTGTATGCACTTTTCTCTTTCCTAGGATATTTAAGGTGTAATGAAGTGGGGGTTCTTGTCAACAGAGCAGCCCTAAACTTTGGGGTGCCTGTGTCTTGCTGATTTTTAGTTTTCCCAATTTATACGCCCATGAGTGGAAGTGCCCTATGCTCTCCAAGCTGTGTTTTTTAGATGTTTCAGAACACACCGTACACTTCTCCAGAGTGGCTGTTAGCAATTTACATCCCACCCATCAGCGTAGAAAGGCTCCCATTTCTCCATGGCCGTTCCTGCGTTTCTGGTTTGGACACTTTTTTCCGCATGGCCCTTTTGCCCGCTGGGAAGCGAGACTTCTTTGGAGTGCTGATTTGCCTTTCCAGGTTGCTTGGTTGGCCAAAAAGGGCGTATGCGTTTTTTCCTGAATATATTCAGGAAAAAACGCATACGCCCTTTTTGGCCAAGGGCATCATTGTCCACGTTTTGCCGCTTTTCATGTGCTTTCAAGGCGATTCGAATCTACCTCCTGAAATCTGTTTCCTGCAATTCTGCCTTGCTTTCAAAGCCTCTTCGTTGCCTTCCCTTAATATATTTGTGGACGAGAGGTATCATTTAAAACTCTGCAGGTTTGTGAATTGCAGGGTCCCTGAGCTCCATTTTTCAACTCGCTTTTTTGGGAGCTGGCCGCAAAAGCGCAGGATTGCTTCAGGCCCTCTTCTGGTTCTGGGGGGCAGGCTGAGCTTGTGCTTAATTCTTCTTCCTGATGGGAAAATAGAGTGACCCGTGCCTGTCCCAACACCTAGATCTAGTCTCTCATTGGTTCCCCCTCTTCCCCTTCATCCTCAGGACAAATTGCAACCTGTACGGAACAGCAGGTTAAAGGTGCTGATTCTCCAAGGAGGGAGATGGCTAGTAAATCGGCTGGAAGGGCGAACCCGAGCAAAGGAGATGAGAAATGAGGTGCGTTTTAGAAACCTTTCCCGATCACACGGTGTACCATCTTCTGGGTTTCTCATGCCTGTTTTCGATGTAGGAAGGTGCCCTTGAACCTGGAGATTTGGGACCCATGGGATGGGTACCATGCAGTATTACTTGAAAGGGTCTGCGTTGGCTCACCCAACCTCACCGAACCTCTCAGCCCCAAGAGTGTCCACCCTTATGTCTCAATCAGCTGTGGGTCTAGATATGGTCAATCCAGGTTGCATCACAGCCCCTGAACGAATTTTGTAAGAATTTCTCTCTCTTTCACTGTCTTTCTTTCACGGGTTTTGAAAAGTAATTTATTTTTATAATGGGGTGTAGCTGCTTTTCACGGCTGTGTTTATGCCGCTTTACACCCCCTTGACTCCCTTACAGAGAGATATCAATACATAGGTTTGAAGATTCTTACTAGTCAGATATATTCTTGTGTGGTGAATAGGGGGTGTTGAGTCCAGTTCACTGAAAAAGGAATAGGTCTTGTCTATTACATATTGGGTTTATGGAACGGTATCTGAGCTAATTTGAAACCCTTGTTTTATGCATCACCCCAACTCACCTTTCCCGTTCAGCAGCCATAGTGTGTTTCCTAAACGTGTGACTCTGTTCTGATTTGCAATTCAGTTCAAGTGTAGCGGTTTTTACATTCCCTCTAGAAGTGATATCTTAGGATAAGTGTCTTTTTCTGTGTGACTTATTTCACTTAGAATCGTCGTACCTAAATCCACTCATCGTGCTGCTACTAGCCTTATGACGTTGATTTCATGGCTGAGTGATATTCCATTGTACATGAGGACAACAACTTCTTTATCCATTTTTCTCTTTCCTAGGATATTTAAGGTGTAATGAAGTGGCGGTTCTTGTCAACAGAGCAGCCCTAAACTTTGGGGTGCCTGTGTCTTGCTGATTTTTAGTTTTCCCAATTTATACGCCCATGAGTGGAAGTGCCCTATGCTCTCCAAGCTGTGTTTTTTAGATGTTTCAGAACACACCGTACACTTCTCCAGAGTGGCTGTTGGCAATTTACATCCCACCCATCAGCGTAGCAAGGCTCCCATTTCTCCATGGCCGGTCCTGCATTTCTGCTTTGGACACTTTTTTCCGCATGGCCCTTTTGCCCGCTGGGAAGGGAGACTTCTTTGGAGTGATGATTTGCCTTTCCAGGTTGCTTGGTTGGCCAAAGAGGGCGCATGCGTTTTTTCCTGAATATATTCAGGAAAAAACGCATACGCCCTTTTTGGCCAAGGGCATCATTGTCCACGTTTTGCCGCTTTTCATGTGCTTTCAAGGCGATTCGAATCTACCTCCTGAAAACTGTTTCCTGCAATTCTGCCTTGCTTTCAAAGACTCTTCGTTGCCTTCCATTAATATATTTGTGGACGAGAGGTATCATTAAAAACTCTGCAGGTTTGTGAATTGCAGGGCCCCTGAGCTCCATTTTTCAACTCGCTTTTTTGGGAGCTGGCCGCAAAAGCGCAGGATTGCTTCAGGCCCTCTTCTGGTTCTGGGGGGCAGGCTGAGCTTGTGCTTAATTCTTCTTCCTGATGGGAAAATAGAGTGACCTGTGCCTGTCCCAACACCTAGAGCTAGTCTCTCATTGGTTCCCCCTCTTCCCGTTCATCCTCAGGACAAATTGCAACCTGTACGGAACAGGAGGTTAAAGGTGCTGATTCTCCAAGGAGGGAGATGGCTAGTAAATCGGCAGGAAGGGCGAACCCGAGCAAAGGAGATGAGAAATGAGGTGCGTTTTAGAAACCTTTCCCGATCACACGGTGTACCATCTTCTGGGTTTCTCATGCCTGTTTTCGATGTAGGAAGATGCCCTTGAATCTGGAGATTTGGGACCCATGGGATGGGTACCATGCAGTATTACTTGAAAGGGTCTGCGTTGGCTCACCCAACCTCACCGAACCTCTCAGCCCCAAGAGCGTCCACCCTTATGTCTCAATCAGCTGTGGGTCTAGATATGGTCAATCCAGGTTGCATCACAGCCCCTGAACGAATTTTGTAAGAATTTCTCTCTCTTTCACTGTCTTTGTTTCACGGGTTTTGAAAAGTAATTTATTTTTATAATGGGGTTTAGCTGCTTTTCACGGCTGTGTTTATGCCGCTTTACACCCCCTTGCCTCACTTACAGAGAGATATCAATACATAGGTTTGAAGATTCTTACTAGTCAGATATATTCTTGTGCGGTGAATAGGGGGTGTTGAGTCCAGTTCACTGAAAAAGGAATAGGTCTTGTCTCTTACATATTGGGTATATGGAACGGTATCTGAGCTAATTTGAAAACCTTGTTTTATGCATCACCACAGCTCACCTTTCCCGTTCAGCAGCCATAGTGTGTTTCCTAAATGTGTGACTCTGTTCTGTTTTGCAATTCAGTTCAAGTGTAGCGGTTTTTACATTCCCTCTAGAAGTGATATCTTAGGATAAGTGTCTTTTTCTGTGTGACTTATTTCACTTAGAATCGTCGTAGCTAAATCCACTCATCGTGCTGCTACTAGCCTTATGACGTTGATTTCATGGCTGAGTGATATTCCATTGTACATGAGGACCACAAATTCTTTATCCATTTTTCTCTTTCCTAGTATATTTAAGGTGTAATGAAGTGGGGGTTCTTGTCAACAGAGCAGCCCTAAACTTTGGGGTGCCTGTGTCTTGCTGATTTTTAGTTTTCCCAATTTATACGCCCATGATTGGAAGTGCCCTATGCTCTCCAAGCTGTGTTTTTTAGATGTTTCGGAACACACCGTACACTCCTCCAGAGTGGCTGTTGGCAATTTACATCCCGCCCATCAGCGTAGCAAGGCTCCCATTTCTCCATGGCCGGTCCTGCATTTCTGGTTTGGACACTTTTTTCCTCATGGCCCTTTTGCCCGCTGGGAAGCCACACTTCTTTGGAGCGCTGATTTGCCTTTCCAGGTTGCTTGGTTGGCCAAAAAGGGCGTATGCGTTTTTTCCTGAATATATTCAGGAAAAAACGCATACGCCCTTTTTGGCCAAGGGCATCATTGTCCACGTTTTGCCGCTTTTCATGTGCTTTCAAGACGATTCGAATCTACTTCCTGAAATCTGTTTCCTGCAATTCTGCCTTGCTTTCAAAGTCTCTTCGTTGCCTTCCCTTAATATATTTGTGGACGAGAGGTATCATTTAAAACTCTGCAGGTTTGTGAATTGCAGTGCCCCTGAGCTCCATATTTCAACTCGCTTTTTTGGGAGCTGGCCGCTAAAGCGCAGGATTGCTTCAGGCCCTCTTCTGGTTCTGGGGGGCAGGTTGAGCTTGTGCTTAATTCTTCTTCCTGATGGGAAAATAGAGTGATCTGTGCCTGTCCCAACACCTAGAGCTAGTCTCTCATTGGTTCCCCCTCTTCCCGTTCATCCTCAGGACAAATTGCAACCTGTACGGAACAGGAGGTTAAAGGTGCTGATTCTCCAAGGAGGGAGATGGCTAGTAAATCGGCTGGAAGGGCGAACCCGAGCAAAGGAGATGAGAAATGAGGTGCGTTTTAGAAACCTTTCCCGATCACACGGTGTACCATCTTCTGGGTTTCTCATGCCTGTTTTCGATGTAGGAAGGTGCCCTTGAACCTGGAGATTTGGGACCCATGGGATGGGTACCATGCAGTATTACTTGAAAGGGTCTGCGTTGGCTCACCCAACCTCACCGAACCTCTCAGCCCCAAGAGTGTCCACCCTTATGTCTCAATCAGCTGTGGGTCTAGATATGGTCAATCCAGGTTGCATCACAGCCCCTGAACGAATTTTGTAAGAATTTCTCTCTCTTTCACTGTCTTTCTTTCACGGGTTTTAAAAGTAATTTATTTTTATAATGGGGTGTAGCTGCTTTTCACGGCTGTGTTTATGCCGCTTTACACCCCCTTGACTCCCTTACAGAGAGATATCAATACATAGGTTTGAAGATTCTTACTAGTCAGATATATTCTTGTGTGGTGAATAGGGGGTGTTGAGTCCAGTTCACTGAAAAAGGAATAGGTCTTGTCTATTACATATTGGGTTTATGGAACGGTATCTGAGCTAATTTGAAACCCTTGTTTTATGCATCACCCCAACTCACCTTTCCCGTTCAGCAGCCATAGTGTGTTTCCTAAACGTGTGACTCTGTTCTGATTTGCAATTCAGTTCAAGTGTAGCGGTTTTTACATTCCCTCTAGAAGTGATATCTTAGGATAAGTGTCTTTTTCTGTGTGACTTATTTCACTTAGAATCGTCGTAGCTAAATCCACTCATCGTGCTGCTACTAGCCTTATGACGTTGATTTCATGGCTGAGTGATATTCCATTGTACATGAGGACCACAACTTCTTTATCCATTTTTCTCTTTCCTAGGATATTTAAGGTGTAATGAAGTGGGGGTTCTTGTCAACAGAGCAGCCCTAAACTTTGGGGTGCCTGTGTCTTGCTGATTTTTAGTTTTCCCAATTTATACGCCCATGAGTGGAAGTGCCCTATGCTCTCCAAGCTGTGTTTTTTAGATGTTTCAGAACACACCGTACACTTCTCCAGAGTGGCTGTTGGCAATTTACATCCCACCCATCAGCGTAGCAAGGCTCCCATTTCTCCATGGCCGGTCCTGCATTTCTGGTTTGGACACTTTTTTCCGCATGGCCTTTTTGCCCGCTGGGAAGCGAGACTTCTTTGGAGCGATGATTTGCCTTTCCAGGTTGCTTGGTTGGCCAAAGAGGGCGCATGCGTTTTTTCCTGAATATATTCAGGAAAAAACGCATACGCCCTTTTTGGCCAAGGGCATCATTGTCCACGTTTTGCCGCTTTTCATGTGCTTTCAAGGCGATTCGAATCTACCTCCTGAAATCTGTTTCCTGCAATTCTGCCTTGCTTTCAAAGACTCTTCGTTGCCTTCCCTTAATATATTTGTGGACGAGATGTATCATTAAAAACTCTGCAGGTTTGTGAATTGCAGGGCCCCTGAGCTCCATTTTTCAACTCGCTTTTTTGGGTGCTGGCCGCAAAAGTGCAGGATTGCTTCAGGCCCTCTTCTGGTTCTGGGGGGCAGGCTGAGCTTGTGCTTAATTCTTCTTCCTGATGGGAAAATAGAGTGACCTGTGCCTGTCCCAACACCTAGAGCTAGTCTCTCATTGGTTCACCCTCTTCCCGTTCATCCTCAGGACAAATTGCAACCTGTACGGAACAGGAGGTTAAAGGTGCTGATTCTCTAAGGAGGGAGATGGCTAGTAAATCGGCTGGAAGGGCGAACCCGAGCAAAGGAGATGAGAAATGAGGTGCGTTTTAGAAACCTTTCCCGATCACACGGCGTACCATCTTCTGGGTTTCTCATGCCTGTTTTCGATGTAGGAAGATGCCCTTGAACCTGGAGATTTGGGACCCATGGGATGGGTACCATGCAGTATTACTTGAAAGGGTCTGCGTTGGCTCACCCAACCTCACCGAACCTCTCAGCCCCAAGAGTGTCCACCCTTATGTCTCAATCAGCTGTGGGTCTAGATATGGTCAATCCAGGTTGCATCACAGCCCCTGAACGAATTTTGTAAGAATTTCTCTCTCTTTCACTGTCTTTGTTTCACGGGTTTTGAAAAGTAATTTATTTTTATAATGGGGTTTAGCTGCTTTTCACGGCTGTGTTTATGCCGCTTTACACCCCCTTGACTCACTTACAGAGAGATATCAATACATAGGTTTGAAGATTCTTACTAGTCAGATATATTCTTGTGCGGTGAATAGGGGGTGTTGAGTCCAGTTCACTGAAAAAGGAATAGGTCTTGTCTCTTACATATTGGGTTTATGGAACGGTATCGGAGCTAATTTGAAACCCTTGTTTTATGCATCACCCCACCTCACCTTTCCCGTTCAGCAGCCATAGTGTGTTTCCTAAACGTGTGACTCTGTTCTGTTTTGCAATTCAGTTCAAGTGTAGCGGTTTTTACATTCCCTCTAGAAGTGATATCTTAGGATAAGTGTCTTTTTCTGTGTGACTTATTTCACTTAGAATCGTCGTACCTAAATCCACTCATCGTGCTGCTACTAGCCTTATGACGTTGATTTCAAGGCTGAGTGATATTCCATTGTACATGAGAACCACAACTTCTTTATCCATTTTTCTCTTTCCTAGGATATTTAAGGTGTAATGAAGTGGGGGTTCTTGTCAACAGAGCAGCCCTAAACTTTGGGGTGCCTGTGTCTTGCTGATTTTTAGTTTTCCCAATTTATACGCCCATGAGTGGAAGTGCCCTATGCTCTCCAAGCTGTGTTTTTTAGATGTTTCAGAACACACCGTACACTTCTCCAGAGTGGCTGTTGGCAATTTACATCCCACCCATCAACGTAGCAAGGCTCCCATTTCTCCATGGCCGGTCCTGCATTTCTGCTTTGGACACTTTTTTCCGCATGGCCCTTTTGCCCGCTGGGAAGCGAGACTTCTTTGGAGCGATGATTTGCCTTTCCAGGTTGCTTGGTTGGCCAAAGAGGGTGCATGCGTTTTTTCCTGAATATATTCAGGAAAAAACGCATACGCCCTTTTTAGCCAAGGGCATCATTGTCCACGTTTGGCCGCTTTTCATGTGCTTTCAAGGCGATTCGAATCTACCTCCTGAAATCTGTTTCCTGCAATTCTGCCTTGCTTTCAAAGACTCTTCGTTGCCTTCCCTTAATATATTTGTGGACGAGAGGTATCATTTAAAACTCTGCAGGTTTGTGAATTGCAGGGCCCCTGAGCTCCATTTTTCAACTCGCTTTTTTGGGAGCTGGCCGCAAAAGCGCAGGATTGCTTCAGGCCCTCTTCTGGTTCTGGGGGGCAGGCTGAGCTTGTGCTTAATTCTTCTTCCTGATGGGAAAATAGAGTGACCTGTGCCTGTCCCAACACCTAGAGCTAGTCTCTCATTGGTTGCCCCTCTTCCCGTTCATCCTCAGGACAAATTGCAACCTGTACGGAACAGGAGGTTAAAGGTGCTGATTCTCCAAGGAGGGAGATGGCTAGTAAATCGGCTGGAATGGCGAACCCGAGCAAAGGAGATGAGAAATGAGGTGCGTTTTAGAAACCTTTCCCGATCACACGGTGTACCATCTTCTGGGTTTCTCATGCCTGTTTTCGAAGTAGGAAGATGCCCTTGAACTTGGAGATTTGGGACCCATGGGATGGGTACCATGCAGTATTACTTGAAAGGGTCTGCGTTGGCTCACCCTACCTCACCGAACCTCTCAGCCCCAAGAGTGTCCACCCTTATGTCTCAATCAGCTGTGGGTCTAGATATGGTCAATCCAGGTTGCATCACAGCCCCTGAACGAATTTTGTAAGAATTTCTCTCTCTTTCACTGTCTTTGTTTCACGGGTTTTGAAAAGTAATTTATTTTTATAATGGGGTTTATCTGCTTTTCACGGCTGTGTTTATGCCGCTTTACACCCCCTTGACTCACTTACAGAGAGATATCAATACATAGGTTTGAAGATTCTTACTAGTCAGATATATTCTTGTGCGGTGAATAGGGGGTGTTGAGTCCAGTTCACTGAAAAAGGAATAGGTCTTGTCTCTTACATATTGGGTTTATGGAACGGTATCGGAGCTAATTTGAAACCCTTGTTTTATGCATCACCCCACCTCACCTTTCCCGTTCAGCAGCCATAGTGTGTTTCCTAAACGTGTGACTCTGTTCTGTTTTGCAATTCAGTTCAAGTGTAGCGGTTTTTACATTCCCTCTAGAAGTGATATCTTAGGATAAGTGTCTTTTTCTGTGTGACTTATTTCACTTAGAATCGTCGTACCTAAATCCACTCATCGTGCTGCTACTAGCCTTATGACGTTGATTTCAAGGCTGAGTGATATTCCATTGTACATGAGAACCACAACTTCTTTATCCATTTTTCTCTTTCCTAGGATATTTAAGGTGTAATGAAGTGGGGGTTCTTGTCAACAGAGCAGCCCTAAACTTTGGGGTGCCTGTGTCTTGCTGATTTTTAGTTTTCCCAATTTATACGCCCATGAGTGGAAGTGCCCTATGCTCTCCAAGCTGTGTTTTTTAGATGTTTCAGAACACACCGTACACTTCTCCAGAGTGGCTGTTGGCAATTTACATCCCACCCATCAACGTAGCAAGGCTCCCATTTCTCCATGGCCGGTCCTGCATTTCTGCTTTGGACACTTTTTTCCGCATGGCCTTTTTGCCCGCTGGGAAGCGAGACTTCTTTGGAGCGATGATTTGCCTTTCCAGGTTGCTTGGTTGGCCAAAGAGGGCGCATGCGTTTTTTCCTGAATATATTCAGGAAAAAACGCATACGCCCTTTTTGGCCAAGGGCATCATTGTCCACGTTTTGCCGCTTTTCATGTGCTTTCAAGGCGATTCGAATCTACCTCCTGAAATCTGTTTCCTGCAATTCTGCCTTGCTTTCAAAGACTCTTCGTTGCCTTCCCTTAATATATTTGTGGACGAGATGTATCATTAAAAACTCTGCAGGTTTGTGAATTGCAGGGCCCCTGAGCTCCATTTTTCAACTCGCTTTTTTGGGTGCTGGCCGCAAAAGTGCAGGATTGCTTCAGGCCCTCTTCTGGTTCTGGGGGGCAGGCTGAGCTTGTGCTTAATTCTTCTTCCTGATGGGAAAATAGAGTGACCTGTGCCTGTCCCAACACCTAGAGCTAGTCTCTCATTGGTTCACCCTCTTCCCGTTCATCCTCAGGACAAATTGCAACCTGTACGGAACAGGAGGTTAAAGGTGCTGATTCTCTAAGGAGGGAGATGGCTAGTAAATCGGCTGGAAGGGCGAACCCGAGCAAAGGAGATGAGAAATGAGGTGCGTTTTAGAAACCTTTCCCGATCACACGGCGTACCATCTTCTGGGTTTCTCATGCCTGTTTTCGATGTAGGAAGATGCCCTTGAACCTGGAGATTTGGGACCCATGGGATGGGTACCATGCAGTATTACTTGAAAGGGTCTGCGTTGGCTCACCCAACCTCACCGAACCTCTCAGCCCCAAGAGTGTCCACCCTTATGTCTCAATCAGCTGTGGGTCTAGATATGGTCAATCCAGGTTGCATCACAGCCCCTGAACGAATTTTGTAAGAATTTCTCTCTCTTTCACTGTCTTTGTTTCACGGGTTTTGAAAAGTAATTTATTTTTATAATGGGGTTTAGCTGCTTTTCACGGCTGTGTTTATGCCGCTTTACACCCCCTTGACTCACTTACAGAGAGATATCAATACATAGGTTTGAAGATTCTTACTAGTCAGATATATTCTTGTGCGGTGAATAGGGGGTGTTGAGTCCAGTTCACTGAAAAAGGAATAGGTCTTGTCTCTTACATATTGGGTTTATGGAACGGTATCGGAGCTAATTTGAAACCCTTGTTTTATGCATCACCCCACCTCACCTTTCCCGTTCAGCAGCCATAGTGTGTTTCCTAAACGTGTGACTCTGTTCTGTTTTGCAATTCAGTTCAAGTGTAGCGGTTTTTACATTCCCTCTAGAAGTGATATCTTAGGATAAGTGTCTTTTTCTGTGTGACTTATTTCACTTAGAATCGTCGTACCTAAATCCACTCATCGTGCTGCTACTAGCCTTATGACGTTGATTTCAAGGCTGAGTGATATTCCATTGTACATGAGAACCACAACTTCTTTATCCATTTTTCTCTTTCCTAGGATATTTAAGGTGTAATGAAGTGGGGGTTCTTGTCAACAGAGCAGCCCTAAACTTTGGGGTGCCTGTGTCTTGCTGATTTTTAGTTTTCCCAATTTATACGCCCATGAGTGGAAGTGCCCTATGCTCTCCAAGCTGTGTTTTTTAGATGTTTCAGAACACACCGTACACTTCTCCAGAGTGGCTGTTGGCAATTTACATCCCACCCATCAACGTAGCAAGGCTCCCATTTCTCCATGGCCGGTCCTGCATTTCTGCTTTGGACACTTTTTTCCGCATGGCCCTTTTGCCCGCTGGGAAGCGAGACTTCTTTGGAGCGATGATTTGCCTTTCCAGGTTGCTTGGTTGGCCAAAGAGGGTGCATGCGTTTTTTCCTGAATATATTCAGGAAAAAACGCATACGCCCTTTTTAGCCAAGGGCATCATTGTCCACGTTTGGCCGCTTTTCATGTGCTTTCAAGGCGATTCGAATCTACCTCCTGAAATCTGTTTCCTGCAATTCTGCCTTGCTTTCAAAGACTCTTCGTTGCCTTCCCTTAATATATTTGTGGACGAGAGGTATCATTTAAAACTCTGCAGGTTTGTGAATTGCAGGGCCCCTGAGCTCCATTTTTCAACTCGCTTTTTTGGGAGCTGGCCGCAAAAGCGCAGGATTGCTTCAGGCCCTCTTCTGGTTCTGGGGGGCAGGCTGAGCTTGTGCTTAATTCTTCTTCCTGATGGGAAAATAGAGTGACCTGTGCCTGTCCCAACACCTAGAGCTAGTCTCTCATTGGTTGCCCCTCTTCCCGTTCATCCTCAGGACAAATTGCAACCTGTACGGAACAGGAGGTTAAAGGTGCTGATTCTCCAAGGAGGGAGATGGCTAGTAAATCGGCTGGAATGGCGAACCCGAGCAAAGGAGATGAGAAATGAGGTGCGTTTTAGAAACCTTTCCCGATCACACGGTGTACCATCTTCTGGGTTTCTCATGCCTGTTTTCGAAGTAGGAAGATGCCCTTGAACTTGGAGATTTGGGACCCATGGGATGGGTACCATGCAGTATTACTTGAAAGGGTCTGCATTGGCTCACCCTACCTCACCGAACCTCTCAGCCCCAAGAGTGTCCACCCTTATGTCTCAATCAGCTGTGGGTCTAGATATGGTCAATCCAGGTTGCATCACAGCCCCTGAACGAATTTTGTAAGAATTTCTCTCTCTTTCACTGTCTTTGTTTCACGGGTTTTGAAAAGTAATTTATTTTTATAATGGGGTTTATCTGCTTTTCACGGCTGTGTTTATGCCGCTTTACACCCCCTTGACTCACTTACAGAGAGATATCAATACATAGGTTTGAAGATTCTTACTAGTCAGATATATTCTTGTGCGGTGAATAGGGGGTGTTGAGTCCAGTTCACTGAAAAAGGAATAGGTCTTGTCTCTTACATATTGGGTTTATGGAACGGTATCGGAGCTAATTTGAAACCCTTGTTTTATGCATCACCCCACCTCACCTTTCCCGTTCAGCAGCCATAGTGTGTTTCCTAAACGTGTGACTCTGTTCTGTTTTGCAATTCAGTTCAAGTGTAGCGGTTTTTACATTCCCTCTAGAAGTGATATCTTAGGATAAGTGTCTTTTTCTGTGTGACTTATTTCACTTAGAATCGTCGTACCTAAATCCACTCATCGTGCTGCTACTAGCCTTATGACGTTGATTTCAAGGCTGAGTGATATTCCATTGTACATGAGAACCACAACTTCTTTATCCATTTTTCTCTTTCCTAGGATATTTAAGGTGTAATGAAGTGGGGGTTCTTGTCAACAGAGCAGCCCTAAACTTTGGGGTGCCTGTGTCTTGCTGATTTTTAGTTTTCCCAATTTATACGCCCATGAGTGGAAGTGCCCTATGCTCTCCAAGCTGTGTTTTTTAGATGTTTCAGAACACACCGTACACTTCTCCAGAGTGGCTGTTGGCAATTTACATCCCACCCATCAACGTAGCAAGGCTCCCATTTCTCCATGGCCGGTCCTGCATTTCTGCTTTGGACACTTTTTTCCGCATGGCCCTTTTGCCCGCTGGGAAGCAAGACTTCTTTGGAGCGATGATTTGCCTTTCCAGGTTGCTTGGTTGGCCAAAGAGGGTGCATGCGTTTTTTCCTGAATATATTCAGGAAAAAACGCATACGCCCTTTTTAGCCAAGGGCATCATTGTCCACGTTTGGCCGCTTTTCATGTGCTTTCAAGGCGATTCGAATCTACCTCCTGAAATCTGTTTCCTGCAATTCTGCCTTGCTTTCAAAGACTCTTCGTTGCCTTCCCTTAATATATTTGTGGACGAGAGGTATCATTTAAAACTCTGCAGGTTTGTGAATTGCAGGGCCCCTGAGCTCCATTTTTCAACTCGCTTGTTTGGGAGCTGGCCGCAAAAGCGCAGGATTGCTTCAGGCCCTCTTCTGGTTCTGGGGGGCAGGCTGAGCTTGTGCTTAATTCTTCTTCCTGATGGGAAAATAGAGTGACCTGTGCCTGTCCCAACACCTAGAGCTAGTCTCTCATTGGTTGCCCCTCTTCCCGTTCATCCTCAGGACAAATTGCAACCTGTACGGAACAGGAGGTTAAAGGTGCTGATTCTCCAAGGAGGGAGATGGCTAGTAAATTGGCTGGAATGGCGAACCCGAGCAAAGGAGATGAGAAATGAGGTGCGTTTTAGAAACCTTTCCCGATCACACGGTGTACCATCTTCTGGGTTTCTCATGCCTGTTTTCGAAGTAGGAAGATGCCCTTGAACCTGGAGATTTGGGACCCATGGGATGGGTACCATGCAGTATTACTTGAAAGGGTCTGCGTTGGCTCACCCTACCTCACCGAACCTCTCAGCCCCAAGAGTGTCCACCCTTATGTCTCAATCAGCTGTGGGTCTAGATATGGTCAATCCAGGTTGCATCACAGCCCCTGAACGAATTTTGTAAGAATTTCTCTCTCTTTCACTGTCTTTGTTTCACGGGTTTTGAAAAGTAATTTATTTTTATAATGGGGTTTATCTGCTTTTCACGGCTGTGTTTATGCCGCTTTACACCCCCTTCACTCACTTACAGAGAGATATCAATACATAGGTTTGAAGATTATTAATACTCAGATATATTCTTGTGCGGTGAATAGGGGGTGTTGAGTCCAGTTCACTGAAAAAGGAATAGGTCTTGTCTCTTACATATTGGGTTTATGGAACGGTATCGGAGCTAATTTGAAACCCTTGTTTTATGCATCACCCCACCTCACCTTTCCCGTTCAGCAGCCATAGTGTGTTTCCTAAACGTGTGACTCTGTTCTGTTTTGCAATTCAGTTCAAGTGTAGCGGTTTTTACATTCCCTCTAGAAGTGATATCTTAGGATAAGTGTCTTTTTCTGTGTGACTTATTTCACTTAGAATCGTCGTACCTAAATCCACTCATCGTGCTGCTACTAGCCTTATGACGTTGATTTCAAGGCTGAGTGATATTCCATTGTACATGAGAACCACAACTTCTTTATCCATTTTTCTCTTTCCTAGGATATTTAAGGTGTAATGAAGTGGGGGTTCTTGTCAACAGAGCAGCCCTAAACTTTGGGGTGCCTGTGTCTTGCTGATTTTTAGTTTTCCCAATTTATACGCCCATGAGTGGAAGTGCCCTATGCTCTCCAAGCTGTGTTTTTTAGATGTTTCAGAACACACCGTACACTTCTCCAGAGTGGCTGTTGGCAATTTACATCCCACCCATCAACGTAGCAAGGCTCCCATTTCTCCATGGCCGGTCCTGCATTTCTGCTTTGGACACTTTTTTCCGCATGGCCCTTTTGCCCGCTGGGAAGCGAGACTTCTTTGGAGCGATGATTTGCCTTTCCAGGTTGCTTGGTTGGCCAAAGAGGGTGCATGCGTTTTTTCCTGAATATATTCAGGAAAAAACGCATACGCCCTTTTTAGCCAAGGGCATCATTGTCCACGTTTGGCCGCTTTTCATGTGCTTTCAAGGCGATTCGAATCTACCTCCTGAAATCTGTTTCCTGCAATTCTGCCTTGCTTTCAAAGACTCTTCGTTGCCTTCCCTTAATATATTTGTGGACGAGAGGTATCATTTAAAACTCTGCAGGTTTGTGAATTGCAGGGCCCCTGAGCTCCATTTTTCAACTCGCTTTTTTGGGAGCTGGCCGCAAAAGCGCAGGATTGCTTCAGGCCCTCTTCTGGTTCTGGGGGGCAGGCTGAGCTTGTGCTTAATTCTTCTTCCTGATGGGAAAATAGAGTGACCTGTGCCTGTCCCAACACCTAGAGCTAGTCTCTCATTGGTTGCCCCTCTTCCCGTTCATCCTCAGGACAAATTGCAACCTGTACGGAACAGGAGGTTAAAGGTGCTGATTCTCCAAGGAGGGAGATGGCTAGTAAATCGGCTGGAATGGCGAACCCGAGCAAAGGAGATGAGAAATGAGGTGCGTTTTAGAAACCTTTCCCGATCACACGGTGTACCATCTTCTGGGTTTCTCATGCCTGTTTTCGAAGTAGGAAGATGCCCTTGAACCTGGAGATTTGGGACCCATGGGATGGGTACCATGCAGTATTACTTGAAAGGGTCTGCGTTGGCTCACCCTACCTCACCGAACCTCTCAGCCCCAAGAGTGTCCACCCTTATGTCTCAATCAGCTGTGGGTCTAGATATGGTCAATCCAGGTTGCATCACAGCCCCTGAACGAATTTTGTAAGAATTTCTCTCTCTTTCACTGTCTTTGTTTCACGGGTTTTGAAAAGTAATTTATTTTTATAATGGGGTTTATCTGCTTTTCACGGCTGTGTTTATGCCGCTTTACACCCCCTTGACTCACTTACAGAGAGATATCAATACATAGGTTTGAAGATTATTAATAGTCAGATATATTCTTGTGCGGTGAATAGGGGGTGTTGAGTCCAGTTCACTGAAAAAGGAATAGTTCTTGTCTCTTACATATTGGGTTTATGGAACGGTATCGGAGCTAATTTGAAACCCTTGTTTTATGCATCACCCCACCTCACCTTTCCCGTTCAGCAGCCATAGTGTGTTTCCTAAACGTGTGACTCTGTTCTGTTTTGCAATTCAGTTCAAGTGTAGCGGTTTTTACATTCCCTCTAGAAGTGATATCTTAGGATAAGTGTCTTTTTCTGTGTGACTTATTTCACTTAGTATCGTCGTACCTAAATCCACTCATCGTGCTGCTACTAGCCTTATGACGTTGATTTCATGGCTGACTGATATTCCATTGTACATGAGGACCCCAACTTCTTTATCCACTTTTCTCTTTCCTAGAATATTTAAGGTGTAATGAAGTGGGGGTTCTTGTCAACAGAGCAGCCCTAAACTTTGGGGTGCCTGTGTCTTGCTGATTTTTAGTTTTCCCAATTTATACGCCCATGAGTGGAAGTGCCCTATGCTCTCCAAGCTGTGTTTTTTAGATGTTTCAGAACACACTGTACACTTCTCCAGAGTGGCTGTTGGCAATTTACATCCCACCCATCAGCGTAGCAAGGCTCCCATTTCTCCATGGCCGGTCCTGCATTTCTGCTTTGGACACTTTTTTCCGCATGGCCCTTTTGCCCGCTGGGAAGCGAGACTTCTTTGGAGCGATGATTTGCCTTTCCAGGTTGCTTGGTTGGCCAAAGAGGGCGCATGCGTTTTTTCCTGAATATATTCAGGAAAAAACGCATACGCCCTTTTTGGCCAAGGGCATCATTGTCCACGTTTTGCCGCTTTTCCTGTGCTTTCAAGGCGATTCGAATCTACCTCCTGAAATCTGTTTCCTGCAATTCTGCCTTGCTTTCAAAGACTCTTCGTTGCCTTCCCTTAATATATTTGTGGACGAGAGGTATCATTTAAAACTCTGCAGGTTTGTGAATTGCAGTGCCCCTGAGCTCCATTTTTCAACTCGCTTTTTTGGGAGCTTGCCGCAATAGCGCAGGATTGCTTCAGGCCCTATTCTGGTTCTGGGGGGCAGGCTGAGCTTGTGCTTAATTCTTCTTCCTGATGGGAAAATAGAGTGACCTGTGCCTGTCCCAACACCTAGAGCTAGTCTCTCATTGGTTCCCCCTCTTCCCGTTCATCCTCAGGACAAATTGCAACCTGTACGGAACAGGAGGTTAAAGGTGCTGATTCTCCAAGGAGGGAGATGGCTAGTAAATTGGCTGGAATGGCGAACCCGAGCAAAGGAGATGAGAAATGAGGTGCGTTTTAGAAACCTTTCCCGATCACACGGTGTACCATCTTCTGGGTTTCTCATGCCTGTTTTCGATGTAGGAAGATGCCCTTGAACCTGGAGATTTGGGACCCATGGGATGGGTACCATGCAGTATTACTTGAAAGGGTCTGCGTTGGCTCACCCAACCTCCCCGAACCTCTCAGCCCCAAGAGTGTCCACCCTTATGTCTCAATCAGCTGTGGGTGTAGATATGGTCAATCCAGGTTGCATCACAGCCCCTGAACGAATTTTGTAAGAATTTCTCTCTCTTTCACTGTCTTTGTTTCACGGGTTTTGAAAAGTAATTTATTTTTATAATGGGGTTTAGCTGCTTTTCACGGCTGTGTTTATGCCGCTTTACACCCCCTTGACTCACTTACAGAGAGATATCAATACATAGGTTTGAAGATTCTTACTAGTCAGATATATTCTTGTGCGGTGAATAGGGGGTGTTGAGTCCAGTTCACTGAAAAAGGAATAGGTCTTGTCTCTTACATATTGGGTTTATGGAACGGTATCGGAGCTAATTTGAAACCCTTGTTTTATGCATCACCCCACCTCACCTTTCCCGTTCAGCAGCCATAGTGTGTTTCCTAAACGTGTGACTCTGTTCTGTTTTGCAATTCAGTTCAAGTGTAGCGGTTTTTACATTCCCTCTAGAAGTGATATCTTAGGATAAGTGTCTTTTTCTGTGTGACTTATTTCACTTAGAATCGTCGTACCTAAATCCACTCATCGTGCTGCTACTAGCCTTATGACGTTGATTTCAAGGCTGAGTGATATTCCATTGTACATGAGGACCACAACTTCTTTATCCATTTTTCTCTTTCCTAGGATATTTAAGGTGTAATGAAGTGGGGGTTCTTGTCAACAGAGCAGCCCTAAACTTTGGGGTGCCTGTGTCTTGCTGATTTTTAGTTTTCCCAATTTATACACCCATGAGTGGAAGTGCCCTATGCTCTCCAAGCTGTGTTTTTTAGATGTTTCAGAACACACCGTACACTTCTCCAGAGTGGCTGTTGGCAATTTACATCCCACCCATCAGCGTAGCAAGGCTCCCATTTCTCCATGGCCGGTCCTGCATTTCTGCTTTGGACACTTTTTTCCGCATGGCTCTTTTGCCCGCTGGGAAGCCAGACTTCTTTGGAGCGCTGATTTGCCTTTCCAGGTTGCTTGGTTGGCCAAAAAGGGCGTATGCGTTTTTTCCTGAATATATTCAGGAAAAAACGCATACGCCCTTTTTGGCCAAGGGCATCATTGTCCAGGTTTTGCCGCTTTTCATGTGCTTTCAAGGCGATTCGAATCTACCTCCTGAAAGCTGTTTCCTGCAATTCTGCCTTGCTTTCAAAGCCTCTTCGTTGCCTTCCCTTAATATATTTGTGGACGAGAGGTATCATTTAAAACTCTGCAGGTTTGTGAATTGCAGTGCCCCTGAGCTCCGTTTTTCAACTCGCTTTTTTGGGAGCTGGCCGCAAAAGCGCAGGATTGCTTCAGGCCCTCTTCTGCTTCTGGGGGGCAGGCTGAGCTTGTGCTTAATTCTTCTTCCTGATGGGAAAATAGAGTGACCTGTGCCTGTCCCAACACCTAGAGCTAGTCTCTCATTGGTTCCCCCTCTTCCCGTTCATCCTCAGGACAAATTGCAACCTGTACGGAACAGGAGGTTAAAGGTGCTGATTCTCCAAGGAGGGAGATGGCTAGTAAATCGGCTGGAATGGCGAACCCGAGCAAAGGAGATGAGAAATGAGGTGCGTTTTAGAAACCTTTCCCGATCACACGGGGTACCATCTTCTGGGTTTCTCATGCCTGTTTTCGATGTAGGAAGATGCCCTTGAACCTGGAGATTTGGGACCCATGGGATGGGTACCATGCAGTATTACTTGAAAGGGTCTGCGTTGGCTCACCCAACCTCACCGAACCTCTCAGCCCCAAGAGTGTCCACCCTTATGTCTCAATTAGCTGTGGGTCTAGATATGGTCAATCCAGGTTGCATCACAGCCCCTGAACGAATTTTGTAAGAATTTCTCTCTCTTTCACTGTCTTTGTTTCACGGGTTTTGAAAAGTAATTTATTTTTATAATGGGGTTTAGCTGCTTTTCACGGCTGTGTTTATGCCGCTTTACACCCCCTTGACTCACTTACAGAGAGATATCAATACATAGGTTTGAAGATTCTTACTAGTCAGATATATTCTTGTGCGGTGAATAGGGGGTGTTGAGTCCAGTTCACTGAAAAAGGAATAGGTCTTGTCTCTTACATATTGGGTTTATGAAACGGTATCTGAGCTAATTTGAAACCCTTGTTTTATGCATCACCCCACCTCACCTTTCCCGTTTAGCAGCCATAGTGTGTTTCCTAAACGTGTGACTCTGTTCTGTTTTGCAATTCAGTTCAAGTGTAGCGGTTTTTACATTCCCTCTAGAAGTGATATCTTAGGATAAGTGTCTTTTTCTGTGTGACTTATTTCACTTAGAATCGTCGTACCTAAATCCACTCATCGTGCTGCTACTAGCCTTATGACGTTGATTTCATGGCTGAGTGATATTCCATTGTACATGAGGACCACAACTTCTTTATCCATTTTTCTCTTCCCTAGGATATTTAAAGTGTAATGAAGTGGGGGTTCTTGTCAACAGAGCAGCCCTAAACTTTGGGGTGCCTGTGTCTTGCTGATTTTTAGTTTTTCCAATTTATACGCCCATGAGTGGAAGTACCCTATGCTCTCCAAGCTGTGTTTTTTAGATGTTTCGGAACACACCGTACACTCCTCCAGAGTGGCTGTTGGCAATTTACATCCCACCCTTCAGCGTAGCAAGGCTCCCATTTCTCCATGGCCGGTCCTGCATTTCTGCTTTGGACACTTTTTTCCGCATGACCCTTTTGCCCGCTGGGAAGCGAGACTTCTTTGGAGCGCTGATTTGCCTTTCCAGGTTGCTTAGTTGGCCAAAAAGGGCGTATGCGTTTTTTCCTGAATATATTCAGGAAAAAACGCATACGCCCTTTTTGGCCAAGGGCATCATTGTCCACGTTTTGCCGCTTTTCATGTGCTTTCAAGGCGATTCGAATCTACCTCCTGAAATCTGTTTCCTGCAATTCTGCCTTGCTTTCAAAGCCTCTTCGTTGCCTTCCCTTAATATATTTGTGGACGAGAGGTATCATTTAAAACTCTGCAGGTTTGTGAATTGCAGTGACCCTGAGCTCCGTTTTTCAACTCGCTTTTTTGGGAGCTGGCCGCAAAAGCGCAGGATTGCTTCAGGCCCTCTTCTGGTTCTGGGGGGCAGGTTGAGCTTGTGCTTAATTCTTCTTCCTGATGGGAAAATAGAGTGACCTGTGCCTGTCCTAACACCTAGAGCTAGTCTCTCATTGGTTCCCCCTCTTCCCGTTCATCCTCAGGACAAATTGCAACCTGTACGGAACAGGAGGTTAAAGGTGCTGATTCTCCAAGGAGGGAGATGGCTAGTAAATCGGCTGGAAGGGCGAACCCGAGCAAAGGAGATGAGAAATGAGGTGCGTTTTAGAAACCTTTCCCGATCACACGGTGTACCATCTTCTGGGTTTCTCATGCCTGTTTTCGATGTAGGAAGATGCCCTTGAACCTGGAGATTTGGGACCCATGGGATGGGTACCATGCAGTATTACTTGAAAGGGTCTGCGTTGGCTCACCCAACCTCACCGAACCTCTCAGCCCCAAGAGTGTCCACCCTTATGTCTCAATCAGCTGTGGGTCTAGATATGGTCAATCCAGGTTGCATCACAGCCCCTGAACGAATTTTGTAAGAATTTCTCTCTCTTTCACTGTCTTTGTTTCACGGGTTTTGAAAAGTAATTTATTTTTATAATGGGGTGTAGCTGCTTTTCACGGCTGTGTTTATGCCGCTTTACACCCCCTTGACTCACTTACAGAGAGATATCAATACATAGGTTTGAAGATTCTTACTAGTCAGATATATTCTTGTGCGGTGAATAGGGGGTGTTGAGTCCAGTTCACTGAAAAAGGAATAGGTCTTGTCTCTTACATATTGGGTTTATGGAACGGTATCTGAGCTAATTTGAAACCCTTGTTTTATGCATCACCCCACCTCACCTTTCCCGTTCAGCAGCCATAGTGTGTTTCCTAAACGTGTGACTCTGTTCTGTTTTGCAATTCAGTTCAAGTGTAGCGGTTTTTACATTCCCTCTAGAAGTGATATCTTAGGATAAGTGTCTTTTTCTGTGTGACTTATTTCACTTAGAATCGTCGTACCTAAATCCACTCATCGTGCTGCTACTAGCCTTATGACGTTGATTTCATGGCTGAGTGATATTCCATTGTACATGAGGACCACAACTTCTTTATCCATTTTTCTCTTTCCTAGGATATTTAAGGTGTAATGAAGTGGGGGTTCTTGTCAACAGAGCAGCCCTAAACTTTGGGGTGCCTGTGTCTTGCTGATTTTTAGTTTTCCCAATTTATACGCCCATGAGTGGAAGTGCCCTATGCTCTCCAAGCTGTGTTTTTTAGATGTTTCAGAACACACCGTACACTTCTCCAGAGTGGCTGTTGGCAATTTACATCCCACCCATCAGCGTAGCAAGGCTCCCATTTCTCCATGGCCAGTCCTGCATTTCTGGATTGGACACTTTTTTCCGCATGGGCCTTTTGCCCGCTGGGAAGCGAGACTTCTTTGGAGCGATGATTTGCCTTTCCAGGTTGCTTGGTTGGCCAAAGAGGGCTCATGCGTTTTTTCCTGAATATATTCAGGAAAAAACGCATAAGCCCTTTTTGGCCAAGGGCATCATTGTCCACGTTTTGCTGCTTTTCATGTGCTTTCAAGACGATTCGAATCTACCTCCTGAAATCTGTTTCCTGCAATTCTGCCTTGCTTTCAAAGCCTCTTCGATGCCTTCCCTTAACATATTTGTGGACGAGAGGTATCATTTAAAACTCTGCAGGTTTGTGAATTGCAGGGCCCCTGAGCTCCATTTTTCATCTCGCTTTTTTGGGAGCTGGCCGCAAAAGCGCAGGATTGCTTCAGGCCCTCTTCTGGTTCTGGGGGGCAGGCTGAGCTTGTGCTTAATTCTTCTTCCTGATGGGAAAATAGAGTGACCTGTGCCTGTCCCAACACCTAGAGCTAGTCTCTCATTGGTTCCCCCTCTTCCCGTTCATCCTCAGGACAAATTGCAACCTGTACGAAACAGGAGGTTAAACGTGCTGATTCTCCAAGGAGGGAGATGGCTAGTAAATCGGCTGTAAGGGCGAACCCGAGCAAAGGAGATGAGAAATGAGGTGCGTTTTAGAAACCTTTCCCGATCACACGGTGTACCATCTTCTGGGTTTCTCATGCATGTTTTCGTTGTAGGAAGATACCCTTGAACCTGGAGATTTGGGACCCATGGGATGAGTACCATGCAGTATTACTTGCAAGGGTCTGCGTTGGCTCACCCAACCTCACCGAACCTCACAGCCCCAAGAGTGTCCACCCTTATGTCTCAATCAGCTGTGGGTCTAGATATGGTCAATCCAGGTTGCATCACAGCCCCTGAACGAATTTTGTAAGAATTTCTCTCTCTTTCACTGTCTTTGTTTCACTGGGCTTCAAAAGTAATTTATTTTTATAATGGGGTTTAGCTGCTTTTCACGGCTGTGTTTATGCCGCTTTACACCCCCTTGACTCACTTACAGAGAGATATCAATACATAGGTTTGAAGATTCTTACTAGTCAGATATATTCTTGTGCGGTGAATAGGGGGTGTTGAGTCCAATTCACTGAGCAAGGAATAGGTCTTGTCTATTACATATTGGGTTTATGGAACGGTATCTGAGCTAATTTGAAACCCTTGTTTTATGCATCACCCCAACTCACCTTTCCCGTTCAGCAGCCATAGTGTGTTTCCTAAACGTGTGACTCTGTTCTGTTTTGCAATTCAGTTCAAGTGTAGCGGTTTTTACATTACCTCTAGAAGTGATATCTTAGGATAAGTGTCTTTTTCTGTGTGACTTATTTCACTTAGAATCGTCGTACCTAAATCCACTCATCGTGCTGCTACTAGCCTTATGACGTTGATTTCATGGCTGAGTGATATTCCATTGTACATGAGGACCACAACTTCTTTATCCATTTTTCTCTTTCCTAGGATATTTAAGGTGTAATGATTGGGGGTTGTTGTCAACAGAGCAGCCCTAAACTTTGGGGTGCCTGTGTCTTGCTGATTTTTAGTTTTCCCAATTTATACGCCCATGAGTGGAAGTGCCCTATGCTCTCCAAGCTGTGTTTTTTAGATGTTTCAGAACACACCGTACACTTCTCCAGAGTGGCTGTTGGCAATTTACATCCAACCCATCAGCGTAGCAAGGCTCCCATTTCTCCATGGCCGGTCCTGCATTTCTGGTTTGGACACATTTTTCCGCATGGCCCTTTTGCCCGCTGGGAAGCCAGACTTCTTTGGAGCGCTGATTTGCCTTTCCAGGTTGCTTGGTTGGCCAAAAAGGGCGTATGCGTTTTTTCCTGAATATATTCAGGAAAATACGCATACGCCCTTTTTGGCCAAGGGCATCATTGTCCACGTTTTGCCGCTTTTCATGTGCTTTCAAGGCGATTCGAATCTACCTCCTGAAATCTGTTTCCTGCAATTCTGCCTTGCTTTCAAAGCCTCTTCGTTGCCTTCCCTTAATATATTTGTGGACGAGAGTTATCATTTAAAACTCTGCAGGTTTGTAAATTGCAGTGCCCCTGACCTCTATTTTTCAACTCGCTTTTTTGGGAGCGGGCCGCAAAAGCGCAGGATTGCTTCAGGCCCTCTTCTGGTTCTGGGGGCAGGCTGAGCTTGTGCTTAATTCTTCTTCCTGATGGGAAAATAGAGTGACCTGTGCCTGTCCCAACACCTAGAGCTAGTCTCTCATTGGTTCCCCCTCTTCCCGTTCATCCTCAGGACAAATTGCAACCTGTACGGAACAGGAGGTTAAAGGTGCTGATCCTCCAAGGAGGGAGATGGCTAGTAAATCGGCTGGAATGGCGAACCCGAGCAAAGGAGATGAGAAATGAGGTGCGTTTTAGAAACCTTTCCCGATCACACGGTGTACCATTTTCTGGGTTTCTCATGCCTGTTTTCGATGTAGGAAGATGGCCTTGAACCTGGAGATTTGGGACCCTTGAGATGGGTACCATGCAGTATTACTTAAAAGGGTCTGTGTTGGCTCACCCAACCTCACCGTACCTCTCAGCCCCAAGAGTGTCCACCCTTATGTCTCAATCAGCTGTGGGTCTAGATATGGTCAATCCAGGTTGCATCACAGCCCCTGAACGAATTTTGTAAGAATTTCTCTCTCTTTCACTGTCTTTGTTTCACGGGTTTTGTAAAGTAATTTATTTTTATAATGGGGTTTAGCTGCTTTTCACGGCTGTGTTTATGCCGCTTTACACCCCCTTGACTCACTTACAGAGAGATATCAATACATAGGTTTGAAGATTCTTACTAGTCAGATATATTCTTGTGCGGTGAATAGGGGGTGTTGAGTCCAGGTCACTGAAAAAGGAATAGGTCTTGTCTCTTACATATTGGGTTTATGGAACGGTATCGGAGCTAATTTGAAACCCTTGTTTTATGCATCACCCCACCTCACATTTCCCGTTCAGCAGCCATAGTGTGTTTTCTAAACGTGTGACTCTGTTCTGTTTTGTAATTCAGTTCAAGTGTAGCGGTTTTTACATTCCCTCTCTAAGTGATATCTTATGATAAGTGTCTTTTTCTGTGTGACTTATTTCACTTAGAATCGTCGTACCTAAATCCACTCATCGTGCTGCTACTAGCCTTATGACGTTGATTTCATGGCTGAGTGATATTCCATTGTACATGAGGACCACAACTTCTTTATCCATTTTTCTCTTTCCTAGGATATTTAAGGTGTAATGAAGTGGGGGTTCTTGTCAACAGAGCAGCCCTAAACTTTGGGATGCCTGTGTCTTGCTGATTTTTAGTTTTCCCAATTTATACGCCCATGAGTGGAAGTGCCCTATGCGCTCCAAGCTATGTTTTTTAGATGATTCAGGACACACCGTACACTTCTCCAGAGTGGCTCTTTGCAATTTACATCCCAGCCATCAGCATAGCAAGGCTCCCATTTCTCCATGGCCGGTCCTACATTTCTGGTTTGGACACTTTTTTCCGCATGGCCTTTTGCCCGCTGGGAAGCGAGACTTCTTTGGAGCGCTAATTTGCCTTTCCAGGTTGCTTGGTTGGCCAAAAAGGGCGTATGCGTTTTTTCCTGAATATATTCAGGAAAAAACGCATACGCGCTTTTTGGCCAAGGGCATCATTGTCCACGTTTTGCCGCTTTTCATGTGCTTTCAAGGCGATTCGAATCTGCCTCCTGAAATCTGTTTCCTGCAATTCTGCCTTGCTTTCAAAGCCTCTTCGTTGCCTTCCCTTAATATATTTGTGGACGAGAGTTATCATTTAAAACTCTGCAGGTTTGTGAATTGCAGTGCCCCTGAGCTCCATTTTTCAACTCGCTTTTTTGGGAGCGGGCCGCAAAAGCGCAGGATTGCTTCAAGCCCTCTTCTGGTTCTGGGGGGCAGGCTGAGCTTGTGCTTAATTCTTCTTCCTGATGGGAAAATAGAGTGAACTGTGCCTGTCCCAACACCTAGAGCTAGTCTCTCTTTGGTTCCCCCTCTTCCCGTTCATCCTCAGGAAAAATTGCAAACTCTACGGAACAGGAGTTTAAAGGTGCTGATTCTCCAAGGAGGGAGATGGCTAGTAAAGGGGCTGCAATGGCGAACCCGAGCACAAGGAGATGAGAAATGAGGTGCGTTTTAGAAACCTTTCCCGATCACACGGTGTGCCATCTTCTGCGTTTCTCATGCACGTTTTCGACGTAGGAAGATGCCCTTGAACCTGGAGATTTGGGACCCATGGGATGGGTAACATGCAGTATTACTTGAAAGGGTCTGTGTTGGCTCACCCAACCTCACCGAACCTCTCAGCCCCAAGAGTGTCCACCCTTATGTCTCAATCAGCTGTGGGTCTAGATATGGTCAATCCAGGTTGCATCACAGTCCCTGCACGAATTTTGTAAGAATTTCTCTCTCTTTCACTGTCTTTGTTTCACGGGTTTTTAAAAGTAATTTATTTTTATAATGGGGTTTATCTGCTTTTCATGGCTGTGTTTATGCCGCTTTACACCCCGTTGACTCACTTACAGAGAGATATCAATACATAGGTTTGAAGATTCTTACTAGTCAGATACATTCTTGTGCGGTGAATAGGGGGTGTTGAGTCCAGTTCACTGAAAAAGGAATAGGTCTTGTCTCTTACATATTGGGTTTATGGAACGGTATCTGAGCTAATTTGAAACCCTTGTTTTATGCATCACCCCACCTTACCTTTCCCGTTCAGCAGCCATAGTGTGTTTCCTAAACGTGTGACTCTGTTCTGTTTTGCAATTCAGTTCAAGTGTAGCAGTTTTTACATTTCCTCTATAAGTGATATCTTATGATAAGCGTCTTTTTCTGTGTGACTTCTTTCACTTAGAATCGTCGTACCTAAATCCACTCATCGTGCTGCTACTAGCCTTATGACGTTGATTTCATGACTGAGTGATATTCCATTGTACATGAGGTCCACAACTTCTTTATCCATTTTTCTCTTTCCTAGGATATTTAAGGTGTAATGAAGTGGCGGTTCTTGTCAACAGAGCAGCCCTAAACTTTGGGGTGCCTGTGTCTTGCTGATTTTTAGTTTTCCCAATTTATACGCCCATGAGTGGAAGTGCCCTATGCTCTCCAAGCTGTGTTTTTTAGATGTTTCAGAACACACCGTACACTTCTCCAGAGTGGCTGTTGGCAATTTACATCCCGCCCATCAGCGTAGCAAGGCTCCCATTTCTCCATGGCCGGTCCTGCATTTCTGGTTTGGACACTTTTTTCCGCATGGCCCTTTTGCCCGCTGGGAAGCGAGACTTCTTTGGAGCGCTGATTGGCCTTTCCAGGTTGCTTGGATGGCCAAAAAGGGCGTATGCGTTTTTTCCTGAATATATTCAGGAAAAAACGCATACGCCCTTTTTGGCCAAGGGCATCATTGTCCACGTTTTGCCGCTTTTCATGTGCTTTCAAGGCGATTCGAATCTGCCTCCTGAAATCTGTTTCCTGCAATTCTGCCTTGCTTTCAAAGCCTCTTCGTTGCCTTCCCTTAATATATTTGTGGACGAGAGTTATCATTTAAAACTCTGCAGGTTTGTGAATTGCAGTGCCCCTGAGCTCCATTTTTCAACTCGCTTTTTTGGGAGCGGGCCGCAAAAGCGCAGGATTGCTTCAGGCCCTCTTCTGGTTCTGGGGGGCAGGCTGAGCTTGTGGTTAATTCTTCTTCCTGATGGGAAAATAGAGTGACCTGTGACTGTTCCGACACCTAGAGCTAGTCTCTCATTGGTTCCCCCTCTTCCCGTTCATCCTCAGGACAAATTGCAACCTGTACGGAACAGGAGGTTAAAGGTGCTGATTCTCCAAGGAGGGAGATGGCTAGTAAATCGGCTGGAATGGCGAACCCGAGCAAAGGAGATGAGAAATGAGGTGCGTTTTAGAAACCTTTCCCTATCACACGGGGTACCATCTTCTGGGTTTCTCATGCCTGTTTTCGATGTAGGAAGATGCCCTTGAACCTGGAGATTTGGGACCCATGGGATGGGTACCATGCAGTATTACTTGAAAGGGTCTGCGTTGGCTCACCCAACCTCACCGAACCTCTCAGCCCCAAGAGTGTCCACCCTTATGTCTCAATTAGCTGTGGGTCTAGATATGGTCAATCCAGGTTGCATCACAGCCCCTGAACGAATTTTGTAAGAATTTCTCTCTCTTTCACTGTCTTTGTTTCACTGGTTTTTAAAAGTAATTTATTTTTATAATGGGGTTTAGCTGCTTTTCACGGCTGTGTTTATGCCGCTTTACACCCCCTTGACTCACTTACAGAGAGATATGAATACATAGGTTTGAACATTCTTACTAGTCAGAAATATTCTTGTGCGGTGAATAGGGGGTGTTGAGTCCAGTTCACTGAAAAAGGAATAGGTCTTTTCTCTTACATATTGGGTTTATGGAACGGTATCGGAGCTAATTTGAAACCCTTGTTTTATGCATCACCCCACCTCACCTTTCCCGTTCAGCAGCCATAGTGTGTTTTCTAAACGTCTGACTCTGTTCTGTTTTGCAATTCAGTTCAAGTGTAGCGGTTTTTACATTCCCTCTATAAGTGATATCTTATGATAAGTGTCTTTTTCTGTGTGACTTATTTCACTTAGAATCGTCGTACATAAATCCACTCATCGTGCTGCTACTAGCCTTATGACGTTGATTTCATGGCTGAGTGATATTCCATTGTACATGAGGACCACAACTTCTTTATCCATTTTTCTCTTTCCTAGGATATTTAAGGTGTAATGAAGTGGGGGTTCTTGTCAACAGAGCCGCCCTAAACTTTGGGGTGCCTGTGTCTTGCTGATTTTTAGTTTTCCCAATTTATACGCCCATGAGTGGAAGTGCCCTATGCTCTCCAAGCTATGTTTTTTAGATGATTCAGGATACACCGTACACTTCTCCAGAGTGGCTGTTTGCAATTTACATCCCACCCATCAGCATAGCAAGGCTCCCATTTCTCCATGGCCGGTCCTGCATTTCTGGTTTGGACACTTTTTTCCGCATGGCCCTTTTGCCCGCTGGGAAGCGAGACTTCTTTGGAGTGCTAATTTGCCTTTCCAGGTTGCTTGGTTGGCCAAAAAGGGCGTATGCGTTTTTTCCTGAATATATTCAGGAAAAAACGCATACGCCCTTTTTGGCCAAGGGCATCATTGTCCACGTTTTGCCGCTTTTCATGTGCTTTCAAGGCGATTCGAATCTGCCTCCTGAAATCTGTTTCCTGCAATTCTGCCTTGCTTTCAAAGCCTCTTCGTTGCCTTCCCTTAATATATTTGTGGACGAGAGTTATCATTTAAAACTCTGCAGGTTTGTGAATTGCAGTGCCCCTGAGCTCCATTTTTCAACTGGCTTTTTTGGGAGCGGGCCGCAAAAGCACAGGATTGCTTCAGGCCCTCTTCTGGTTCCGGGGGGCAGGCTGAGCTTGTGCTTAATTCTTCTTCCTGATGGGAAAATAGAGTGACCTGTGCCTGTCCCAACACCTAGAGCTAGTCTCTCATTGGTTCCCCCTCTTCCCGTTCATCCTCAGGACAAATTGCAACCTGTACGGAACAGGAGGTTAAAGGTGCTGATTCTCCAAGGAGGGAGATGGCTAGTAAATCGGCTGGAATGGCGAACCCGAGCAAAGGAGATGAGAAATGAGGTGCGTTTTAGAAACCTTTCCCGATCACACGGTGTACCATCTTCTGGGTTTCTCATGCATGTTTTCGATGTAGGAAGATGCCCTTGAACCTGGAGATTTGGGACCCATGGGATGGGTATCATGCAGTATTACTTGAAAGGGTCTGCGTTGGCTCACCCAACCTCACCGAACCTCTCAGCCCCAAGAGTGTCCACCCTTATGTCTCAATTAGCTGTGGGTCTAGATATGGTCAATCCAGGTTGCATCACAGCCCCTGAACGAATTTTGTAAGAATTTCTCTCTCTTTCACTGTCTTTGTTTCACTGGTTTTTAAAAGTAATTTATTTTTATAATGGGGTTTAGCTGCTTTTCACGGCTGTGTTTATGCCGCTTTACACCCCCTTGACTCACTTACAGAGAGATATCAATACATAGGTTTGAACATTCTTACTAGTCAGATATATTCTTGTGCGGTGAATAGGGGGTGTTGAGTCCAGTTCACTGAAAAAGGAATAGGTCTTGTCTCTTACATATTGGGTTTATGGAACGGTATCGGAGCTAATTTGAAACCCTTGTTTTATGCATCACCCCACCTCACCTTGCCCGTTCAGCAGCCATAGTGTGTTTTCTAAACGTCTGACTCTGTTCTGTTTTGCAATTCAGTTCAAGTGTAGCAGTTTTTACATTCCCTCTCTAAGTGATATCTTATGATAAGTGTCTTTTTCTGTGTGACTTATTTCACTTAGAATCGTCGTACCTAAATCCACTCATCGTGCTGCTACTAGCCTTATGACGTTGATTTCATGGCTGAGTGATATTCCATTGTACATGAGGACCACAACTTCTTTATCCATTTTTCTCTTTCCTAGGATATTTAAGGTGTAATGAAGTGGGGGTTCTTGTCAACAGAGCAGCCCTAAACTTTGGGGTGCCTGTATCTTGCTGATTTTTAGTTTTCCCAATTTATACGCCCATGAGTGGAAGTGCCCTATGCTCTCCAAGCTATGTTTTTTAGATGATTCAGGATACACCGTACACTTCTCCAGAGTGGCTGTTTGCAATTTACATCCCACCCATCAGCATAGCAAGGCTCCCATTTCTCCATGGCCGGTCCTGCATTTGTGGTTTGGACACTTTTTTCCGCATGGCCCTTTTGCCCGCTGGGAAGCGAGACATCTTTGGAGCGCTAATTTGCCTTTCCAGGTTGCTTGGTTGGCCAAAAAGGGCGTATGCGTTTTTTCCTGAATATATTCAGGAAAAAACGCATACGCCCTTTTTGGCCAAGGGCATCATTGTCCACGTTTTGCCGCTTTTCATGTGCTTTCAAGGCGATTCGAATCTGCCTCCTGAAATCTGTTTCCTGCAATTCTGCCTTGCTTTCAAAGCCTCTTCGTTTCCTTCCCTTAATATATTTGTGGACGAGAGTTATCATTTAAAACTCTGCAGGTTTGTGAATTGCAGTGCCCCTGAGCTCCATTTTTCAACTCGCTTTTTTGGGAGCGGGCCGCAAAAGCGCAGGATTGCTTCAGGCCCTCTTCTGGTTCCGGGGGGCAGGCTGAGCTTGTGCTTAATTCTTCTTCCTGATGGGAAAATAGAGTGACCTGTGCCTGTCCCAACACCTAGAGCTAGTCTCTCATTGGTTCCCCCTCTTCCCGTTCATCCTCAGGACAAATTGCAACCTGTACGGAACAGGAGGTTAAAGGTGCTGATTCTCCAAGGAGGGAGATGTCTAGTAAATCGGCTGGAATGGCGAACCCGAGCAAAGGAGATGAGAAATGAGGTGCGTTTTAGAAACCTTTCCGGATCACACAGTGTACCATCTTCTGGGTTTCTCATGCATGTTTTCGATGTAGGAAGATGCCCTTGAACCTGGAGATTTGGGACCCATGGGATGGGTATCATGCAGTATTACTTGAAAGGGTCTGCGTTGGCTCACCCAACCTCACCGAACCTCTCAGCCCCAAGAGTGTCCACCCTTATGTCTCAATTAGCTGTGGGTCTAGATATGGTCAATCCAGGTTGCATCACAGCCCCTGAACGAATTTTGTAAGAATTTCTCTCTCTTTCACTGTCTTTGTTTCACTGGTTTTTAAAAGTAATTTATTTTTATAATGGGGTTTAGCTGCTTTTCACGGCTGTGTTTATGCCGCTTTACACCCCCTTGACTCACTTACAGAGAGATATCAATACATAGGTTTGAACATTCTTACTAGTCAGATATATTCTTGTGCGGTGAATAGGGGGTGTTGAGTCCAGTTCACTGAAAAAGGAATAGGTCTTGTCTCTTACATATTGGGTTTATGGAACGGTATCTGAGCTAATTTGAAACCCTTGTTTTATGCATCACCCCACCTCACCTTTCCCGTTCAGCAGCCATAGTGTGTTTTCTAAACGTCTGACTCTGTTCTGTTTTGCAATTCAGTTCAAGTGTAGCAGTTTTTACATTCCCTCTCTAAGTGATATCTTATGATAAGTGTCTTTTTCTGTGTGACTTATTTCACTTAGAATCGTCGTACCTAAATCCACTCATCGTGCTGCTACTAGCCTTATGACGTTGATTTCATGGCTGAGTGATATTCCATTGTACATGAGGACCACAACTTCTTTATCCATTTTTCTCTTTCCTAGGATATTTAAGGTGTAATGAAGTGGGGGTTCTTGTCAACAGAGCAGCCCTAAACTTTGGGGTGCCTGTGTCTTGCTGATTTTTAGTTTTCCCAATTTATACGCCCATGAGTGGAAGTGCCCTATGCTCTCCAAGCTGTGTTTTTTAGATGTTTCAGAACACACCGTACACTTCTCCAGAGTGGCTGTTGGCAATTTACATCCAAACCATCAGCGTAGCAAGGCTCCCATTTCTCCATGGCCGGTCCTGCATTTCTGGTTTGGACACATTATTCCGCATGGCCCTTTTGCCCGCTGGGAAGCCAGACTTCTTTGGAGCGCTGATTTGCCTTTCCAGGTTGCTTGGTTGGCCAAAAAGGGCGTATGCGTTTTTTCCTGAATATATTCAGGAAAAAACGCATACGCCCTTTTTGGCCAAGGGCATCATTGTCCACGTTTTGCCGCTTTTCATGTGCTTTCAAGGCGATTCGAATCTACCTCCTGAAATCTGTTTCCTGCAATTCTGCCTTGCTTTCAAAGCCTCTTCGTTGCCTTCCCTTAATATATTTGTGGACGAGAGTTATCATTTAAAACTCTGCAGGTTTGTAAATTGCAGTGCCCCTGAGCTCCATTTTTCAACTCGCTTTTTTGGGAGCGGGCCGCAAAAGCGCAGGATTGCTTCAGGCCCTCTTCTGGTTCTGGGGGGCAGGCTGAGCTTGTGCTTAATTCTTCTTCCTGATGGGAAAATAGAGTGACCTGTGCCTGTCCCAACACCTAGAGCTAGTCTCTCATTGGTTCCCCCTCTTCCCGTTCATCCTCAGGACAAATTGCAACCTGTACGGAACAGGAGGTTAAAGGTGCTGATCCTCCAAGGAGGGAGATGGCTAGTAAATCGGCTGGAATGGCGAACCCGAGCAAAGGAGATGAGAAATGAGGTGCGTTTTAGAAACCTTTCCCGATCACACGGTGTACCATCTTCTGGGTTTCTCATGCCTGTTTTCGATGTAGGAAGATGCCCTTGAACCTGGAGATTTGGGACCCATGGGATGGGTACCATGCAGTATTACTTGAAAGGGTTTGCGTTGGCTCACCCAACCTCACCGAACCTCTCAGCCCCAAGAGTGTCCACCCTTATGTCTCAATCAGCTGTGGGTCTAGATATGGTCAATCCAGGTTGCATCACAGCCCCTGAACGAATTTTGTAAGAATTTCTCTCTCTTTCACTGTCTTTGTTTCACGGGTTTTGAATAGTAATTTATTTTTATAATGGGGTTTAGCTGCTTTTCACGGCTGTGTTTATGCCGCTTTACACCCCCTTGACTCACTTACAGAGAGATATCAATACATAGGTTTGAAGATTCTTACTAGTCAGATATATTCTTGTGCGGTGAATAGGGGGTGTTGAGTCCAGGTCACTGAAAAAGGAATAGGTCTTGTCTCTTACATATTGGGTTTATGGAACGGTATCGGAGCTAATTTGAAACCCTTGTTTTATGCATCACCCCACCTCACCTTTCCCGTTCAGCAGCCATAGTGTGTTTTCTAAACGTGTGACTCTGTTCTGTTTTGTAATTCAGTTCAAGTGTAGAGGTTTTTACATTCCCTCTCTAAGTGATATCTTATGATAAGTGTCTTTTTCTGTGTGACTTATTTCACTTAGAATCGTCATACCTAAATCCACTCATCGTGCTGCTACTAGCCTTATGACGTTGATTTCATGGCTGAGTGATATTCCATTGTACATGAGGACCACAACTTCTTTATCCATTTTTCTCTTTCCTAGGATATTTAAGGTGTAATGAAGTGGGGGTTCTTGTCAACAGAGCAGCCCTAAACTTTGGGATGCCTGTGTCTTGCTGATATTTAGTTTTCCCAATTTATACGCCCATGAGTGGAAGTGCCCTATGCGCTCCAAGCTATGTTTTTTAGATGATTCAGGACACACCGTACACTTCTCCAGAGTGGCTGTTTGCAATTTACATCCCAGCCATCAGCATAGCAAGGCTCCCATTTCTCCATGGCCGGTCCTACATTTCTGGTTTGGACACTTTTTTCCGCATGGCCTTTTGCCCGCTGGGAAGCGAGACTTCTTTGGAGCGCTAATTTGCCTTTCCAGGTTGCTTGGTTGGCCAAAAAGGGCGTATGCGTTTTTTCCTGAATATATTCAGGAAAAAACGCATACGCCCTTTTTGGCCAAGGGCATCATTGTCCACGTTTTGCCGCTTTTCATGTGCTTTCAAGGCGATTCGAATCTGCCTCCTGAAATCTGTTTCCTGCAATTCTGCCTTGCTTTCAAAGCCTCTTCGTTGCCTTCCCTTAATATATTTGTGGACGAGAGTTATCATTTAAAACTCTGCAGGTTTGTGAATTGCAGTGCCCCTGAGCTCCATTTTTCAACTCGCTTTTTTGGGAGCGGGCCGCAAAAGCGCAGGATTGCTTCAAGCCCTCTTCTGGTTCTGGGGGGCAGGCTGAGCTTGTGCTTAATTCTTCTTCCTGATGGGAAAATAGAGTGACCTGTGCCTGTCCCAACACCTAGAGCTAGTCTCTCATTGGTTCCCCCTCTTCCCGTTCATCCTCAGGACAAATTGCAACCTGTACGGAACAGGAGGTTAAAGGTGCTGATTCTCCAAGGAGGGAGATGGCTAGTAAATCGGCTGGAATGGCGAACCCGAGCAAAGGAGATGAGAAATGAGGTGCGTTTTAGAAACCTTTCCCGATCACACGGTGTACCATCTTCTGGGTTTCTCATGCCTGTTTTCGATGTAGGAAGATGGCCTTGAACCTGGAGATTTGGGACCCGTGGGATGGGTACCATGCAGTATTACTTGAAAGGGTCTGTGTTGGCTCACCCAACCTCACCGTACCTCTCAGCCCCAAGAGTGTCCACCCTTATGTCTCAATCAGCTGTGGGTCTAGATATGGTCAATCCAGGGTGCATCACAGCCCCTGAACGAATTTTGTAAGAATTTCTCTCTCTTTCACTGTCTTTGTTTCACAGGTTTTGAAAAGTAATTTATTTTTATAATGGGGTTTAGCTGCTTTTCACGGCTGTGTTTATGCCGCTTTACACCCCCTTGACTCACTTACAGAGAGATATCAATACATAGGTTTGAAGATTCTTACTAGTCAGATATATTCTTGTGCGGTGAATAGGGGGTGTTGAGTCCAGGTCACTGAAAAAGGAATAGGTCTTGTCTCTTACATATTGGGTTTATGGAACGGTATCGGAGCTAATTTGAAACCCTTGTTTTATGCATCACCCCACCTCACCTTTCCCGTTCAGCAGCCATAGTGTGTTTTCTAGACGTGTGACTCTGTTCTGTTTTGTAATTCAGTTCAAGTGTAGCGGTTTTTACATTCCCTCTCTAAGTGATATCTTATGATAAGTGTCTTTTTCTGTGTGACTTATTTCACTTAGAATCGTCGTACCTAAATCCACTCATCGTGCTGCTACTAGCCTTATGACGTTGATTTCATGGCTGAGTGATATTCCATTGTACATGAGGACCACAACTTCTTTATCCATTTTTCTCTTTCCTAGGATATTTAAGGTGTAATGAAGTGGGGGTTCTTGTCAACAGAGCAGCCCTAAACTTTGGGATGCCTGTGTCTTGCTGATTTTTAGTTTTCCCAATTTATACGCCCATGAGTGGAAGTGCCCTATGCGCTCCAAGCTATGTTTTTTAGATGATTCAGGACACACCGTACACTTCTCCACAGTGGCTGTTTGCAATTTACATCCCACCCATCAGCATAGCAAGGCTCCCATTTCTCCATGGCCGGTCCTACATTTCTGGTTTGGACACTTTTTTCCGCATGGCCTTTTGCCCGCTGGGAAGCGAGACTTCTTTGGAGCGCTAATTTGCCTTTCCAGGTTGCTTGGTTAGCCAAAAAGGGCGTATGCGTTTTTTCCTGAATATATTCAGGAAAAAACGCATACGCCCTTTTTGGCCAAGGGCATCATTGTCCACGTTTTGCCGCTTTTCATGTGCTTTCAAGGCGATTCGAATCTGCCTCCTGAAATCTGTTTCCTGCAATTCTGCCTTGCTTTCAAAGGCTCTTCGTTGCCTTCCCTTAATATATTTGTGGACGAGAGGTATCATTTAAAACTCTGCAGGTTTGTGAATTGCAGTGCCCCTGAGCTCCATTTTTCAACTCGCTTTTTTGGGAGCTGGCCGCAAAAGCACAGGATTGCTTCAGGCCCTCTTCTGGTTCTGGGGGGCAGGCTGAGCTTGTGCTTAATTCTTCTTCCTGATGGGAAAATAGAGTGACCTGTGCCTGTCCCAACACCTAGAGCTAGTCTCTCATTGGTTCCCCCTCTTCCCGTTCATCCTCAGGACAAATTGCAACCTGTACGGAACAGGATGTTAAAGGTGCTGATTCTCCAAGGAGGGAGATGGCTAGTAAAGTGGCTAGAATGGCGAACCTGAGCACAAGGAGATGAGAAATGAGGTGCGTTTTGGAAACCTTTCCCGATCACACGGTGTACCATCTTCTGGGTTTCTCATGCATGTTTTTGATGTAGGAAGATGCCCTTGAACCTGCAGATTTGGGACCCATGGGATGGGTACCCTGCAGTATTACTTGAAAGGGTCTGCGTTGGCTCACCCAACCTCACCGAACCTCTCAGCCCCAAGAGTGTCCACCCTTATGTCTCAATCAGCTGTGGGTCTAGATATGGTCAATGCAGGTTGCATCACAGCCCCTGAACGAATTTTGTAAGAATTTCTCTCTCTTTCACTGTCTTTGTTTCACTGGTTTTGAAAAGTAATTTATTTTTATAATGGGGTTTAGCTGCTTTTCACGGCTGTGTTTATGCCGCTTTACACACCCTTGACTCACTTACAGAGAGATATCAATACATAGCTTTGAAGATTCTTACTAGTCAGATATATTCTTGTGTGGTGAATAGGGGGTGTTGAGTCCAGTTCACTGAAAAAGGAATAGGTCTTGTCTCTTACATATTGGGTTTATGGAACGGTATCTGAGCTAATTTGAAACCCTTGTTTTATGCATCACCCCACCTCACCTTTCCCGTTCAGCAGCCATAGTGTGTTTTCTAAACGTCTGACTCTGTTCTGTTTTGCCATTCAGTTCAAGTGTAGCAGTTTTAACATTCCCTCTATAAGTGATATCTTATGATAAGTGTCTTTTTCTGTGTGACTTATTTCACTTAGAATCGTCGTACCTAAATCCACTCATCGTGCTGCTACTAGCCTTATGACGTTGATTTCATGGCTGAGTGATATTCCATTGTACATGAGGTCCACAACTTCTTTATCCATTTTTCTCTTTCCTAGGATATTTAAGGTGTAATGAAGTGGCGGTTCTTGTCAACAGAGCAGCCCTAAACTTTGGGGTGCCTGTGTCTTGCTGATTTTTAGTTTTCCCAATTTATACGCCCATGAGTGGAAGTGCCTTATGCTGTCCAAGCTGTGTTTTTTATATGTTTCAGAACACACCGTACACTTCTCCAGAGTCGTTGTTGGCAATTTACATCCCACCCATCAGCATAGCAAGGCTCCCATTTCTCCATGGCCCGTCCTGCATTTCTGGTTTGGACACTTTTTTCCGCATGGCCCTTTTGCCCGCTGGGAAGCGAGACTTCTTTGGAGCGCTGATTTGCCTTTCCAGGTTGCTTGGTTGGCCAAAAAGGGCGTATGCGTTTTTTCCTGAATATATTCAGGAAAAAACGCATACGCCCTTTTTGGCCAAGGGCATCATTGTCCACGTTTTGCCGCTTTTCATGTGCTTTCAAGGCGATTCGAATCTGCCTCCTGAAATCTGTTTCCTGCAATTCTGCCTTGCTTTCAAAGCCTCTTCGTTGCCTTCCCTTAATATATTTGTGGACGAGAGGTATCATTTAAAACTCTGCAGGTTTGTGAATTGCAGTGCCCCTGAGCTCCATTTTTCAACTCGCTTTTTTGGGAGCGGGCCGCAAAAGCGCAGGATTGCTTCAGGCCCTCTTCTGGTTCTGGGGGGCAGGCTGAGCTTGTGGTTAATTCTTCTTCCTGATGGGAAAATAGAGTGACCTGTGACTGTTCCGACACCTAGAGCTAGTCTCTCATTGGTTCCCCCTCTTCCCGTTCATCCTCAGGACAAATTGCAACCTGTACGGAACAGGAGGTTAAAGGTGCTGATTCTCCAAGGAGGGAGATGGCTAATAAATCGGCTGGAATGGCGAACACGAGCAAAGGAGATGAGAAATGAGGTGCGTTTTAGAAACCTTTCCCGATCACACGGTGTACCATCTTCTGGGTTTCTCATGCCTGTTTTCGATGTAGGAAGATGCCCTTGAACCTGGAGATTTGGGACCCATGGGATGGGTACCATGCAGTATTACTTGAAAGGGTCTGCGTTGGCTCACCCAACCTCACCGAACCTCTCAGCCCCAAGAGTGTCCACCCTTATGTCTCAATTAGCTGTGGGTCTAGATATGGTCAATCCAGGTTGCATCACAGCCCCTGAACGAATTTTGTAAGAATTTCTCTCTCTTTCACTGTCTTTGTTTCACTGGTTTTTAAAAGTAATTTATTTTTATAATGGGGTTTAGCTGCTTTTCACGGCTGTGTTTATGCCGCTTTACACCCCCTTGACTCACTTACAGAGAGATATCAATACATAGGTTTGAACATTCTTACTAGTCAGAAATATTCTTGTGCGGTGAATAGGGGGTGTTGAGTCCAGTTCACTGAAAAAGGAATAGGTCTTTTCTATTACATATTGGGTTTATGGAAAGGTATCTGAGCTAATTTGAAACCCTTGTTTTATGCATCACCCCACCTCACCTTTCCCGTTCAGCAGCCATAGTGTGTTTTCTAAACGTCTGACTCTGTTCTGTTTTGCAATTCAGTTCAAGTGTAGCGGTTTTTACATTCCCTCTATAAGTGATATCTTATGATAAGTGTCTTTTTCTGTGTGACTTATTTCACTTAGAATCGTCGTACATAAATCCACTCATCGTGCTGCTACTAGCCTTATGACGTTGATTTCATGGCTGAGTGATATTCCATTGTACATGAGGACCACAACTTCTTTATCCATTTTTCTCTTTCCTAGGATATTTAAGGTGTAATGAAGTGGGGGTTCTTATCAACAGAGCCGCCCTAAACTTTGGGGTGCCTGTGTCTTGCTGATTTTTAGTTTTCCCAATTTATACGCCCATGAGTGGAAGTGCCCTATGCTCTCCAAGCTATGTTTTTTAGATGATTCAGGATACACCGTACACTTCTCCAGAGTGGCTGTTTGCAATTTACATCCCACCCATCAGCATAGCAAGGCTCCCATTTCTCCATGGCCGGTCCTGCATTTCTGGTTTGGACACTTTTTTCCGCATGGCCCTTTTGCCCGCTGGGAAGCGAGACTTCTTTGGAGCGCTAATTTGCCTTTCCAGGTTGCTTGGTTGGCCAAAAAGGGCGTATGCGTTTTTTCCTGAATATATTCAGGAAAAAACGCATACGCCCTTTTTGGCCAAGGGCATCATTGTCCACGTTTTGCCGCTTTTCATGTGCTTTCAAGTCGATTCGAATCTGCCTCCTGAAATCTGTTTCCTGCAATTCTGCCTTGCTTTCAAAGCGTCTTCGTTGCCTTCCCTTAATATATTTGTGGACGAGAGTTATCATTTAAAACTCTGCAGGTTTGTGAATTGCAGTGCCCCTGAGCTCCATTTTTCAACTCGCTTTTTTGGGAGCGGGCCGCAAAAGCGCAGGATTGCTTCAGACCCTCTTCTGGTTCTGGGGGGCAGGCTGAGCTTGTGCTTAATTCTTCTTCCTGATGGGAAAATAGAGTGACCTGTGCCTGTCCCAACACCTAGAGCTAGTCTCTCATTGGTTCCCCCTCTTCCCGTTCATCCTCAGGACAAATTGCAACCTGTACGGAACAGGAGGTTAAAGGTGCTGATTCTCCAAGGAGGGAGATGGCTAGTAAATCGGCTGGAATGGCGAACCTGAGCAAAGGAGATGAGAAATGAGGTGCGTTTTAGAAACCTTTCCCGATCACACGGTGTACCATCTTCTGGGTTTCTCATGCATGTTTTCGATGTAGGAAGATGCCCTTGAACCTGGAGATTTGGGACCCATGGAATGGGTATCATGCAGTATTACTTGAAAGGGTCTGCGTTGGCTCACCCAACCTCACCGAACCTCTCAGCCCCAAGAGTGTCCACCCTTATGTCTCATTTAGCTGTGGGTCTAGATATGGTCAATCCAGGTTGCATCACAGCCCCTGAACGAATTTTGTAAGAATTTCTCTCTCTTTCACTGTCTTTGTTTCACTGGTTTTTAAAAGTAATTTATTTTTATAATGGTGTTTAGCTGCTTTTCACGGCTGTGTTTATGCCGCTTTACACCCCCTTGACTCACTTACAGAGAGATATCAACACATAGGTTTGAACATTCTTACTAGTCAGATATATTCTTGTGCGGTGAATAGGGGGTGTTGAGTCCAGTTCACTGAAAAAGGAATAGGTCTTGTCTCTTACATATTGGGTTTATGGAACGGTATCTGAGCTAATTTGAAACCCTTGTTTTATGCATCACCCCACCTCACCTTTCCCGTTCAGCAGCCATAGTGTGTTTTCTAAACGTCTGACTCTGTTCTGTTTTGCAATTCAGTTCAAGTGTAGCAGTTTTTACATTCCCTCTCTAAGTGATATCTTATGATAAGTGTCTTTTTCTGTGTGACTTATTTCACTTAGAATCGTCGTACCTAAATCCACTCATCGTGCTGCTACTAGCCTTATGACGTTGATTTCATGGCTGAGTGATATTCCATTGTACATGAGGACCACAACTTCTTTATCCATTTTTCTCTTTCCTAGGATATTTAAGGTCTAATGAAGTGGGGGTTCTTGTCAACAGAGCAGCCCTAAACTTTGGGGTGCCTGTGTCTTGCTGATTTTTAGTTTTCCCAATTTATACGCCCATGAGTGGAAGTGCCCTATGCTCTCCAAGCTGTGTTTTTTAGATGTTTCAGAACACACCGTACACTTCTCCAGAGTGGCTGTTGGCAATTTACATCCAACCCATCATTGTAGCAAGGCTCCCATTTCTCCATGGCCGGTCCTGCATTTCTGGTTTGGACACATTTTTCCGCATGGCCCTTTTGCCCGCTGGGAAGCCAGACTTCTTTGGAGCGCTGATTTGCCTTTCCAGGTTGCTTGGTTGGCCAAAAAGGGCGTATGCGTTTTTTCCTGAATATATTCAGGAAAAAACGCATACGCCCTTTTTGGCCAAGGGCATCATTGTCCACGTTTTGCCGCTTTTCATGTGCTTTCAAGGCGATTCGAATCTCCCTCCTGAAATCTGTTTCCTGCAATTCTGCCTTGCTTTCAAAGCCTCTTCGTTGCCTTCCCTTAATATATTTGTGGACGAGAGTTATCATTTAAAACTCTGCAGGTTTGTAAATTGCAGTGCCCCTGAGCTCCATTTTTCAACTCGCTTTTTTGGGAGCGGGCCGCAAAAGCGCAGGATTGCTTCAGGCCCTCTTCTGGTTCTGGGGGGCAGGCTGAGCTTGTGCTTAATTCTTCTTCCTGATGGGAAAATAGAGTGACCTGTGCCTGTCCCAACACCTAGAGCTAGTCTCTCATTGGTTCCCCCTCTTCCCGTTCATCCTCAGGACAAAATGCAACCTGTACGGAACAGGAGGTTAAAGGTGCTGATCCTCCAAGGAGGGAGATGGCAAGTAAATCGGCTGGAATGGCGAACCCGAGCAAAGGAGATGAGAAATGAGGTGCGTTTTAGAAACCTTTCCCGATCACACGGTGTACCATCTTCTGGGTTTCTCATGCCTGTTTTCGATGTAGGAAGATGGCCTTGAACCTGGAGATTTGGGACCCGTGAGATGGGTACCATGCAGTATTACTTAAAAGGGTCTGTGTTGGCTCACCCAACCTCACCGTACCTCTCAGCCCCAAGAGTGTCCACCCTTATGTCTCAATCAGCTGTGGGTCTAGATATGGTCAATCCAGGTTGCATCACAGCCCCTGAACGAATTTTGTAAGAATTTCTCTCTCTTTCACTGTCTTTGTTTCACGGGTTTTGAAAAGTAATTTATTTATTTATTTTTTTTTTTAAAGTTTTACTTGATTTTTATTTATTTATTTATTTATTTTTGGCTGTGTTGGGTCTTCGGTTCGTGCGAGGGCTTTCTCCAGTTGCGGCAAGCGGGGGCCACTCTTCATCGCGGTGCGGGGACCGCTCTTCATCGCGGTGCGCGGGCCTTTCTCTATCGCGGCCCCTCCCGTCGCGGGGCACAGGCTCCAGACGCGCAGGCTCAGCAATTGTGGCTCACGGGCCCAGCTGCTCCGTGGCATGTGGGATCTTCCCAGACCAGGGCTCGAACCCGTGTCCCCTGCATTAGCAGGCAGATTCTCAACCACTGCGCCACCAGGGAAGCCCCTGAAAAGTAATTTATTTTTATAATGGGGTTTAGCTGCTTTTCACGGCTGTGTTTATGCCGCTTTACACCCCCTTGACTCACTTACAGAGAGATATCAATACATAGGTTTGAAGATTCTTACTAGTCAGATATATTCTTGTGCGGTGAATAGGGGGTGTTGAGTCCAGGTCACTGAAAAAGGAATAGGTCTTGTCTCTTACATATTGGGTTTATGGAACGGTATCGGAGCTAATTTGAAACCCTTGTTTTATGCATCACCCCACCTCACCTTTCCCGTTCAGCAGCCATAGTGTGTTTTCTAAACGTGTGACTCTGTTCTGTTTTGTAATTCAGTTCAAGTGTAGAGGTTTTTACATTCCCTCTCTAAGTGATATCTTATGATAAGTGTCTTTTTCTGTGTGACTTATTTCACTTAGAATCGTCGTACCTAAATCCACTCATCGTGCTGCTACTAGCCTTATGACGTTGATTTCATGGCTGAGTGATATTCCATTGTACATGAGGACCACAACTTCTTTATCCATTTTTCTCTTTCCTAGGATATTTAAGGTGTAATGAAGTGGGGGTTCTTGTCAACAGAGCAGCCCTAAACTTTGGGATGCCTGTGTCTTGCTGATTTTTAGTTTTCCCAATTTATACGCCCATGAGTGGAAGTGCCCTATGCGCTCCAAGCTATGTTTTTTAGATGATTCAGGACACATCGTACACTTCTCCAGAGTGGCTGTTTGCAATTTACATCCCAGCCATCAGCATAGCAAGGCTCCCATTTCTCCATGGCCGGTCCTACATTTCTGGTTTGGACATTTTTTCCGCATGGCCTTTTGCCCGCTGGGAAGCGAGACTTCTTTGGAGCGCTAATTTGCCTTTCCAGGTTGCTTGGTTGGCCAAAAAGGGCGTATGCGTTTTTTCCTGCATATATTCAGGAAAAAACGCATACGCCCTTTTTGGCCAAGGGCATCATTGTCCACGTTTTGCCGCTTTTCATGTGCTTTCAAGGCGATTCGAATCTGCCTCCTGAAATCTGTTTCCTGCAATTCTGCCTTGCTTTCAAAGCCTCTTCTTTGCCTTCCCTTAATATATTTGTGGACGAGAGTTATCATTTAAAACTCTGCAGGTTTGTGAATTGCAGTGCCCCTGAGCTCCATTTTTCAACTCGCTTTTTTGGGAGCGGGCCGCAAAAGCGCAGGATTGCTTCAAGCCCTCTTCTGGTTCTGGGGGGCAGGCTGAACTTGTGCTTAATTCTTCTTCCTGATGGGAAAATAGAGTGACCTGTGCCTGTCCCAACACCTAGAGCTAGTCTCTCATTGGTTCCCCCTCTTCCCGTTCATCCTCAGGACAAATTGCAACCTGTACGGAACAGGAGGTTAAAGGTGCTGATTCTCCAAGGAGGGAGATGGCTAGTAAATCGGCTGGAATGGCGAACCCGAGCAAAGGAGATGAGAAATGAGGTGCGTTTTAGAAACCTATCCCGATCACACGGTGTACCATCTTCTGGGTTTCTCATGCATGTTTTCGATGTAGGAAGATGCCCTTGAACCTGGAGATTTGGGACCCATGGGATGGGTAACGTGCAGTATTACTTGAAAGGGTCTGCGTTGGCTCACCCAACCTCACCGAACCTCTCAGCCCCAAGAGTGTCCACCCTTATGTCTCAATCAGCTGTGGGTCTAGATATGGTCAATCCAGGTTGCATCACAGCCCCTGAACGAATTTTGTAAGAATTTCTCTCTCTTTCACTATCTTTGTTTCACTGGTTTTTAAAAGTAATTTATTTTTATAATGGGGTTTAGCTGCTTTTCACGGCTGTGTTTATGCCGCTTTACACCCCCTTGACTCACTTACAGAGAGATATCAATACATAGGTTTGAACATTCTTACTAGTCAGATATATTCTTGTGCGGTGAATAGGGGGTGTTGAGTCCAGTTCACTGAAAAAGGAATAGGTCTTGTCTCTTACATATTGGGTTTATGGAACGGTATCTGATCTAATTTGAAACCCTTGTTTTATGCATCACCCCACCTCACCTTTCCCGTTCAGCAGCCATAGTGTGTTTTCTAAACGTCTGACTCTGTTCTGTTTTGCAATTCAGTTCAAGTGTAGCATTTTTTACATTCCCTCTATAAGTGATATCTTATGATAAGTGTCTTTTTCTGTGTGACTTATTTCACTTAGAATCGTCGTACCTAAATCCACTCATCGTGCTGCTACTAGCCTTATGACGTTGATTTCATGGCTGAGTGATATTCCATTGTACATGAGGACCCCAACATCTTTATCCATTTTTCTCTTTCCTAGGATATTTAAGGTGTAATGAAGTGGGGGTTCCTGTCAACAGAGCAGCCCTAAACTTTGGGGTGCCTGTGTCTTGCTGATTTTTAGTTTTCCCAATTTATACGCCCATGAGTGGAAGTGCCCTATGCGCTCCAAGCTATGTTTTTTAGATGATTCAGGACACATGGTACACTTCTCCAGAGTGGCTGTTGGCAATTTACATCCAACCCATCAGCGTAGCAAGGCTCCCATTTCTCCATGGCCGGTCCTGCATTTCTGGTTTGGACACATTTTTCCGCATGGCCCTTTTGCCCGCTGGGAAGCCAGACTTCTTTGGAGCGCTGATTTGCCTTTCCAGGTTGCTTGGTTGGCCAAAAAGGGCGTATGCGTTTTTTCCTGAATATATTCAGGAAAAAACGCATACGCCCTTTTTGGCCAAGGGCATCATTGTCCACGTTTTGCCGCTTTTCATGTGCTTTCAAGGCGATTCGAATCTACCTCCTGAAATCTGTTTCCTGCAATTCTGCCTTGCTTTCAAAGCCTCTTCGTTGCCTTCCCTTAATATATTTGTGGACGAGAGTTATCATTTAAAACTCTGCAGGTTTGTAAATTGCAGTGCCCCTGAGCTCCATTTTTCAACTCCTTGTTTGGGAGCGGGCCGCAAAAGCGCAGGATTGCTTCAGGCCCTCTTCTGGTTCTGGGGGGCAGGCTGAGCTTGTGCTTAATTCTTCTTCCTGATGGGAAAATAGAGTGACCTGTGCCTGTCCCAACACCTAGAGCTAGTCTCTCATTGGTTCCCCCTCTTCCCGTTCATCCTCCGGACAAATTGCAACCTGTACGGAACAGGAGGTTAAAGGTGCTGATCCTCCAAGGAGGGAGATGGCTAGTAAATCGGCTGGAATGGCGAACCCGAGCAAAGGAGATGAGAAATGAGGTGCGTTTTAGAAACCTATCCCGATCACACGGTGTACCATCTTCTGGGTTTCTCATGCATGTTTTCGATGTAGGAAGATGCCCTTGAACCTGGAGATTTGGGACCCATGGGATGGGTAACGTGCAGTATTACTTGAAAGGGTCTGCGTTGGCTCACCCAACCTCACCGAACCTCTCAGCCCCAAGAGTGTCCACCCTTATGTCTCAATCAGCTGTGGGTCTAGATATGGTCAATCCAGGTTGCATCACAGCCCCTGAACGAATTTTGTAAGAATTTCTCTCTCTTTCACTGTCTTTGTTTCACTGGTTTTTAAAAGTAATTTATTTTTATAATGGGGTTTAGCTGCTTTTCACGGCTGTGTTTATGCCGCTTTACACCCCCTTGACTCACTTACAGAGAGATATCAATACATAGGTTTGAACATTCTTACTAGTCAGATATATTCTTGTGCGGTGAATAGGGGGTGTTGAGTCCAGTTCACTGAAAAAGGAATAGGTCTTGTCTCTTACATATTGGGTTTATGGAACGGTATCTGAGCTAATTTGAAACCCTTGTTTTATGCATCACCCCACCTCACCTTGCCCGTTCAGCAGCCATAGTGTGTTTTCTAAACGTCTGACTCTGTTCTGTTTTGCAATTCAGTTCAAGTGTAGCAGTTTTTACATTCCCTCTATAAGTGATATCTTATGATAAGTGTCTTTTTCTGTGTGACTTATTTCACTTAGAATCGTCGTACCTAAATCCACTCATCGTGCTGCTACTAGCCTTATGACGTTGATTTCATGGCTGAGTGATATTCCATTGTACATGAGGACCACAACTTCTTTATCCATTTTTCTCTTTCCTAGGATATTTAAGGTGTAATGAAGAGGGGGTTCCTGTCAACAGAGCAGCCCTAAACTTTGGGGTGCCTGTGTCTTGCTGATTTTTAGTTTTCCCAATTTATACGCCCATGAGTGGAAGTGCCCTATGCGCTCCAAGCTATGTTTTTTAGATGATTCAGGACACATCGTACACTTCTCCAGAGTGGCTGTTTGCAATTTACATCCCAGCCATCAGCATAGCAAGGCTCCCATTTCTCCATGGCCGGTCCTACATTTCTGGTTTGGACATTTTTTCCGCATGGCCTTTTGCCCGCTGGGAAGCGAGACTTCTTTGGAGCGCTAATTTGCCTTTCCAGGTTGCTTGGTTGGCCAAAAAGGGCGTATGCGTTTTTTCCTGCATATATTCAGGAAAAAACGCATACGCCCTTTTTGGCCAAGGGCATCATTGTCCACGTTTTGCCGCTTTTCATGTGCTTTCAAGGCGATTCGAATCTGCCTCCTGAAATCTGTTTCCTGCAATTCTGCCTTGCTTTCAAAGCCTCTTCGTTGCCTTCCCTTAATATATTTGTGGACGAGAGTTATCATTTAAAACTCTGCAGGTTTGTGAATTGCAGTGCCCCTGAGCTCCATTTTTCAACTCGCTTTTTTGGGAGCGGGCCGCAAAAGCGCAGGATTGCTTCAAGCCCTCTTCTGGTTCTGGGGGGCAGGCTGAACTTGTGCTTAATTCTTCTTCCTGATGGGAAAATAGAGTGACCTGTGCCTGTCCCAACACCTAGAGCTAGTCTCTCATTGGTTCCCCCTCTTCCCGTTCATCCTCAGGACAAATTGCAACCTGTACGGAACAGGAGGTTAAAGGTGCTGATTCTCCAAGGAGGGAGATGGCTAGTAAATCGGCTGGAATGGCGAACCCGAGCAAAGGAGATGAGAAATGAGGTGCGTTTTAGAAACCTATCCCGATCACACGGTGTACCATCTTCTGGGTTTCTCATGCATGTTTTCGATGTAGGAAGATGCCCTTGAACCTGGAGATTTGGGACCCATGGGATGGGTAACGTGCAGTATTACTTGAAAGGGTCTGCGTTGGCTCACCCAACCTCACCGAACCTCTCAGCCCCAAGAGTGTCCACCCTTATGTCTCAATCAGCTGTGGGTCTAGATATGGTCAATCCAGGTTGCATCACAGCCCCTGAACGAATTTTGTAAGAATTTCTCTCTCTTTCACTGTCTTTGTTTCACTGGTTTTTAAAAGTAATTTATTTTTATAATGGGGTTTAGCTGCTTTTCACGGCTGTGTTTATGCCGCTTTACACCCCCTTGACTCACTTACAGAGAGATATCAATACATAGGTTTGAACATTCTTACTAGTCAGATATATTCTTGTGCGGTGAATAGGGGGTGTTGAGTCCAGTTCACTGAAAAAGGAATAGGTCTTGTCTCTTACATATTGGGTTTATGGAACGGTATCTGATCTAATTTGAAACCCTTGTTTTATGCATCACCCCACCTCACCTTTCCCGTTCAGCAGCCATAGTGTGTTTTCTAAACGTCTGACTCTGTTCTGTTTTGCAATTCAGTTCAAGTGTAGCATTTTTTACATTCCCTCTATAAGTGATATCTTATGATAAGTGTCTTTTTCTGTGTGACTTATTTCACTTAGAATCGTCGTACCTAAATCCACTCATCGTGCTGCTACTAGCCTTATGACGTTGATTTCATGGCTGAGTGATATTCCATTGTACATGAGGACCCCAACTTCTTTATCCATTTTTCTCTTTCCTAGGATATTTAAGGTGTAATGAAGTGGGGGTTCCTGTCAACAGAGCAGCCCTAAACTTTGGGGTGCCTGTGTCTTGCTGATTTTTAGTTTTCCCAATTTATACGCCCATGAGTGGAAGTGCCCTATGCGCTCCAAGCTATGTTTTTTAGATGATTCAGGACACATGGTACACTTCTCCAGAGTGGCTGTTGGCAATTTACATCCAACCCATCAGCGTAGCAAGGCTCCCATTTCTCCATGGCCGGTCCTGCATTTCTGGTTTGGACACATTTTTCCGCATGGCCCTTTTGCCCGCTGGGAAGCCAGACTTCTTTGGAGCGCTGATTTGCCTTTCCAGTTTGCTTGGTTGGCCAAAAAGGGCGTATGCGTTTTTTCCTGAATATATTCAGGAAAAAACGCATACGCCCTTTTTGGCCAAGGGCATCATTGTCCACGTTTTGCCGCTTTTCATGTGCTTTCAAGGCGATTCGAATCTACCTCCTGAAATCTGTTTCCTGCAATTCTGCCTTGCTTTCAAAGCCTCTTCGTTGCCTTCCCTTAATATATTTGTGGACGAGAGTTATCATTTAAAACTCTGCAGGTTTGTAAATTGCAGTGCCCCTGAGCTCCATTTTTCAACTCCTTTTTTGGGAGCGGGCCGCAAAAGCGCAGGATTGCTTCAGGCCCTCTTCTGGTTCTGGGGGGCAGGCTGAGCTTGTGCTTAATTCTTCTTCCTGATGGGAAAATAGAGTGACCTGTGCCTGTCCCAACACCTAGAGCTAGTCTCTCATTGGTTCCCCCTCTTCCCGTTCATCCTCCGGACAAATTGCAACCTGTACGGAACAGGAGGTTAAAGGTGCTGATCCTCCAAGGAGGGAGATGGCTAGTAAATCGGCTGGAATGGCGAACCCGAGCAAAGGAGATGAGAAATGAGGTGCGTTTTAGAAACCTTTCCCGATCACACGGTGTACCATCTTCTGGGTTTCTCATGCCTGTTTTCGATGTAGGAAGATGCCCTTGAACCTGGAGATTTGGGACCCATGGGATGGGTACCATGCAGTATTACTTGAAAGGGTCTGCGTTGGCTCACCCAACCTCACCGAACCTCTCAGCCCCAAGAGTGTCCACCCTTATGTCTCAATCAGCTGTGGGTCTAGATATGGTCAATCCAGGTTGCATCACAGCCCCTGAACGAATTTTGTAAGAATTTCTCTCTCTTTCACTGTCTTTGTTTCACGGGTTTTGAAAAGTAATTTATTTTTATAATGGGGTTTAGCTGCTTTTCACGGCTGTGTTTATGCCGCTTTACACCCCCTTGACTCACTTACAGAGAGATATCAATACATAGGTTTGAAGATTCTTACTAGTCAGATATATTCTTGTGCGGTGAATAGGGGGTGTTGAGTCCAGTTGACTGAAAAAGGAATAGGTCTTGTCTCTTACATATTGGGTTTATGGAACGGTATCTGAGCTAATTTGAAACCCTTGTTTTATGCATCACCCCACCTCACCTTGCCCGTTCAGCAGCCATAGTGTGTTTTCTGAACGTGTGACTCTGTTCTGTTTTGCAATTCAGTTCAAGTGTAGTGGTTTTTACATTCCCTCTATAAGTGATATCTTATGAGAAGTGTCTTTTTCTGTGTGACTTATTTCACTTAGAATCGTCGTACCTAAATCCACTCATCGTGCTGCTACTAGCCTTATGACGTTGATTTCATGGCTGAGTGATATTCCATTGTACATGAGGACCCCAACTTCTTTATCCATTTTTCTCTTTCCTAGGATATTTAAGCTGTAATGAAGTGGGGGTTCTTGTCAACAGAGCAGCCCTAAACTTTGGGGTGCCTGTGTCTTGCTGATTTTTAGTTTTCCCAATTTATACGCCCATGAGTGGAAGTGCCCTATGCTCTCCAAGCTGTGTTTTTTAGATGTTTCAGAACACACGGTACACTTCTCCAGAGTGGCTGTTGGCAATTTACATCCCGCCCATCAGCGTAGCAAGGCTCCCATTTCTCCATGGCCGGTCCTGCATTTCTGGTTTGGACACTTTTTTCCGCATGGCCCTTTTGCACGCTGGGAAGCCAGACTTCTTTGGAGCGCTGATTGGCCTTTCCAGGTTGCTTGGTTGGCCAAAAAGGGCGTATGCGTTTTTTCCTGAATATATTCAGGAAAAAACGCATACGCCCTTTTTGGCCAAGGGCATCATTGTCCACGTTTTGCCGCTTTTCAGGTGCTTTCAAGGCGATTCGAATCTACCTCCTGAAATCTGTTTCCTGCAATTCTGCCTTGCTTTCAAAGCCTCTTCGTTGCCTTCCCTTAATATATTTGTGGACGAGAGGTATCATTTAAAACTCTGCAGGTTTGTGAATTGCAGTGCCCCTGAGCTCCATTTTTCAACTCGCTTTTTTGGGAGCTGGCCGCAAAGGCGCAGGATTGCTTCAGGCCCTCTTCTGGTTCTGGGGGGCAGGCTGAGCTTGTGCTTAATTCTTCTTCCTGATGGGAAAATAGAGTGACCTGTGCCTGTCCCAACACCTAGAGCTAGTCTCTCTTTGGTTCCCCCTCTTCCCGTTCATCCTCAGGACAAATTGCAACCTGTACGGAACAGGAGGTTAAAGGTGCTGATTCTCCAAGGAGGGAGATGGCTAGTAAATCGGCTGGAATGGCGAACCCGAGCAAAGAGATGAGAAATGAGGTGCGTTTTAGAAACCTTTCCCGATCACACGGTGTACCATCTTCTGGGTTTCTCATGCCTGTTTTCGATGTAGGAAGATGCCCTTGAACCTGGAGATTTGGGACCCATGGGATGGGTACCATGCAGTATTACTTGAAAGGGTCTTCGTTGGCTCACCCAACCTCACCGAACCTCTCAGCCCCAAGAGTGTCCACCCTTATGTCTCAATCAGCTGTGGGTCTAGATATGGTCAATCCAGGTTGCATCACAGCCCCTGAACGAATTTTGTAAGAATTTCTCTCTCTTTCACTGTCTTTGTTTCACGGGTTTTGAAAAGTAATTTATTTTTATAATGGGGTTTAGCTGCTTTTCACGGCTGTGTTTATGCCGCTTTACACCCCCTTGACTCACTTACAGAGAGATATCAATACATAGGTTTGAAGATTCTTACTAGTCAGATATATTCTTGTGCGGTGAATAGGGGGTGTTGAGTCCAGTTGACTGAAAAAGGAATAGGTCTTGTCTCTTACATATTGGGTTTATGGAACGGTATCTGAGCTAATTTGAAACCCTTGTTTTATGCATCACCCCACCTCACCTTGCCCGTTCAGCAGCCATAGTGTGTTTTCTGAACGTGTGACTCTGTTCTGTTTTGCAATTCAGTTCAAGTGTAGTGGTTTTTACATTCCCTCTATAAGTGATATCTTATGAGAAGTGTCTTTTTCTGTGTGACTTATTTCACTTAGAATCGTCGTACCTAAATCCACTCATCGTGCTGCTACTAGCCTTATGACGTTGATTTCATGGCTGAGTGATATTCCATTGTACATGAGGACCCCAACTTCTTTATCCATTTTTTTCTTTCCTAGGATATTTAAGGTGTAATGAAGTGGGGGTTCTTGTCAACAGAGCAGCCCTAAACTTTGGGGTGCCTGTGTCTTGCTGATTTTTAGTTTTCCCAATTTATACGCCCATGAGTGGAAGTGCCCTATGCTCTCCAAGCTGTGTTTTTTAGATGTTTCAGAACACACCGTACACTTCTCCAGAGTGGCTGTTGGCAATTTACATCCCAACCATCAGCGTAGCAAGGCTCCCATTTCTCCATGGCCGGTCCTGCATTTCTGGTTTGGACACTTTTTTCCGCATGGCCCTTTTGCCCGCTGGGAAGCCAGACTTCTTTGGAGCGCTGATTGGCCTTTCCAGGTTGCTTGGTTGGCCAAAAAGGGCGTATGCGTTTTTTCCTGAATATATTCAGGAAAAAACGCATACGCCCTTTTTGGCCAAGGGCATCATTGTCCACGTTTTGCCGCTTTTCAGGTGCTTTCAAGGCGATTCGAATCTACCTCCTGAAATCGGTTTCCTGCAATTCTGCCTTGCTTTCAAAGCCTCTTCGTTGCCTTCCCTTAATATATTTGTGGACGAGAGGTATCATTTAAAACTCTGCAGGTTTGTGAATTGCAGTGCCCCTGAGCTCCATTTTTCAACTCGCTTTTTTGGGAGCTGGCCGCAAAAGCGCAGGATTGCTTCAGGCCCTCTTCTGGTTCTGGGGGGCAGGCTGAGCTTGTGCTTAATTCTTCTTCCTGATGGGAAAATAGAGTGACCTGTGCCTGTCCCAACACCTAGAGCTAGTCTCTCTTTGGTTCCCCCTCTTCCCGTTCATCCTCAGGACAAATTGCAACCTGTACGGAACAGGAGGTTAAAGGTGCTGATTCTCCAAGGAGGGAGATGGCTAGTAAATTGGCTGGAATGGCGAACCCGAGCAAAGGAGATGAGAAATGAGGTGCGTTTTAGAAACCTTTCCCGATCACACGGTGTACCATCTTCTGGGTTTCTCATGCCTGTTTTCGATGTAGGAAGATGCCCTTGAACCTGGAGATTTGGGACCCATGGGATGGGTACCATGCAGTATTACTTGAAAGGGTCTGCGTTGGCTCACCCAACCTCACCGAACCTCTCAGCCCCAAGAGTGTCCACCCTTATGTCTCAATCAGCTGTGGGTCTAGATATGGTCAATCCAGGTTGCATCACAGCCCCTGAACGAATTTTGTAAGAATTTCTCTCTCTTTCACTGTCTTTGTTTCACGGGTTTTGAAAAGTAATTTATTTTTATAATGGGGTTTAGCTGCTTTTCACGGCTGTGTTTATGCCGCTTTACACCCCCTTGACTCACTTACAGAGAGATATCAATACATAGGTTTGAAGATTCTTACTAGTCAGATATATTCTTGTGCGGTGAATAGGGGGTGTTGAGTCCAGTTGACTGAAAAAGGAATAGGTCTTGTCTCTTACATATTGGGTTTATGGAACGGTATCTGAGCTAATTTGAAACCCTTGTTTTATGCATCACCCCACCTCACCTTGCCCGTTCAGCAGCCATAGTGTGTTTTCTGAACGTGTGACTCTGTTCTGTTTTGCAATTCAGTTCAAGTGTAGTGGTTTTTACATTCCCTCTATAAGTGATATCTTATGATAAGTGTCTTTTTCTGTGTGACTTATTTCACTTAGAATCGTCGTACCTAAATCCACTCATCGTGCTGCTACTAGCCTTATGACGTTGATTTCATGGCTGAGTGATATTCCATTGTACATGAGGACCCCAACTTCTTTATCCATTTTTCTCTTTCCTAGGATATTTAAGCTGTAATGAAGTGGGGGTTCTTGTCAACAGAGCAGCCCTAAACTTTGGGGTGCCTGTGTCTTGCTGATTTTTAGTTTTCCCAATTTATACGCCCATGAGTGGAAGTGCCCTATGCTCTCCAAGCTGTGTTTTTTAGATGTTTCAGAACACACCGTACACTTCTCCAGAGTGGCTGTTGGCAATTTACATCCCGCCCATCAGCGTAGCAAGGCTCCCATTTCTCCATGGCCGGTCCTGCATTTCTGGTTTGGACACTTTTTTCCGCATGGCCCTTTTGCACGCTGGGAAGCCAGACTTCTTTGGAGCGCTGATTGGCCTTTCCAGGTTGCTTGGTTGGCCAAAAAGGGCGTATGCGTTTTTTCCTGAATATATTCAGGAAAAAACGCATAGGCCCTTTTTGGCCAAGGGCATCATTGTCCACGTTTTGCCGCTTTTCAGGTGCTTTCAAGGCGATTCGAATCTACCTCCTGAAATCTGTTTCCTGCAATTCTGCCTTGCTTTCAAAGCCTCTTCGTTGCCTTCCCTTAATATATTTGTGGACGAGAGGTATCATTTAAAACTCTGCAGGTTTGTGAATTGCAGTGCCCCTGAGCTCCATTTTTCAACTCGCTTTTTTGGGAGCTGGCCGCAAAGGCGCAGGATTGCTTCAGGCCCTCTTCTGGTTCTGGGGGGCAGGCTGAGCTTGTGCTTAATTCTTCTTCCTGATGGGAAAATAGAGTGACCTGTGCCTGTCCCAACACCTAGAGCTAGTCTCTCTTTGGTTCCCCCTCTTCCCGTTCATCCTCAGGACAAATTGCAACCTGTACGGAACAGGAGGTTAAAGGTGCTGATTCTCCAAGGAGGGAGATGGCTAGTAAATCGGCTGGAATGGCGAACCCGAGCAAAGAGATGAGAAATGAGGTGCGTTTTAGAAACCTTTCCCGATCACACGGTGTACCATCTTCTGGGTTTCTCATGCCTGTTTTCGATGTAGGAAGATGCCCTTGAACCTGGAGATTTGGGACCCATGGGATGGGTACCATGCAGTATTACTTGAAAGGGTCTGCGTTGGCTCACCCAACCTCACCGAACCTCTCAGCCCCAAGAGTGTCCACCCTTATGTCTCAATCAGCTGTGGGTCTAGATATGGTCAATCCAGGTTGCATCACAGCCCCTGAACGAATTTTGTAAGAATTTCTCTCTCTTTCACTGTCTTTGTTTCACGGGTTTTGAAAAGTAATTTATTTTTATAATGGGGTTTAGCTGCTTTTCACGGCTGTGTTTATGCCGCTTTACACCCCCTTGACTCACTTACAGAGAGATATCAATACATAGGTTTGAAGATTCTTACTAGTCAGATATATTCTTGTGCGGTGAATAGGGGGTGTTGAGTCCAGTTGACTGAAAAAGGAATAGGTCTTGTCTCTTACATATTGGGTTTATGGAACGGTATCTGAGCTAATTTGAAACCCTTGTTTTATGCATCACCCCACCTCACCTTGCCCGTTCAGCAGCCATAGTGTGTTTTCTGAACGTGTGACTCTGTTCTGTTTTGCAATTCAGTTCAAGTGTAGTGGTTTTTACATTCCCTCTATAAGTGATATCTTATGAGAAGTGTCTTTTTCTGTGTGACTTATTTCACTTAGAATCGTCGTACCTAAATCCACTCATCGTGCTGCTACTAGCCTTATGACGTTGATTTCATGGCTGAGTGATATTCCATTGTACATGAGGACCCCAACTTCTTTATCCATTTTTTTCTTTCCTAGGATATTTAAGGTGTAATGAAGTGGGGGTTCTTGTCAACAGAGCAGCCCTAAACTTTGGGGTGCCTGTGTCTTGCTGATTTTTAGTTTTCCCAATTTATACGCCCATGAGTGGAAGTGCCCTATGCTCTCCAAGCTGTGTTTTTTAGATGTTTCAGAACACACCGTACACTTCTCCAGAGTGGCTGTTGGCAATTTACATCCCACCCATCAGCGTAGCAAGGCTCCCATTTCTCCATGGCCGGTCCTGCATTTCTGGTTTGGACACTTTTTTCCGCATGGCCCTTTTGCCCGCTGGGAAGCCAGACTTCTTTGGAGCGCTGATTGGCCTTTCCAGGTTGCTTGGTTGGCCAAAAAGGGCGTATGCGTTTTTTCCTGAATATATTCAGGAAAAAACGCATACGCCCTTTTTGGCCAAGGGCATCATTGTCCACGTTTTGCCGCTTTTCAGGTGCTTTCAAGGCGATTCGAATCTACCTCCTGAAATCGGTTTCCTGCAATTCTGCCTTGCTTTCAAAGCCTCTTCGTTGCCTTCCCTTAATATATTTGTGGACGAGAGGTATCATTTAAAACTCTGCAGGTTTGTGAATTGCAGTGCCCCTGAGCTCCATTTTTCAACTCGCTTTTTTGGGAGCTGGCCGCAAAAGCGCAGGATTGCTTCAGGCCCTCTTCTGGTTCTGGGGGGCAGGCTGAGCTTGTGCTTAATTCTTCTTCCTGATGGGAAAATAGAGTGACCTGTGCCTGTCCCAACACCTAGAGCTAGTCTCTCTTTGGTTCCCCCTCTTCCCGTTCATCCTCAGGACAAATTGCAACCTGTACGGAACAGGAGGTTAAAGGTGCTGATTCTCCAAGGAGGGAGATGGCTAGTAAATTGGCTGGAATGGCGAACCCGAGCAAAGGAGATGAGAAATGAGGTGCGTTTTAGAAACCTTTCCCGATCACACGGTGTACCATCTTCTGGGTTTCTCATGCCTGTTTTCGATGTAGGAAGATGCCCTTGAACCTGGAGATTTGGGACCCATGGGATGGGTACCATGCAGTATTACTTGAAAGGGTCTGCGTTGGCTCACCAAACCTCACCGAACCTCTCAGCCCCAAGAGTGTCCACCCTTATGTCTCAATCAGCTGTGGGTCTAGATATGGTCAATCCAGGTTGCATCACAGCCCCTGAACGAATTTTGTAAGAATTTCTCTCTCTTTCACTTTCTTTGTTTCACGGGTTTTGAAAAGTAATTTATTTTTATAATGGGGTTTAGCTGCTTTTCACGGCTGTGTTTATGCCGCTTTACACCCCCTTGACTCACTTACAGAGAGATATCAATACATAGGTTTGAAGATTCTTACTAGTCAGATATATTCTTGTGCGGTGAATAGGGGGTGTTGAGTCCAGTTCACTGAAAAAGGAATAGGTCTTGTCTCTTACATATTGAGTTTATGGAACGGTATCTGAGCTAATTTGAAACCCTTGTTTTATGCATCACCCCACCTCAACTTTCCCGTTCAGCAGCCATAGTGTGTTTTCTACACGTGTGACTCTGTTGTGTTTTGCAGTTCAGTTCAATTGTAGCGGTTTTTACATTCCCTCTATAAGTGATATCTTATGATAAGTGTCTTTTTCTGTGTGACTTATTTCACTTAGAATCGTCGTACCTAAATCCACTCATCGTGCTGCTACTAGCCTTATGACGTTGATTTCACGGCTGAGTGATATTCCATTGTACATGAGGACCCCAACTTCTTTATCCATTTTTCTCTTTCCTAGGATATTTAAGGTGTAATGAAGTGGGGGTTCTTGTCAACAGAGCAGCCCTAAACTTTGGGGTGCCTGTGTCTTGCTGATTTTTAGTTTTCCCAATTTATACGCCCATGAGTGGAAGTGCCCTATGCACTCCAAGCTGTGTTTTTTAGATGTTTCAGAACACACCGTACACTTCTCCAGAGTGGCTGTTGGCAATTTACATCCCACCCATCAGCGTAGCAAGGCTCCCATTTCTCCATGGCCGGTCCTGCATTTCTGGTTTGGACACTTTTTTCCGCATGGCCCTTTTGCCCGCTGGGAAGCCAGACTTCTTTGGAGCGCTGATTGGCCTTTCCAGGTTGCTTGGTTGGCCAAAAAGGGCGTATGCGTTTTTTCCTGAATATATTCAGCAAAAAACGCATACACCCTTTTTGGCCAAGGGCATCATTGTCCACGTTTTGCCGCTTTTCAGGTGCTTTCAAGGCGATTCGAATCTACCTCCTGAAATCTGTTTCCTGCAATTCTGCCTTGCTTTCAAAGCCTCTTCGTTGCCTTCCCTTAATATATTTGTGGACGAGAGGTATCATTTAAAACTCTGCAGGTTTGTGAATTGCAGTGCCCCTGAGCTCCATTTTTCAACTCGCTTTTTTGGAAGCTGGCCACAAAGGCGCAGGATTGCTTCAGGCCTTCTTCTGGTTCTGGGGGGCAGGCTGAGCTTGTGCTTAATTCTTCTTCCTGATGGGAAAATAGAGTGACCTGTGCCTGTCCCAACACCTAGAGCTAGTCTCTCATTGGTTCCCCCTCTTCCCGTTCATCCTCAGGACAAATTGCAACCTGTACGGAACAGGAGGTTAAAGGTGCTGATTCTCCAAGGAGGGAGATGGCTAGTAAATCGGCTGGAATGGCAAACCCGAGCAAAGGAGATGAGAAATGAGGTGCGTTTTAGAAACCTTTCCCGATCACACGGTGTACCATCTTCTGGGTTTCTCATGCCTGTTTTCGATGTAGGAAGATGCCCTTGAACCTGGAGATTTGGGTCCCATGGGATGGGTACCATGCAGTATTACTTGAAAGGGTTTGCGTTGGCTCACCCAACCTCACCGAACCTCTCAGCCCCAAGAGTGTCCACCCTTATGTCTCAATCAGCTGTGGGTCTAGATATGGTCAATCCAGGTTGCATCACAGCCCCTGAACGAATTTTGTAAGAATTTCTCTCTCTTTCACTGTCTTTGTTTCACGGGTTTTGAAAAGTAATTTATTTTTATAATGGGGTTTAGCTGCTTTTCACGGCTGTGTTTATGCCGCTTTACACCCCCTTGACTCACTTACAGAGAGATATCAATACATAGGTTTGAAGATTCTTACTAGTCAGATATATTCTTGTGCGGTGAATAGGGGGTGTTGGGTCCAGTTCACTGAAAAAGGAATAGGTCTTGTCTCTTACATATTGGGTTTATGGAACGGTATCTGATCTAATTTGAAACCCTTGTTTTATGCATCACCCCACCTCACCTTTCCCGTTCAGCAGCCATAGTGTGTTTTCTAAACGTGTGACTCTGTTCTGTTTTGCAATTCAGTTCAAGTGTAGCGGTTTTTACATTCCCTCTATAAGTGATATCTTATGATAAGTGTCTTTTTCTGTGTGACTTATTTCACTTAGAATCGTCGTACCTAAATCCACTCATCGTGCTGCTACTAGCCTTATGACGTTGATTTCATGGCTGAGTGATATTCCATTGTACATGAGGACCCCAACTTCTTTATCCATTTTTCTCTTTCCTAGGATATTTAAGGTGTAATGAAGTGGGGGTTCTTGTCAACAGAGCAGCCCTAAACTTTGGGGTGCCTGTGTCTTGCTGATTTTTAGTTTTCCCAATTTATACGCCCATGAGTGGAAGTGCCCTATGCTCTCCAAGCTGTGTTTTTTAGATGTTTCAGAACACACCGTACACTTCTCCAGAGTGGCTGTTGGCAATTTACATCCCGCCCATCAGCGTAGCAAGGCTCCCATTTCTCCATGGCCGGTCCTGCATTTCTGGTTTGGACACTTTTTTCCGCATGGCCCTTTTGCCCGCTGGGAAGCCAGACTTCTTTGGAGCGCTGATTGGCCTTTCCAGGTTGCTTGGTTGGCCAAAAAGGGCGTATGCGTTTTTTCCTGAATATATTCAGGAAAAAACGCATACGCCCTTTTTGGCCAAGGGCATCATTGTCCACGTTTTGCCGCTTTTCAGGTGCTTTCAAGGCGATTCGAATCTACCTCCTGAAATCTGTTTCCTGCAATTCTGCCTTGCTTTCAAAGCCTCTTCGTTGCCTTCCCTTAATATATTTGTGGACGAGAGGTATCATTTAAAACTCTGCAGGTTTGTGAATTGCAGTGCCCCTGAGCTCCATTTTTCAACTCGCTTTTTTGGGAGCTGGCCGCAAAGGCGCAGGATTGCTTCAGGCCCTCTTCTGGTTCTGGGGGGCAGGCTGAGCTTGTGCTTAATTCTTCTTCCTGATGGGAAAATAGAGTGACCTGTGCCTGTCCCAACACCTAGAGCTAGTCTCTCTTTGGTTCCCCCTCTTCCCGTTCATCCTCAGGACAAATTGCAACCTGTACGGAACAGGAGGTTAAAGGTGCTGATTCTCCAAGGAGGGAGATGGCTAGTAAATCGGCTGGAATGGCGAACCCGAGCAAAGAGATGAGAAATGAGGTGCGTTTTAGAAACCTTTCCCGATCACACGGTGTACCATCTTCTGGGTTTCTCATGCCTGTTTTCGATGTAGGAAGATGCCCTTGAACCTGGAGATTTGGGACCCATGGGATGGGTACCATGCAGTATTACTTGAAAGGGTCTGCGTTGGCTCACCCAACCTCACCGAACCTCTCAGCCCCAAGAGTGTCCACCCTTATGTCTCAATCAGCTGTGGGTCTAGATATGGTCAATCCAGGTTGCATCACAGCCCCTGAACGAATTTTGTAAGAATTTCTCTCTCTTTCACTGTCTTTGTTTCACGGGTTTTGAAAAGTAATTTATTTTTATAATGGGGTTTAGCTGCTTTTCACGGCTGTGTTTATGCCGCTTTACACCCCCTTGACTCACTTACAGAGAGATATCAATACATAGGTTTGAAGATTCTTACTAGTCAGATATATTCTTGTGCGGTGAATAGGGGGTGTTGAGTCCAGTTGACTGAAAAAGGAATAGGTCTTGTCTCTTATATATTGGGTTTATGGAACGGTATCTGAGCTAATTTGAAACCCTTGTTTTATGCATCACCCCACCTCACCTTGCCCGTTCAGCAGCCATAGTGTGTTTTCTGAACGTGTGACTCTGTTCTGTTTTGCAATTCAGTTCAAGTGTAGTGGTTTTTACATTCCCTCTATAAGTGATATCTTATGAGAAGTGTCTTTTTCTGTGTGACTTATTTCACTTAGAATCGTCGTACCTAAATCCACTCATCGTGCTGCTACTAGCCTTATGACGTTGATTTCATGGCTGAGTGATATTCCATTGTACATGAGGACCCCAACTTCTTTATCCATTTTTTTCTTTCCTAGGATATTTAAGGTGTAATGAAGTGGGGGTTCTTGTCAACAGAGCAGCCCTAAACTTTGGGGTGCCTGTGTCTTGCTGATTTTTAGTTTTCCCAATTTATACGCCCATGAGTGGAAGTGCCCTATGCTCTCCAAGCTGTGTTTTTTAGATGTTTCAGAACACACCGTACACTTCTCCAGAGTGGCTGTTGGCAATTTACATCCCACCCATCAGCGTAGCAAGGCTCCCATTTCTCCATGGCCGGTCCTGCATTTCTGGTTTGGACACTTTTTTCCGCATGGCCCTTTTGCCCGCTGGGAAGCCAGACTTCTTTGGAGCGCTGATTGGCCTTTCCAGGTTGCTTGGTTGGCCAAAAAGGGCGTATGCGTTTTTTCCTGAATATATTCAGGAAAAAACGCATACGCCCTTTTTGGCCAAGGGCATCATTGTCCACGTTTTGCCGCTTTTCAGGTGCTTTCAAGGCGATTCGAATCTACCTCCTGAAATCGGTTTCCTGCAATTCTGCCTTGCTTTCAAAGCCTCTTCGTTGCCTTCCCTTAATATATTTGTGGACGAGAGGTATCATTTAAAACTCTGCAGGTTTGTGAATTGCAGTGCCCCTGAGCTCCATTTTTCAACTCGCTTTTTTGGGAGCTGGCCGCAAAAGCGCAGGATTGCTTCAGGCCCTCTTCTGGTTCTGGGGGGCAGGCTGAGCTTGTGCTTAATTCTTCTTCCTGATGGGAAAATAGAGTGACCTGTGCCTGTCCCAACACCTAGAGCTAGTCTCTCTTTGGTTCCCCCTCTTCCCGTTCATCCTCAGGACAAATTGCAACCTGTACGGAACAGGAGGTTAAAGGTGCTGATTCTCCAAGGAGGGAGATGGCTAGTAAATTGGCTGGAATGGCGAACCCGAGCAAAGGAGATGAGAAATGAGGTGCGTTTTAGAAACCTTTCCCGATCACACGGTGTACCATCTTCTGGGTTTCTCATGCCTGTTTTCGATGTAGGAAGATGCCCTTGAACCTGGAGATTTGGGACCCATGGGATGGGTACCATGCAGTATTACTTGAAAGGGTCTGCGTTGGCTCACCCAACCTCACCGAACCTCTCAGCCCCAAGAGTGTCCACCCTTATGTCTCAATCAGCTGTGGGTCTAGATATGGTCAATCCAGGTTGCATCACAGCCCCTGAACGAATTTTGTAAGAATTTCTCTCTCTTTCACTTTCTTTGTTTCACGGGTTTTGAAAAGTAATTTATTTTTATAATGGGGTTTAGCTGCTTTTCACGGCTGTGTTTATGCCGCTTTACACCCCCTTGACTCACTTACAGAGAGATATCAATACATAGGTTTGAAGATTCTTACTAGTCAGATATATTCTTGTGCGGTGAATAGGGGGTGTTGAGTGCAGTTCACTGAAAAAGGAATAGGTCTTGTCTCTTACATATTGAGTTTATGGAACGGTATCTGAGCTAATTTGAAACCCTTGTTTTATGCATCACCCCACCTCACCTTTCCCGTTCAGCAGCCATAGTGTGTTTTCTACACGTGTGACTCTGTTCTGTTTTGCAGTTCAGTTCAATTGTAGCGGTTTTTACATTCCCTCTATAAGTGATATCTTATGATAAGTGTCTTTTTCTGTGTGACTTATTTCACTTAGAATCGTCGTTCCTAAATCCACTCATCGTGCTGCTACTAGCCTTATGACGTTGATTTCACGGCTGAGTGATATTCCATTGTACATGAGGACCCCAACTTCTTTATCCATTTTTCTCTTTCCTAGGATATTTAAGGTGTAATGAAGTGGGGGTTCTTGTCAACAGAGCAGCCCTAAACTTTGGGGTGCCTGTGTCTTGCTGATTTTTAGTTTTCCCAATTTATACGCCCATGAGTGGAAGTGCCCTATGCTCTCCAAGCTGTGTTTTTTAGATGTTTCAGAACACACCGTACACTTCTCCAGAGTGGCTGTTGGCAATTTACATCCCGCCCATCAGCGTAGCAAGGCTCCCATTTCTCCATGGCCGGTCCTGCATTTCTGGTTTGGACACTTTTTTCCGCATGGCCCTTTTGCCCGCTGGGAAGCCAGACTTCTTTGGAGCGCTGATTGGCCTTTCCAGGTTGCTTGGTTGGCCAAAAAGGGCGTATGCGTTTTTTCCTGAATATATTCAGGAAAAAACGCATACGCCCTTTTTGGCCAAGGGCATCATTGTCCACGTTTTGCCGCTTTTCAGGTGCTTTCAAGGCGATTCGAATCTACCTCCTGAAATCTGTTTCCTGCAATTCTGCCTTGCTTTCAAAGCCTCTTCGTTGCCTTCCCTTAATATATTTGTGGACGAGAGGTATCATTTAAAACTCTGCAGGTTTGTGAATTGCAGTGCCCCTGAGCTCCATTTTTCAACTCGCTTTTTTGGGAGCTGGCCGCAAAGGCGCAGGATTGCTTCAGGCCCTCTTCTGGTTCTGGGGGGCAGGCTGAGCTTGTGCTTAATTCTTCTTCCTGATGGGAAAATAGAGTGACCTGTGCCTGTCCCAACACCTAGAGCTAGTCTCTCATTGGTCCCCCCTCTTCCCGTTCATCCTCAGGACAAATTGCAACCTGTACGGAACAGGAGGTTAAAGGTGCTGATTCTCCAAGGAGGGAGATGGCTAGTAAATCGGCTGGAATGGCGAACCCGAGCAAAGGAGATGAGAAATGAGGTGCGTTTTAGAAACCTTTCCCGATCACACGGTGTACCATCTTCTGGGTTTCTCATGCCTGTTTTCGATGTAGGAAGATGCCCTTGAACCTGGAGATTTGGGACCCATGGGATGGGTACCATGCAGTATTACTTGAAAGGGTCTGCGTTGGCTCACCCAACCTCACCGAACCTCTCAGCCCCAAGAGTGTCCACCCTTATGTCTCAATCAGCTGTGGGTCTAGATATGGTCAACCCAGGTTGCATCACAGCCCCTGAACGAATTTTGTAAGAATTTCTCTCTCTTTCACTGTCTTTGTTTCACGGGTTTTGAAAAGTAATTTATTTTTATAATGGGGTTTAGCTGCTTTTCACGGCTGTGTTTATGCCGCTTTACACCCCCTTGACTCACTTACAGAGAGATATCAATACATAGGTTTGAAGATTCTTACTAGTCAGATATATTCTTGTGCGGTGAATAGGGGGTGTTGAGTCCAGTTCACTGAAAAAGGAATAGGTCTTGTCTCTTACATATTGGGTTTATGGAACGGTATCTGAGCTAATTTGAAACCCTTGTTTTATGCATCACCCCACCTCACCTTGCCCGTTCAGCAGCCATAGTGTGTTTTCTGAACGTGTGACTCTGTTCTGTTTTGCAATTCAGTTCAAGTGTAGTGGTTTTTACATTCCCTCTATAAGTGATATCTTATGATAAGGGTCTTTTTCTGTGTGACTTATTTCACTTAGAATCGTCGTACCTAAATCCACTCATCGTGCTGCTACTAGCCTTATGACGTTGATTTCATGGCTGAGTGATATTCCATTGTACATGAGGACCCCAACTTCTTTATCCATTTTTCTCTTTCCTAGGATATTTAAGGTGTAATGAAGTGGGGGTTCTTGTCAACAGAGCAGCCCTAAACTTTGGGGTGCCTGTGTCTTGCTGATTTTTAGTTTTCCCAATTTATACGCCCATGAGTGGAAGTGCCCTATGCTCTCCAAGCTGTGTTTTTTAGATGTTTCAGAACACACCGTACACTTCTCCAGAGTGGCTGTTGGCAATTTACATCCCGCCCATCAGCGTAGCAAGGCTCCCATTTCTCCATGGCCGGTCCTGCATTTCTGGTTTGGACACTTTTTTCCGCATGGCCCTTTTGCCCGCTGGGAAGCCAGACTTCTTTGGAGCGCTGATTGGCCTTTCCAGGTTGCTTGGTTGGCCAAAAAGGGCGTATGCGTTTTTTCCTGAATATATTCAGGAAAAAACGCATACGCCCTTTTTGGCCAAGGGCATCATTGTCCACGTTTTGCCGCTTTTCAGGTGCTTTCAAGGCGATTCGAATCTACCTCCTGAAATCTGTTTCCTGCAATTCTGCCTTGCTTTCAAAGCCTCTTCGTTGCCTTCCCTTAATATATTTGTGGACGAGAGGTATCATTTAAAACTCTGCAGGTTTGTGAATTGCAGTGCCCCTGAGCTCCATTTTTCAACTCGCTTTTTTGGGAGCTGGCCGCAAAAGCGCAGGATTGCTTCAGGCCCTCTTCTGGTTCTGGGGGGCAGGCTGAGCTTGTGCTTAATTCTTCTTCCTGATGGGAAAATAGAGTGACCTGTGCCTGTCCCAACACCTAGAGCTAGTCTCTCATTGGTTCCCCCTCTTCCCGTTCATCCTCAGGACAAATTGCAACCTGTACGGAACAGGAGGTTAAAGGTGCTGATTCTCCAAGGAGGGAGATGGCTAGTAAATCGGCTGGAATGGCGAACCCGAGCAAAGGAGATGAGAAATGAGGTGCGTTTTAGAAACCTTTCCCGATCACACGGTGTACTATCTTCTGGGATTCTCATGCCTGTTTTCGATGTAGGAAGATGCCCTTGAACCTGGAGATTTGGGACCCATGGGATGGGTACCATGCAGTATTACTTGAAAGGGTCTGCGTTGGCTCACCCAACCTCACCGAACCTCTCAGCCCCAAGAGTGTCCACCCTTATGTCTCAATCAGCTGTGGGTCTAGATATGGTCAATCCAGGTTGCATCACAGCCCCTGAACGAATTTTGTAAGAATTTCTCTCTCTTTCACTGTCTTTGTTTCACGGGTTTTGAAAAGTAATTTATTTTTATAATGGTGTTTAGCTGCTTTTCACGGCTGTGTTTATGCCACTTTACACCCCCTTGACTCACTTACAGAGAGATATCAATACATAGGTTTGAAGATTCTTACTAGTCAGATATATTCTTGTGCGGTGAATAGGGGGTGTTGGGTCCAGTTCACTGAAAAAGGAATAGGTCTTGTCTCTTACATATTGGGTTTATGGAACGGTATCTGATCTAATTTGAAACCCTTGTTTTATGCATCACCCCACCTCACCTTTCCCGTTCAGCAGCCATAGTGTGTTTTCTAAACGTGTGACTCTGTTCTGTTTTGCAATTCAGTTCAAGTGTAGCGGTTTTTACATTCCCTCTATAAGTGATATCTTATGATAAGTGTCTTTTTCTGTGTGACTTATTTCACTTAGAATCGTCGTATCTAAATCCACTCATCGTGCTGCTACTAGCCTTATGACGTTGATTTCATGGCTGAGTGATATTCCATTGTACATGAGGACCCCAACTTCTTTATCCATTTTTCTCTTTCCTAGGATATTTAAGGTGTAATGAAGTGGGGGTTCTTGTCAACAGAGCAGCCCTAAACTTTGGGGTGCCTGTGTCTTGCTGATTTTTAGTTTTCCCAATTTATACGCCCATGAGTGGAAGTGCCCTATGCTCTCCAAGCTGTGTTTTTTAGATGTTTCAGAACACACCGTACACTTCTCCAGAGTGGCTGTTGGCAATTTACATCCCGCCCATCAGCGTAGCAAGGCTCCCATTTCTCCATGGCCGGTCCTGCATTTCTGGTTTGGACACTTTTTTCCGCATGGCCCTTTTGCCCGCTGGGAAGCCAGACTTCTTTGGAGCGCTGATTGGCCTTTCCAGGTTGCTTGGTTGGCCAAAAAGGGCGTATGCGTTTTTTCCTGAATATATTCAGGAAAAAACGCATAGGCCCTTTTTGGCCAAGGGCATCATTGTCCACGTTTTGCCGCTTTTCAGGTGCTTTCAAGGCGATTCGAATCTACCTCCTGAAATCTGTTTCCTGCAATTCTGCCTTGCTTTCAAAGCCTCTTCGTTGCCTTCCCTTAATATATTTGTGGACGAGAGGTATCATTTAAAACTCTGCAGGTTTGTGAATTGCAGTGCCCCTGAGCTCCATTTTTCAACTCGCTTTTTTGGGAGCTGGCCGCAAAGGCGCAGGATTGCTTCAGGCCTTCTTCTGGTTCTGGGGGGCAGGCTGAGCTTGTGCTTAATTCTTCTTCCTGATGGGAAAATAGAGTGGCCTGTGCCTGTCCCAACACCTAGAGCTAGTCTCTCATTGGTTCCCCCTCTTCCCGTTCATCCTCAGGACAAATTGCAACCTGTACGGAACAGGAGGTTAAAGGTGCTGATTCTCCAAGGAGGGAGATGGCTAGTAAATCGGCTGGAATGGCGAACCCGAGCAAAGGAGATGAGAAATGAGGTGCGTTTTAGAAACCTTTCCCGATGACACGGTGTACCATCTTCTGGGTTTCTCATGCCTGTTTTCGATGTAGGAAGATGCCCTTGAACCTGGAGATTTGGGACCCATGGGATGGGTACCATGCAGTATTACTTGAAAGGGTCTGCGTTGGCTCACCCAACCTCACCGAACCTCTCAGCCCCAAGAGTGTCCACCCTTATGTCTCAATCAGCTGTGGGTCTAGATATGGTCAACCCAGGTTGCATCACAGCCCCTGAACGAATTTTGTAAGAATTTCTCTCTCTTTCACTGTCTTTGTTTCACGGGTTTTGAAAAGTAATTTATTTTTATAATGGGGTTTAGCTGCTTTTCACGGCTGTGTTTATGCCGCTTTACACCCCCTTGACTCACTTACAGAGAGATATCAATACATAGGTTTGAAGATTCTTACTAGTCAGATATATTCTTGTGCGGTGAATAGGGGGTGTTGAGTCCAGTTCACTGAAAAAGGAATAGGTCTTGTCTCTTACATATTGGGTTTATGGAACGGTATCTGAGCTAATTTGAAACCCTTGTTTTATGCATCACCCCACCTCACCTTGCCCGTTCAGCAGCCATAGTGTGTTTTCTGAACGTGTGACTCTGTTCTGTTTTGCAATTCAGTTCAAGTGTAGTGGTTTTTACATTCCCTCTATAAGTGATATCTTATGATAAGTGTCTTTTTCTGTGTGACTTATTTCACTTAGAATCGTCGTACCTAAATCCACTCATCGTGCTGCTACTAGCCTTATGACGTTGATTTCATGGCTGAGTGATATTCCATTGTACATGAGGACCCCAACTTCTTTATCCATTTTTCTCTTTCCTAGGATATTTAAGGTGTAATGAAGTGGGGGTTCTTGTCAACAGAGCAGCCCTAAACTTTGGGGTGCCTGTGTCTTGCTGATTTTTAGTTTTCAAAATTTATACGCCCATGAGTGGAAGTGCCCTATGCTCTCCAAGCTGTGTTTTTTAGATGTTTCAGAACACACCGTACACTTCTCCAGAGTGGCTGTTGGCAATTTACATCCCGCCCATCAGCGTAGCAAGGCTCCCATTTCTCCATGGCCGGTCCTGCATTTCTGGTTTGGACACTTTTTTCCGCATGGCCCTTTTGCCCGCTGGGAAGCCAGACTTCTTTGGAGCGCTGATTGGCCTTTCCAGGTTGCTTGGTTGGCCAAAAAGGGCGTATGCGTTTTTTCCTGAATATATTCAGGAAAAAACGCATACGCCCTTTTTGGCCAAGGGCATCATTGTCCACGTTTTGCCGCTTTTCAGGTGCTTTCAAGGCGATTCGAATCTACCTCCTGAAATCTGTTTCCTGCAATTCTGCCTTGCTTTCAAAGCCTCTTCGTTGCCTTCCCTTAATATATTTGTGGACGAGAGGTATCATTTAAAACTCTGCAGGTTTGTGAATTGCAGTGCCCCTGAGCTCCATTTTTCAACTCGCTTTTTTGGAAGCTGGCCACAAAGGCGCAGGATTGCTTCAGGCCTTCTTCTGGTTCTGGGGGGCAGGCTGAGCTTGTGCTTAATTCTTCTTCCTGATGGGAAAATAGAGTGACCTATGCCTGTCCCAACACCTAGAGCTAGTCTCTCATTGGTTCCCCCTCTTCCCGTTCATCCTCAGGACAAATTGCAACCTGTACGGAACAGGAGGTTAAAGGTGCTGATTCTCCAAGGAGGGAGATGGCTAGTAAATCGGCTGGAATGGCGAACCCGAGCAAAGGAGATGAGAAATGAGGTGCGTTTTAGAAACCTTTCCCGATCACACGGTGTACCATCTTCTGGGTTTCTCATGCCTGTTTTCGATGTAGGAAGATGCCCTTGAACCTGGAGATTTGGGACCCATGGGATGGGTACCCTGCAGTATTACTTGAAAGGGTCTGCGTTGTCTCACCCAACCTCACCGAACCTCTCAGCCCCAAGAGTGTCCACCCTTATGTCTCAATCAGCTGTGGGTCTAGATATGGTCAATCCAGGTTGCATCACAGCCCCTGAACGAATTTTGTAAGAATTTCTCTCTCTTTCACTGTCTTTGTTTCACTGGTTTTGAAAAGTAATTTATTTTTATAATGGTGTTTAGCTGCTTTTCACGGCTGTGTTTATGCCGCTTTACACCCCCTTGACTCACTTACAGAGAGATATCAATACATAGGTTTGAACATTCTTACTAGTCAGATATATTCTTGTGCGGTGAATAGGGGGTGTTGAGTCCAGTTCACTGAAAAAGGAATAGGTCTTGTCTCTTACATATTGGGTTTATGGAACGGTATCTGAGCTAATTTGAAACCCTTGTTTTATGCATCACCCCACCTCACCTTGCCCGTTCAGCAGCCATAGTGTGTTTTCTGAACGTGTGACTCTGTTCTGTTTTGCAATTCAGTTCAAGTGTAGCGGTTTTTACACTCCCTCTATAAGTAATATCTTATGATAAGTGTCTTTTTCTGTGTGACTTATTTCACTTAGAATCGTCGTACCTAAATCCACTCATCGTGCTGCTACTAGCCTTATGACGTTGATTTCATGGCTGAGTGATATTCCATTGTACATGAGGACCCCAACTTCTTTATCCATTTTTCTCTTTCCTAGGATATTTAAGGTGTAATGAAGTGGGGGTTCTTGTCAACAGAGCAGCCCTAAACTTTGGGGTGCCTGTGTCTTGCTGATTTTTAGTTTTCCCAATTTATACGCCCATGAGTGGAAGTGCCCTATGCTCTCCAAGCTGTGTTTTTTAGATGTTTCAGAACACACCGTACACTTCTCCAGAGTGGCTGTTGGCAATTTACATCCCGCCCATCAGCGTAGCAAGGCTCCCATTTCTCCATGGCCGGTCCTGCATTTCTGGTTTGGACACTTTTATCCGCATGGCCCTTTTGCCCGCTGGGAAGCCAGACTTCTTTGGAGCGCTGATTGGCCTTTCCAGGTTGCTTGGTTGGCCAAAAAGGGCGTATGCGTTTTTTCCTGAATATATTCAGGAAAAAACGCATACGCCCTTTTTGGCCAAGGGCATCATTGTCCACGTTTTGCCGCTTTTCAGGTGCTTTCAAGGCGATTCGAATCTACCTCCTGAAATCTGTTTCCTGCAATTCTGTCTTGCTTTCAAAGCCTCTTCGTTGCCTTCCCTTAATATATTTGTGGACGAGAGGTATCATTTAAAACTCTGCAGGTTTGTGAATTGCACTGCCCCTGAGCTCCATTTTTCAAATCGCTTTTTTGGGAGCTGGCCACAAAGGCGCAGGATTGCTTCAGGCCCTCTTCTGGTTCTGGGGGGTAGGCTGAGCTTGTGCTTAATTCTTCTTCCTGATGGGAAAATAGAGTGACCTATGCCTGTCCCAACACCTAGAGCTAGTCTCTCATTGGTTCCCCCTCTTCCCGTTCATCCTCAGGACAAATTGCAACCTGTACGGAACAGGAGGTTAAAGGTGCTGATTCTCCAAGGAGGGAGATGGCTAGTAAATCGGCTGGAAGGGCGAACCCGAGCAAAGGAGATGAGAAATGAGGTGCGTTTTAGAAACCTTTCCCGATCACACGGTGTACCATCTTCTGGGTTTCTCATGCCTGTTTTCGATGTAGGAAGATGCCCTTGAACCTGGAGATTTGGGACCCATGGGATGGGTACCCTGCAGTATTACTTGAAAGGGTCTGCGTTGTCTCACCCAACCTCACCGAACCTCTCAGCCCCAACAGTGTCCACCCTTATGTCTCAATCAGCTGTGGGTCTAGATATGGTCAATCCAGGTTGCATCACAGCCCCTGAACGAATTTTGTAAGAATTTCTCTCTCTTTCACTGTCTTTGTTTCACTGGTTTTGAAAAGTAATTTATTTTTATAATGGTGTTTAGCTGCTTTTCACGGCTGTGTTTATGCCGCTTTACACCCCCTTGACTCACTTACAGAGAGATATCAATACATAGGTTTGAAGATTCTTACTAGTCAGATATATTCTTGTGCGGTGAATAGGGGGTGTTGAGTCCAGTTCACTGAAAAAGGAATAGGTCTTGTCTCTTACATATTGGGTTTATGGAACGGTATCTGAGCTAATTTGAAACCCTTGTTTTATGCATCACCCCACCTCACCTTGCCCGTTCAGCAGCCATAGTGTGTTTTCTGAACGTGTGACTCTGTTCTGTTTTGCAATTCAGTTCAAGTGTAGTGGTTTTTACATTCCCTCTATAAGTGATATCTTATGATAAGTGTCTTTTTCTGTGTGACTTATTTCACTTAGAATCGTCGTACCTAAATCCACTCATCGTGCTGCTACTAGCCTTATGACGTTGATTTCATGGCTGAGTGATATTCCATTGTACATGAGGACCCCAACTTCTTTATCCATTTTTCTCTTTCCTAGGATATTTAAGGTGTAGTGAAGTGGGGGTTCTTGTCAACAGAGCAGCCCTAAACTTTGGGGTGCCTGTGTCTTGCTGATTTTTAGTTTTCCCAATTTATACGCCCATGAGTGGAAGTGCCCTATGCTCTCCAAGCTGTGTTTTTTAGATGTTTCAGAAACACACCGTACACTTCTCCAGAGTGGCTGTTGGCAATTTACATCCCGCCCATCAGCGTAGCAAGGCTCCCATTTCTCCATGGCCGGTCCTGCATTTCTGGTTTGGACACTTTTTTCCGCATGGCCCTTTTGCCCGCTGGGAAGCCAGACTTCTTTGGAGCGCTGATTGGCCTTTCCAGGTTGCTTGGTTGGCCAAAAAGGGCGTATGCGTTTTTTCCTGAATATATTCAGGAAAAAACGCATAGGCCCTTTTTGGCCAAGGGCATCATTGTCCACGTTTTGCCGCTTTTCAGGTGCTTTCAAGGCGATTCGAATCTACCTCCTGAAATCTGTTTCCTGCAATTCTGCCTTGCTTTCAAAGCCTCTTCGTTGCCTTCCCTTAATATATTTGTGGACGAGAGGTATCATTTAAAACTCTGCAGGTTTGTGAATTGCAGTGCCCCTGAGCTCCATTTTTCAACTCGCTTTTTTGGGAGCTGGCCGAAAAGGCGCAGGATTGCTTCAGGCCCTCTTCTGGTTCTGGGGGGCAGGCTGAGCTTGTGCTTAATTCTTCTTCCTGATGGGAAAATAGAGTGACCTGTGCCTGTCCCAACACCTAGAGCTAGTCTCTCATTGGTTCCCCCTCTTCCCGTTCATCCTCAGGACAAATTGCAACCTGTACGGAACAGGAGGTTAAAGGTGCTGATTCTCCAAGGAGGGAGATGGCTAGTAAATCGGCTGGAATGGCGAACCCGAGCAAAGGAGATGAGAAATGAGGTGCGTTTTAGAAACCTTTCCCGATCACACGGTGTACCATCTTCTGGGTTTCTCATGCCTGTTTTCGATGTAGGAAGATGCCCTTGAACCTGGAGATTTGGGACCCATGGGATGGGTACCATGCAGTATTACTTGAAAGGGTCTGCGTTGGCTCACCCAACCTCACCGAACCTCTCAGCCCCAAGAGTGTCCACCCTTATGTCTCAATCAGCTGTGGGTCTAGATATGGTCAATCCAGGTTGCATCACAGCCCCTGAACGAATTTTGTAAGAATTTCTCTCTCTTTCACTGTCTTTGTTTCACGGGTTTTGAAAAGTAATTTATTTTTATAATGGGGTTTAGCTGCTTTTCACGGCTGTGTTTATGCCGCTTTACACCCCCTTGACTCACTTACAGAGAGATATCAATACATAGGTTTGAAGATTCTTACTAGTCAGATATATTCTTGTGCGGTGAATAGGGGGTGTTGAGTCCAGTTCAGTGAAAAAGGAATAGGTCTTGTCTCTTACATATTGGGTTTATGGAACGGTATCTGAGCTAATTTGAAACCCTTGTTTTATGCATCACCCCACCTCACCTTGCCCGTTCAGCAGCCATAGTGTGTTTTCTGAACGTGTGACTCTGTTCTGTTTTGCAATTCAGTTCAAGTGTAGTGGTTTTTACATTCCCTCTATAAGTGATATCTTATGATAAGTGTCTTTTTCTGTGTGACTTATTTCACTTAGAATCGTCGTACCTAAATCCACTCATCGTGCTGCTACTAGACTTATGACGTTGATTTCATGGCTGAGTGATATTCCATTGTACATGAGGACCCCAACTTCTTTATCCATTTTTCTCTTTCCTAGGATATTTAAGGTGTAATGAAGTGGGGGTTCTTGTCAACAGAGCAGCCCTAAACTTTGGGGTGCCTGTGTCTTGCTGATTTTTAGTTTTCCCAATTTATACGCCCATGAGTGGAAGTGCCCTATGCTCTCCAAGCTGTGTTTTTTAGATGTTTCAGAACACACCGTACACTTCTCCAGAGTGGCTGTTGGCAATTTACATCCCACCCATCAGCGTAGCAAGGCTCCCATTTCTCCATGGCTGGTCCTGCATTTCTGGTTTGGACACTTTTTTTCCGCATGGCCCTTTTGCCCGCTGGGAAGCCAGACTTCTTTGGAGCGCTGATTGGCCTTTCCAGGTTGCTTGGTTGGCCAAAAAGGGCGTATGCGTTTTTTCCTGAATATATTCAGGAAAAAACGCATAGGCCCTTTTTGGCCAAGGGCATCATTGTCCACGTTTTGCCGCTTTTCAGGTGCTTTCAAGGCGATTCGAATCTACCTCCTGAAATCTGTTTCCTGCAATTCTGCCTTGCTTTCAAAGCCTCTTCGTTGCCTTCCCTTAATATATTTGTGGACGAGAGGTATCATTTAAAACTCTGCAGGTTTGTGAATTGCAGTGCCCCTGAGCTCCATTTTTCACCTCGCTTTTTTGGGAGCTGGCCGCAAAGGCGCAAGATTGCTTCAGGCCCTCTTCTGGTTTTGGGGGGCAGGCTGAGCTTGTGCTTAATTCTTCTTCCTGATGGGAAAATAGAGTGACCTGTGCCTGTCCCAACACCTAGAGCTAGTCTCTCATTGGTTCCCCCTCTTCCCGTTCATCCTCAGGACAAATTGCAACCTGTACGGAACAGGAGGTTAAAGGTGCTGATTCTCCAAGGAGGGAGATGGCTAGTAAATCGGCTGGAATGGCGAACCCGAGCAAAGGAGATGAGAAATGAGGTGCGTTTTAGAAACCTTTCCCGATCACACGGTGTACCATCTTCTGGGTTTCTCATGCCTGTTTTCGATGTAGGAAGATGCCCTTGAACCTGGAGATTTGGGACCCATGGGATGGGTACCATGCAGTATTACTTGAAAGGGTCTGCGTTGGCTCACCCAACCTCACCGAACCTCTCAGCCCCAAGAGTGTCCACCCTTATGTCTCAATCAGCTGTGGGTCTAGATATGGTCAATCCAGGTTGCATCACAGCCCCTGAACGAATTTTGTAAGAATTTCTCTCTCTTTCACTGTCTTTGTTTCACGGGTTTTGAAAAGTAATTTATTTTTATAATGGGGTTTAGCTGCTTTTCACGGCTGTGTTTATGCCGCTTTCCACCCGCTTGACTCACTTACAGAGAGATATCAATACATAGGTTTGAAGATTCTTACTAGTCAGATATATTCTTGTGCGGTGAATAGGGGGTGTTGAGTCCAGTTCACTGAAAAAGGAATAGGTCTTGTCTCTTACATATTGGGTTTATGGAACGGTATCTGAGCTAATTTGAAACCCTTGTTTTATGCATCACCCCACCTCACCTTGCCCGTTCAGCAGCCATAGTGTGTTTTCTGAACGTGTGACTCTGTTCTGTTTTGCAATTCAGTTCAAGTGTAGTGGTTTTTACATTCCCTCTATAAGTGATATCTTATGATAAGTGTCTTTTTCTGTGTGACTTATTTCACTTAGAATCGTCGTACCTAAATCCACTCATCGTGCTGCTACTAGCCTTATGACGTTGATTTCATGGCTGAGTGATATTCCATTGTACATGAGGACCCCAACTTCTTTATCCATTTTTCTCTTTCCTAGGATATTTAAGGTGTAGTGAAGTGGGGGTTCTTGTCAACAGAGCAGCCCTAAACTTTGGGGTGCCTGTGTCTTGCTGATTTTTAGTTTTCCCAATTTATACGCCCATGAGTGGAAGTGCCCTATGCTCTCCAAGCTGTGTTTTTTAGATGTTTCAGAACACACCGTACACTTCTCCAGAGTGGCTGTTGGCAATTTACATCCCGCCCATCAGCGTAGCAAGGCTCCCATTTCTCCATGGCCGGTCCTGCATTTCTGGTTTGGACACTTTTTTCCGCATGGCCCTTTTGCCCGCTGGGAAGCCAGACTTCTTTGGAGCGCTGATTGGCCTTTCCAGGTTGCTTGGTTGGCCAAAAAGGGCGTATGCGTTTTTTCCTGAATATATTCAGGAAAAAACGCATAGGCCCTTTTTGGCCAAGGGCATCATTGTCCACGTTTTGCCGCTTTTCAGGTGCTTTCAAGGCGATTCGAATCTACCTCCTGAAATCTGTTTCCTGCAATTCTGCCTTGCTTTCAAAGCCTCTTCGTTGCCTTCCCTTAATATATTTGTGGACGAGAGGTATCATTTAAAACTCTGCAGGTTTGTGAATTGCAGTGCCCCTGAGCTCCATTTTTCACCTCGCTTTTTTGGGAGCTGGCCGCAAAGGCGCAAGATTGCTTCAGGCCCTCTTCTGGTTTTGGGGGGCAGGCTGAGCTTGTGCTTAATTCTTCTTCCTGATGGGAAAATAGAGTGACCTGTGCCTGTCCCAACACCTAGAGCTAGTCTCTCATTGGTTCCCCCTCTTCCCGTTCATCCTCAGGACAAATTGCAACCTGTACGGAACAGGAGGTTAAAGGTGCTGATTCTCCAAGGAGGGAGATGGCTAGTAAATCGGCTGGAATGGCGAACCCGAGCAAAGGAGATGAGAAATGAGGTGCGTTTTAGAAACCTTTCCCGATCACACGGTGTACCATCTTCTGGGTTTCTCATGCCTGTTTTCGATGTAGGAAGATGCCCTTGAACCTGGAGATTTGGGACCCATGGGATGGGTACCATGCAGTATTACTTGAAAGGGTCTGCGTTGGCTCACCCAACCTCACCGAACCTCTCAGCCCCAAGAGTGTCCACCCTTATGTCTCAATCAGCTGTGGGTCTAGATATGGTCAATCCAGGTTGCATCACAGCCCCTGAACGAATTTTGTAAGAATTTCTCTCTCTTTCACTGTCTTTGTTTCACGGGTTTTGAAAAGTAATTTATTTTTATAATGGGGTTTAGCTGCTTTTCACGCCTGTGTTTATGCCGCTTTCCACCCCCTTGACTCACTTACAGAGAGATATCAATACATAGGTTTGAAGATTCTTACTAGTCAGATATATTCTTGTGCGGTGAATAGGGGGTGTTGAGTCCAGTTCACTGAAAAAGGAATAGGTCTTGTCTCTTACATATTGGGTTTATGGAACGGTATCTGAGCTAATTTGAAACCCTTGTTTTATGCATCACCCCACCTCACCTTGCCCGTTCAGCAGCCATAGTGTGTTTTCTGAACGTGTGACTCTGTTCTGTTTTGCAATTCAGTTCAAGTGTAGTGGTTTTTACATTCCCTCTATAAGTGATATCTTATGATAAGTGTCTTTTTCTGTGTGACTTATTTCACTTAGAATCGTCGTACCTAAATCCACTCATCGTGCTGCTACTAGCCTTATGACGTTGATTTCATGGCTGAGTGATATTCCATTGTACATGAGGACCCCAACTTCTTTATCCATTTTTCTCTTTCCTAGGATATTTAAGGTGTAATGAAGTGGGGGTTCTTGTCAACAGAGCAGCCCTAAACTTTGGGGTGCCTGTGTCTTGCTGATTTTTAGTTTTCAAAATTTATACGCCCATGAGTGGAAGTGCCCTATGCTCTCCAAGCTGTGTTTTTTAGATGTTTCAGAACACACCGTACACTTCTCCAGAGTGGCTGTTGGCAATTTACATCCCGCCCATCAGCGTAGCAAGGCTCCCATTTCTCCATGGCCGGTCCTGCATTTCTGGTTTGGACACTTTTTTCCGCATGGCCCTTTTGCCCGCTGGGAAGCCAGACTTCTTTGGAGCGCTGATTGGCCTTTCCAGGTTGCTTGGTTGGCCAAAAAGGGCGTATGCGTTTTTTCCTGAATATATTCAGGAAAAAACGCATAGGCCCTTTTTGGCCAAGGGCATCATTGTCCACGTTTTGCCGCTTTTCAGGTGCTTTCAAGGCGATTCGAATCTACCTCCTGAAATCTGTTTCCTGCAATTCTGCCTTGCTTTCAAAGCCTCTTCGTTGCCTTCCCTTAATATATTTGTGGACGAGAGGTATCATTTAAAACTCTGCAGGTTTGTGAATTGCACTGCCCCTGAGCTCCATTTTTCAACTCGCTTTTTTGGGAGCTGGCCGAAAAGGCGCAGGATTGCTTCAGGCCCTCTTCTGGTTCTGGGGGGCAGGCTGAGCTTGTGCTTAATTCTTCTTCCTGATGGGAAAATAGAGTGACCTGTGCCTGTCCCAACACCTAGAGCTAGTCTCTCATTGGTTCCCCCTCTTCCCGTTCATCCTCAGGACAAATTGCAACCTGTACGGAACAGGAGGTTAAAGGTGCTGATTCTCCAAGGAGGGAGATGGCTAGTAAATCGGCTGGAATGGCGAACCCGAGCAAAGGAGATGAGAAATGAGGTGCGTTTTAGAAACCTTTCCCGATCACACGGTGTACCATCTTCTGGGTTTCTCATGCCTGTTTTCGATGTAGGAAGATGCCCTTGAACCTGGAGATTTGGGACCCATGGGATGGGTACCATGCAGTATTACTTGAAAGGGTCTGCGTTGGCTCACCCAACCTCACCGAACCTCTCAGCCCCAAGAGTGTCCACCCTTATGTCTCAATCAGCTGTGGGTCTAGATATGGTCAATCCAGGTTGCATCACAGCCCCTGAACGAATTTTGTAAGAATTTCTCTCTCTTTCACTGTCTTTGTTTCACGGGTTTTGAAAAGTAATTTATTTTTATAATGGGGTTTAGCTGCTTTTCACGGCTGTGTTTATGCCGCTTTCCACCCCCTTGACTCACTTACAGAGAGATATCAATACATAGGTTTGAAGATTCTTACTAGTCAGATATATTCTTGTGCGGTGAATAGGGGGTGTTGAGTCCAGTTCACTGAAAAAGGAATAGGTCTTGTCTCTTACATATTGGGTTTATGGAACGGTATCTGAGCTAATTTGAAACCCTTGTTTTATGCATCACCCCACCTCACCTTGCCCGTTCAGCAGCCATAGTGTGTTTTCTGAACGTGTGACTCTGTTCTGTTTTGCAATTCAGTTCAAGTGTAGTGGTTTTTACATTCCCTCTATAAGTGATATCTTATGATAAGTGTCTTTTTCTGTGTGACTTATTTCACTTAGAATCGTCGTACCTAAATCCACTCATCGTGCTGCTACTAGCCTTATGACGTTGATTTCATGGCTGAGTGATATTCCATTGTACATGAGGACCCCAACTTCTTTATCCATTTTTCTCTTTCCTAGGATATTTAAGGTGTAGTGAAGTGGGGGTTCTTGTCAACAGAGCAGCCCTAAACTTTGGGGTGCCTGTGTCTTGCTGATTTTTAGTTTTCCCAATTTATACGCCCATGAGTGGAAGTGCCCTATGCTCTCCAAGCTGTGTTTTTTAGATGTTTCAGAACACACCGTACACTTCTCCAGAGTGGCTGTTGGCAATTTACATCCCGCCCATCAGCGTAGCAAGGCTCCCATTTCTCCATGGCCGGTCCTGCATTTCTGGTTTGGACACTTTTTTCCGCATGGCCCTTTTGCCCGCTGGGAAGCCAGACTTCTTTGGAGCGCTGATTGGCCTTTCCAGGTTGCTTGGTTGGCCAAAAAGGGCGTATGCGTTTTTTCCTGAATATATTCAGGAAAAAACGCATAGGCCCTTTTTGGCCAAGGGCATCATTGTCCACGTTTTGCCGCTTTTCAGGTGCTTTCAAGGCGATTCGAATCTACCTCCTGAAATCTGTTTCCTGCAATTCTGCCTTGCTTTCAAAGCCTCTTCGTTGCCTTCCCTTAATATATTTGTGGACGAGAGGTATCATTTAAAACTCTGCAGGTTTGTGAATTGCAGTGCCCCTGAGCTCCATTTTTCACCTCGCTTTTTTGGGAGCTGGCCGCAAAGGCGCAAGATTGCTTCAGGCCCTCTTCTGGTTTTGGGGGGCAGGCTGAGCTTGTGCTTAATTCTTCTTCCTGATGGGAAAATAGAGTGACCTGTGCCTGTCCCAACACCTAGAGCTAGTCTCTCATTGGTTCCCCCTCTTCCCGTTCATCCTCAGGACAAATTGCAACCTGTACGGAACAGGAGGTTAAAGGTGCTGATTCTCCAAGGAGGGAGATGGCTAGTAAATCGGCTGGAATGGCGAACCCGAGCAAAGGAGATGAGAAATGAGGTGCGTTTTAGAAACCTTTCCCGATCACACGGTGTACCATCTTCTGGGTTTCTCATGCCTGTTTTCGATGTAGGAAGATGCCCTTGAACCTGGAGATTTGGGACCCATGGGATGGGTACCATGCAGTATTACTTGAAAGGGTCTGCGTTGGCTCACCCAACCTCACCGAACCTCTCAGCCCCAAGAGTGTCCACCCTTATGTCTCAATCAGCTGTGGGTCTAGATATGGTCAATCCAGGTTGCATCACAGCCCCTGAACGAATTTTGTAAGAATTTCTCTCTCTTTCACTGTCTTTGTTTCACGGGTTTTGAAAAGTAATTTATTTTTATAATGGGGTTTAGCTGCTTTTCACGCCTGTGTTTATGCCGCTTTCCACCCCCTTGACTCACTTACAGAGAGATATCAATACATAGGTTTGAAGATTCTTACTAGTCAGATATATTCTTGTGCGGTGAATAGGGGGTGTTGAGTCCAGTTCACTGAAAAAGAATAGGTCTTGTCTCTTACATATTGGGTTTATGGAACGGTATCTGAGCTAATTTGAAACCCTTGTTTTATGCATCACCCCACCTCACCTTGCCCGTTCAGCAGCCATAGTGTGTTTTCTGAACGTGTGACTCTGTTCTGTTTTGCAATTCAGTTCAAGTGTAGTGGTTTTTACATTCCCTCTATAAGTGATATCTTATGATAAGTGTCTTTTTCTGTGTGACTTATTTCACTTAGAATCGTCGTACCTAAATCCACTCATCGTGCTGCTACTAGCCTTATGACGTTGATTTCATGGCTGAGTGATATTCCATTGTACATGAGGACCCCAACTTCTTTATCCATTTTTCTCTTTCCTAGGATATTTAAGGTGTAATGAAGTGGGGGTTCTTGTCAACAGAGCAGCCCTAAACTTTGGGGTGCCTGTGTCTTGCTGATTTTTAGTTTTCAAAATTTATACGCCCATGAGTGGAAATGCCCTATGCTCTCCAAGCTGTGTTTTTTAGATGTTTCAGAACACACCGTACACTTCTCCAGAGTGGCTGTTGGCAATTTACATCCCGCCCATCAGCGTAGCAAGGCTCCCATTTCTCCATGGCCGGTCCTGCATTTCTGGTTTGGACACTTTTTTCCGCATGGCCCTTTTGCCCGCTGGGAAGCCAGACTTCTTTGGAGCGCTGATTGGCCTTTCCAGGTTGCTTGGTTGGCCAAAAAGGGCGTATGCGTTTTTTCCTGAATATATTCAGGAAAAAACGCATAGGCCCTTTTTGGCCAAGGGCATCATTGTCCACGTTTTGCCGCTTTTCAGGTGCTTTCAAGGCGATTCGAATCTACCTCCTGAAATCTGTTTCCTGCAATTCTGCCTTGCTTTCAAAGCCTCTTCGTTGCCTTCCCTTAATATATTTGTGGACGAGAGGTATCATTTAAAACTCTGCAGGTTTGTGAATTGCACTGCCCCTGAGCTCCATTTTTCAAATCGCTTTTTTGGGAGCTGGCCGAAAAGGCGCAGGATTGCTTCAGGCCCTCTTCTGGTTCTGGGGGGCAGGCTGAGCTTGTGCTTAATTCTTCTTCCTGATGGTAAAATAGAGTGACCTGTGCCTGTCCCAACACCTAGAGCTAGTCTCTCATTGGTTCCCCCTCTTCCCGTTCATCCTCAGGACAAATTGCAACCTGTACGGAACAGGAGGTTAAAGGTGCTGATTCTCCAAGGAGGGAGATGGCTAGTAAATCGGCTGGAATGGCGAACCCGAGCAAAGGAGATGAGAAATGAGGTGCGTTTTAGAAACCTTTCCCGAACACACGGTGTACCATCTTCTGGGTTTCTCATGCCTGTTTTCGATGTAGGAAGATGCCCTTGAACCTGGAGATTTGGGACCCATGGGATGGGTACCATGCAGTATTACTTGAAAGGGTCTGTGTTGGCTCACCCAACCTCACCGAACCTCTCAGCCCCAAGAGTGTCCACTCTTATGTCTCAATCAGCTGTGGGTCTAGATATGGTCAATCCAGGTTGCATCACAGCCCCTGAACGAATTTTGTAAGAATTTCTCTCTCTTTCACTGTCTTTGTTTCACGGGTTTTGAAAAGTAATTTATTTTTATAATGGGGTTTAGCTGCTTTTCACGGCTGTGTTTATGCCGCTTTACACCCCCTTGACTCACTTACAGAGAGATATCAATACATAGGTTTGAAGATTCTTACTAGTCAGATATATTCTTGTGCGGTGAATAGGGGGTGTTGAGTCCAGTTCAGTGAAAAAGGAATAGGTCTTGTCTCTTACATATTGGGTTTATGGAACGGTATCTGAGCTAATTTGAAACCCTTGTTTTATGCATCACCCCACCTCACCTTGCCCGTTCAGCAGCCATAGTGTGTTTTCTGAACGTGTGACTCTGTTCTGTTTTGCAATTCAGTTCAAGTGTAGTGGTTTTTACATTCCCTCTATAAGTGATATCTTATGATAAGTGTCTTTTTCTGTGTGACTTATTTCACTTAGAATCGTCGTACCTAAATCCACTCATCGTGCTGCTACTAGCCTTATGACGTTGATTTCATGGCTGAGTGATATTCCATTGTACATGAGGACCCCAACTTCTTTATCCATTTTTCTCTTTCCTAGGATATTTAAGGTGTAATGAAGTGGGGGTTCTTGTCAACAGAGCAGCCCTAAACTTTGGGGTGCCTGTGTCTTGCTGATTTTTAGTTTTCCCAATTTATACGCCCATGAGTGGAAGTGCCCTATGCTCTCCAAGCTGTGTTTTTTAGATGTTTCAGAACACACCGTACACTTCTCCAGAGTGGCTGTTGGCAATTTACATCCCACCCATCAGCGTAGCAAGGCTCCCATTTCTCCATGGCCGGTCCTGCATTTCTGGTTTGGACACTTTTTTCCGCATGGCCCTTTTGCCCGCTGGGAAGCCAGACTTCTTTGGAGCGCTGATTGGCCTTTCCAGGTTGCTTGGTTGGCCAAAAAGGGCGTATGCGTTTTTTCCTGAATATATTCAGGAAAAAACGCATAGGCCCTTTTTGGCCAAGGGCATCATTGTCCACGTTTTGCCGCTTTTCAGGTGCTTTCAAGGCGATTCGAATCTACCTCCTGAAATCTGTTTCCTGCAATTCTGCCTTGCTTTCAAAGCCTCTTCGTTGCCTTCCCTTAATATATTTGTGGACGAGAGGTATCATTTAAAACTCTGCAGGTTTGTGAATTGCAGTGCCCCTGAGCTCCATTTTTCAACTCGCTTTTTTGGGAGCTGGCCGCAAAGGCGAAAGATTGCTTCAGGCCCTCTTCTGGTTTTGGGGGGCAGGCTGAGCTTGTGCTTAATTCTTCTTCCTGATGGGAAAATAGAGTGACCTGTGCCTGTCCCAACACCTAGAGCTAGTCTCTCATTGGTTCCCCCTCTTCCCGTTCATCCTCAGGACAAATTGCAACCTGTACGGAACAGGAGGTTAAAGGTGCTGATTCTCCAAGGAGGGAGATGGCTAGTAAATCGGCTGGAATGGCGAACCCGAGCAAAGGAGATGAGAAATGAGGTGCGTTTTAGAAACCTTTCCCGATCACACGGTGTACCATCTTCTGGGTTTCTCATGCCTGTTTTCGATGTAGGAAGATGCCCTTGAACCTGGAGATTTGGGACCCATGGGATGGGTACCATGCAGTATTACTTGAAAGGGTCTGCGTTGGCTCACCCAACCTCACCGAACCTCTCAGCCCCAAGAGTGTCCACCCTTATGTCTCAATCAGCTGTGGGTCTAGATATGGTCAATCCAGGTTGCATCACAGCCCCTGAACGAATTTTGTAAGAATTTCTCTCTCTTTCACTGTCTTTGTTTCACGGGTTTTGAAAAGTAATTTATTTTTATAATGGGGTTTAGCTGCTTTTCACGGCTGTGTTTATGCCGCTTTCCACCCCCTTGACTCACTTACAGAGAGATATCAATACATAGGTTTGAAGATTCTTACTAGTCAGATATATTCTTGTGCGGTGAATAGGGGGTGTTGAGTCCAGTTCACTGAAAAAGGAATAGGTCTTGTCTCTTACATATTGGGTTTATGGAACGGTATCTGAGCTAATTTGAAACCCTTGTTTTATGCATCACCCCACCTCACCTTGCCCGTTCAGCAGCCATAGTGTGTTTTCTGAACGTGTGACTCTGTTCTGTTTTGCAATTCAGTTCAAGTGTAGTGGTTTTTACATTCCCTCTATAAGTGATATCTTATGATAAGTGTCTTTTTCTGTGTGACTTATTTCACTTAGAATCGTCGTACCTAAATCCACTCATCGTGCTGCTACTAGCCTTATGACGTTGATTTCATGGCTGAGTGATATTCCATTGTACATGAGGACCCCAACTTCTTTATCCATTTTTCTCTTTCCTAGGATATTTAAGGTGTAGTGAAGTGGGGGTTCTTGTCAACAGAGCAGCCCTAAACTTTGGGGTGCCTGTGTCTTGCTGATTTTTAGTTTTCCCAATTTATACGCCCATGAGTGGAAGTGCCCTATGCTCTCCAAGCTGTGTTTTTTAGATGTTTCAGAACACACCGTACACTTCTCCAGAGTGGCTGTTGGCAATTTACATCCCGCCCATCAGCGTAGCAAGGCTCCCATTTCTCCATGGCCGGTCCTGCATTTCTGGTTTGGACACTTTTTTCCGCATGGCTCTTTTGCCCGCTGGGAAGCCAGACTTCTTTGGAGCTCTGATTGGCCTTTCCAGGTTGCTTGGTTGGCCAAAAAGGGCGTATGCGTTTTTTCCTGAATATATTCAGGAAAAAACGCATAGGCCCTTTTTGGCCAAGGGCATCATTGTCCACGTTTTGCCGCTTTTCAGGTGCTTTCAAGGCGATTCGAATCTACCTCCTGAAATCTGTTTCCTGCAATTCTGCCTTGCTTTCAAAGCCTCTTCGTTGCCTTCCCTTAATATATTTGTGGACGAGAGGTATCATTTAAAACTCTGCAGGTTTGTGAATTGCAGTGCCCCTGAGCTCCATTTTTCACCTCGCTTTTTTGGGAGCTGGCCGCAAAGGCGCAAGATTGCTTCAGGCCCTCTTCTGGTTTTGGGGGGCAGGCTGAGCTTGTGCTTAATTCTTCTTCCTGATGGGAAAATAGAGTGACCTGTGCCTGTCCCAACACCTAGAGCTAGTCTCTCATTGGTTCCCCCTCTTCCCGTTCATCCTCAGGACAAATTGCAACCTGTACGGAACAGGAGGTTAAAGGTGCTGATTCTCCAAGGAGGGAGATGGCTAGTAAATCGGCTGGAATGGCGAACCCGAGCAAAGGAGATGAGAAATGAGGTGCGTTTTAGAAACCTTTCCCGATCACACGGTGTACCATCTTCTGGGTTTCTCATGCCTGTTTTCGATGTAGGAAGATGCCCTTGAACCTGGAGATTTGGGACCCATGGGATGGGTACCCTGCAGTATTACTTGAAAGGGTCTGCGTTGGCTCACCCAACCTCACCGAACCTCTCAGCCCCAAGAGTGTCCACCCTTATGTCTCAATCAGCTGTGGGTCTAGATATGGTCAATCCAGGTTGCATCACAGCCCCTGAACGAATTTTGTAAGAATTTCTCTCTCTTTCACTGTCTTTGTTTCACGGGTTTTGAAAAGTAATTTATTTTTATAATGGGTTTAGCTGCTTTTCACGGCTGTGTTTATGCCGCTTTCCACCCCCTTGACTCACTTACAGAGAGATATCAATACATAGGTTTGAAGATTCTTACTAGTCAGATATATTCTTGTGCGGTGAATAGGGGGTGTTGAGTCCAGTTCACTGAAAAAGGAATAGGTCTTGTCTCTTACATATTGGGTTTATGGAACGGTATCTGAGCTAATTTGAAACCCTTGTTTTATGCATCACCCCACCTCACCTTGCCCGTTCAGCAGCCATAGTGTGTTTTCTGAACGTGTGACTCTGTTCTGTTTTGCAATTCAGTTCAAGTGTAGTGGTTTTTACATTCCCTCTATAAGTGATATCTTATGATAAGTGTCTTTTTCTGTGTGACTTATTTCACTTAGAATCGTCGTACCTAAATCCACTCATCGTGCTGCTACTAGCCTTATGACGTTGATTTCATGGCTGAGTGATATTCCATTGTACATGAGGACCCCAACTTCTTTATCCATTTTTCTCTTTCCTAGGATATTTAAGGTGTAGTGAAGTGGGGGTTCTTGTCAACAGAGCAGCCCTAAACTTTGGGGTGCCTGTGTCTTGCTGATTTTTAGTTTTCCCAATTTATACGCCCATGAGTGGAAGTGCCCTATGCTCTCCAAGCTGTGTTTTTTAGATGTTTCAGAACACACCGTACACTTCTCCAGAGTGGCTGTTGGCAATTTACATCCCGCCCATCAGCGTAGCAAGGCTCCCATTTCTCCATGGCCGGTCCTGCATTTCTGGTTTGGACACTTTTTTCCGCATGGCCCTTTTGCCCGCTGGGAAGCCAGACTTCTTTGGAGCGCTGATTGGCCTTTCCAGGTTGCTTGGTTGGCCAAAAAGGGCGTATGCGTTTTTTCCTGAATATATTCAGGAAAAAACGCATAGGCCCTTTTTGGCCAAGGGCATCATTGTCCACGTTTTGCCGCTTTTCAGGTGCTTTCAAGGCGATTCGAATCTACCTCCTGAAATCTGTTTCCTGCAATTCTGCCTTGCTTTCAAAGCCTCTTCGTTGCCTTCCCTTAATATATTTGTGGACGAGAGGTATCATTTAAAACTCTGCAGGTTTGTGAATTGCAGTGCCCCTGAGCTCCATTTTTCACCTCGCTTTTTTGGGAGCTGGCCGCAAAGGCGCAAGATTGCTTCAGGCCCTCTTCTGGTTTTGGGGGGCAGGCTGAGCTTGTGCTTAATTCTTCTTCCTGATGGGAAAATAGAGTGACCTGTGCCTGTCCCAACACCTAGAGCTAGTCTCTCATTGGTTCCCCCTCTTCCCGTTCATCCTCAGGACAAATTGCAACCTGTACGGAACAGGAGGTTAAAGGTTCTGATTCTCCAAGGAGGGAGATGGCTAGTAAATCGGCTGGAATGGCGAACCCGAGCAAAGGAGATGAGAAATGAGGTGCGTTTTAGAAACCTTTCCCGATCACACGGTGTACCATCTTCTGGGTTTCTCATGCCTGTTTTCGATGTAGGAAGATGCCCTTGAACCTGGAGATTTGGGACCCATGGGATGGGTACCATGCAGTATTACTTGAAAGGGTCTGCGTTGGCTCACCCAACCTCACCGAACCTCTCAGCCCCAAGAGTGTCCACCCTTATGTCTCAATCAGCTGTGGGTCTAGATATGGTCAATCCAGGTTGCATCACAGCCCCTGAACGAATTTTGTAAGAATTTCTCTCTCTTTCACTGTCTTTGTTTCACGGGTTTTGAAAAGTAATTTATTTTTATAATGGGGTTTAGCTGCTTTTCACGGCTGTGTTTGTGCCGCTTTCCACCCCCTTGACTCACTTACAGAGAGATATCAATACATAGGTTTGAAGATTCTTACTAGTCAGATATATTCTTGTGCGGTGAATAGGGGGTGTTGAGTCCAGTTCACTGAAAAAGGAATAGGTCTTGTCTCTTACATATTGGGTTTATGGAACGGTATCTGAGCTAATTTGAAACCCTTGTTTTATGCATCACCCCACCTCACCTTGCCCGTTCAGCAGCCATAGTGTGTTTTCTGAACGTGTGACTCTGTTCTGTTTTGCAATTCAGTTCAAGTGTAGTGGTTTTTACATTCCCTCTATAAGTGATATCTTATGATAAGTGTCTTTTTCTGTGTGACTTATTTCACTTAGAATCGTCGTACCTAAATCCACTCATCGTGCTGCTACTAGCCTTATGACGTTGATTTCATGGCTGAGTGATATTCCATTGTACATGAGGACCCCAACTTCTTTATCCATTTTTCTCTTTCCTAGGATATTTAAGGTGTAGTGAAGTGGGGGTTCTTGTCAACAGAGCAGCCCTAAACTTTGGGGTGCCTGTGTCTTGCTGATTTTTAGTTTTCCCAATTTATACGCCCATGAGTGGAAGTGCCCTATGCTCTCCAAGCTGTGTTTTTTAGATGTTTCAGAACACACCGTACACTTCTCCAGAGTGGCTGTTGGCAATTTACATCCCACCCATCAGCGTAGCAAGGCTCCCATTTCTCCATGGCCGGTCCTGCATTTCTGGTTTGGACACTTTTTTCCGCATGGCCCTTTTGCCCGCTGGGAAGCCAGACTTCTTTGGAGCGCTGATTGGCCTTTCCAGGTTGCTTGGTTGGCCAAAAAGGGCGTATGCGTTTTTTCCTGAATATATTCAGGAAAAAACGCATACGCCCTTTTTGGCCAAGGGCATCATTGTCCACGTTTTGCCGCTTTTCAGGTGCTTTCAAGGCGATTCGAATCTACCTCCTGAAATCTGTTTCCTGCAATTCTGCCTTGCTTTCAAAGCCTCTTCGTTGCCTTCCCTTAATATATTTGTGGACGAGAGGTATCATTTAAAACTCTGCAGGTTTGTGAATTGCAGTGCCCCTGAGCTCCATTTTTCAACTCGCTTTTTTGGGAGCTGGCCGCAAAGGCGCAGGATTGCTTCAGGCCCTCTTCTGGTTCTGGGGGGCAGGCTGAGCTTGTGCTTAATTCTTCTTCCTGATGGGAAAATAGAGTGACCTGTGCCTGTCCCAACACCTAGAGCTAGTCTCTCATTGGTTCCCCCTCTTCCCGTTCATCCTCAGGACAAATTGCAACCTGTACGGAACAGGAGGTTAAAGGTGCTGATTCTCCAAGGAGGGAGATGGCTAGTAAATCGGCTGGAATGGCGAACCCGAGCAAAGGAGATGAGAAATGAGGTGCGTTTTAGAAACCTTTCCCGATCACACGGTGTACCATCTTCTGGGTTTCTCATGCCTGTTTTCGATGTAGGAAGATGCCCTTGAACCTGGAGATTTGGGACCCATGTGATGGGTACCCTGCAGTATTACTTGAAAGGGTCTGCGTTGGCTCACCCAACCTCACCGAACCTCTCAGCCCCAAGAGTGTCCACCCTTATGTCTCAATCAGCTGTGGGTCTAGATATGGTCAATCCAGGTTGCATCACAGCCCCTGAACGAATTTTGTAAGAATTTCTCTCTCTTTCACTGTCTTTGTTTCACGGGTTTTGAAAAGTAATTTATTTTTATAATGGGGTTTAGCTGCTTTTCACGGCTGTGTTTGTGCCGCTTTACACCCCCTGACTCACTTACAGAGAGATATCAATACATAGGTTTGAAGATTCTTACTAGTCAGATATATTCTTGTGCGGTGAATAGGGGGTGTTGAGTCCAGTTCACTGAAAAAGGAATAGGTCTTGTCTCTTACATATTGGGTTTATGGAACGGTATCTGAGCTAATTTGAAACCCTTATTTTATGCATCACCCCATCTCACTTTGCCCGTTCAGCAGCCATAGTGTGTTTTCTGAACGTGTGACTCTGTTCTGTTTTGCAATTCAGTTCAAGTGTAGTGGTTTTTACATTCCCTCTATAAGTGATATCTTATGATAAGTGTCTTTTTCTGTGTGACTTATTTCACTTAGAATCGTCGTACCTAAATCCACTCATCGTGCTGCTACTAGCCTTATGACGTTGATTTCACGGCTGAGTGATATTCCATTGTACATGAGGACCCCAACTTCTTTATCCATTTTTCTCTTTCCTAGGATATTTAAGGTGTAATGAAGTGGGGGTTCTTGTCAACAGAGCAGCCCTAAACTTTGGGGTGCCTGTGTCTTGCTGATTTTTAGTTTTCCCAATTTATACGCCCATGAGTGGAAGTGCCCTATGCTCTCCAAGCTGTGTTTTTTAGATGTTTCAGAACACACCGTACACTTCTCCAGAGTGGCTGTTGGCAATTTACATCCCGCCCATCAGCGTAGCAAGGCTCCCATTTCTCCATGGCCGGTCCTGCATTTCTGGTTTGGACACTTTTTTCCGCATGGCCCTTTTGCCCGCTGGGAAGCCAGACTTCTTTGGAGCGCTGATTGGCCTTTCCAGGTTGCTTGGTTGGCCAAAAAGGGCATATGCGTTTTTTCCTGAATATATTCAGGAAAAAACGCATACGCCCTTTTTGGCCAAGGGCATCATTGTCCACGTTTTGCCGCTTTTCAGGTGCTTTCAAGGCGATTCGAATCTACCTCCTGAAATCTGTTTCCTGCAATTCTGCCTTGCTTTCAAAGCCTCTTCGTTGCCTTCCCTTAATATATTTGTGGACGAGAGGTATCATTTAAAACTCTGCAGGTTTGTGAATTGCAGTGCCCCTGAGCTCCATTTTTCAACTCGCTTTTTTGGGAGCTGGCCGCAAAGGCGCAAGATTGCTTCAGGCCCTCTTCTGCTTTTGGGGGGCAGGCTGAGCTTGTGCTTAATTCTTCTTCCTGATGGGAAAATAGAGTGACCTGTGCCTGTCCCAACACCTAGAGCTAGTCTCTCATTGGTTCCCCCTCTTCCCGTTCATCCTCAGGACAAATTGCAACCTGTACGGAACAGGAGGTTAAAGGTGCTGATTCTCCAAGGAGGGAGATGGCTAGTAAATCGGCTGGAATGGCGAACCCGAGCAAAGGAGATGAGAAATGAGGTGCGTTTTAGAAACCTTTCCCGATCACACGGTGTACCATCTTCTGGGTTTCTCATGCCTGTTTTCGATGTAGGAAGATGCCCTTGAACCTGGAGATTTGGGACCCATGGGATGGGTACCCTGCAGTATTACTTGAAAGGGTCTGCGTTGGCTCACCCAACCTCACCGAACCTCTCAGCCCCAAGAGTGTCCACCCTTATGTCTCAATCAGCTGTGGGTCTAGATATGGTCAATCCAGGTTGCATCACAGCCCCTGAACGAATTTTGTAAGAATTTCTCTCTCTTTCACTGTCTTTGTTTCACGGGTTTTGAAAAGTAATTTATTTTTATAATGGGGTTTAGCTGCTTTTCACGGCTGTGTTTATGCCGCTTTACACCCCCTTGACTCACTTACAGAGAGATATCAATACATAGGTTTGAAGATTCTTACTAGTCAGATATATTCTTGTGCGGTGAATAGGGGGTGTTGAGTCCAGTTCACTGAAAAAGGAATAGGTCTTGTCTCTTACATATTGGGTTTATGGAACGGTATCTGAGCTAATTTGAAACCCTTGTTTTATGCATCACCCCACCTCACCTTGCCCGTTCAGCAGCCATAGTGTGTTTTCTGAACGTGTGACTCTGTTCTGTTTTGCAATTCAGTTCAAGTGTAGTGGTTTTTACATTCCCTCTATAAGTGATATCTTATGATAAGTGTCTTTTTCTGTGTGACTTATTTCACTTAGAATCGTCGTACCTAAATCCACTCATCGTGCTGCTACTAGCCTTATGACTTTGATTTCATGGCTGAGTGATATTCCATTGTACATGAGGACCCCAACTTCTTTATCCATTTTTCTCTTTCCTAGGATATTTAAGGTGTAATGAAGTGGGGGTTCTTGTCAACAGAGCAGCCCTAAACTTTGGGGTGCCTGTGTCTTGCTGATTTTTAGTTTTCCCAATTTATACGCCCATGAGTGGAAGTGCCCTATGCTCTCCAAGCTGTGTTTTTTAGATGTTTCAGAACACACCGTACACTTCTCCAGAGTGGCTGTTGGCAATTTACATCCCACCCATCAGCGTAGCAAGGCTCCCATTTCTCCATGGCCGGTCCTGCATTTCTGGTTTGGACACTTTTTTCCGCATGGCCCTTTTGCCCGCTGGGAAGCCAGACTTCTTTGGAGCGCTGATTGGCCTTTCCAGGTTGCTTGGTTGGCCAAAAAGGGCGTATGCGTTTTTTCCTGAATATATTCAGGAAAAAACGCATAGGCCCTTTTTGGCCAAGGGCATCATTGTCCACGTTTTGCCGCTTTTCAGGTGCTTTCAAGGCGATTCGAATCTACCTCCTGAAATCTGTTTCCTGCAATTCTGCCTTGCTTTCAAAGCCTCTTCGTTGCCTTCCCTTAATATATTTGTGGACGAGAGGTATCATTTAAAACTCTGCAGGTTTGTGAATTGCAGTGCCCCTGAGCTCCATTTTTCAACTCGCTTTTTTGGGAGCTGGCCGCAAAGGCGCAAGATTGCTTCAGGCCCTCTTCTGGTTTTGGGGGGCAGGCTGAGCTTGTGCTTAATTCTTCTTCCTGATGGGAAAATAGAGTGACCTGTGCCTGTCCCAACACCTAGAGCTAGTCTCTCATTGGTTCCCCCTCTTCCCGTTCATCCTCAGGACAAATTGCAACCTGTACGGAACAGGAGGTTAAAGGTGCTGATTCTCCAAGGAGGGAGATGGCTAGTAAATCGGCTGGAATGGCGAACCCGAGCAAAGGAGATGAGAAATGAGGTGCGTTTTAGAAACCTTTCCCGATCACACGGTGTACCATCTTCTGGGTTTCTCATGCCTGTTTTCGATGTAGGAAGATGCCCTTGAACCTGGAGATTTGGGACCCATGGGATGGGTACCCTGCAGTATTACTTGAAAGGGTCTGCGTTGGCTCACCCAACCTCACCGAACCTCTCAGCCCCAAGATTGTCCACCCTTATGTCTCAATCAGCTGTGGGTCTAGATATGGTCAATCCAGGTTGCATCACAGCCCCTGAACGAATTTTGTAAGAATTTCTCTCTCTTTCACTGTCTTTGTTTCACGGGTTTTGAAAAGTAATTTATTTTTATAATGGGGTTTAGCTGCTTTTCACGGCTGTGTTTGTGCCGCTTTACACCCCCTGACTCACTTACAGAGAGATATCAATACATAGGTTTGAAGATTCTTACTAGTCAGATATATTCTTGTGCGGTGAATAGGGGGTGTTGAGTCCAGTTCACTGAAAAAGGAATAGGTCTTGTCTCTTACATATTGGGTTTATGGAACGGTATCGGAGCTAATTTGAAACCCTTATTTTATGCATCACCCCATCTCACTTTGCCCGTTCAGCAGCCATAGTGTGTTTTCTGAACGTGTGACTCTGTTCTGTTTTGCAATTCAGTTCAAGTGTAGTGGTTTTTACATTCCCTCTATAAGTGATATCTTATGATAAGTGTCTTTTTCTGTGTGACTTATTTCACTTAGAATCGTCGTACCTAAATCCACTCATCGTGCTGCTACTAGCCTTATGACGTTGATTTCACGGCTGAGTGATATTCCATTGTACATGAGGACCCCAACTTCTTTATCCATTTTTCTCTTTCCTAGGATATTTAAGGTGTAATGAAGTGGGGGTTCTTGTCAACAGAGCAGCCCTAAACTTTGGGGTGCCTGTGTCTTGCTGATTTTTAGTTTTCCCAATTTATACGCCCATGAGTGGAAGTGCCCTATGCTCTCCAAGCTGTGTTTTTTAGATGTTTCAGAACACACCGTACACTTCTCCAGAGTGGCTGTTGGCAATTTACATCCCGCCCATCAGCGTAGCAAGGCTCCCATTTCTCCATGGCCGGTCCTGCATTTCTGGTTTGGACACTTTTTTCCGCATGGCCCTTTTGCCCGCTGGGAAGCCAGACTTCTTTGGAGCGCTGATTGGCCTTTCCAGGTTGCTTGGTTGGCCAAAAAGGGCGTATGCGTTTTTTCCTGAATATATTCAGGAAAAAACGCATACGCCCTTTTTGGCCAAGGGCATCATTGTCCACGTTTTGCCGCTTTTCAGGTGCTTTCAAGGCGATTCGAATCTACCTCCTGAAATCTGTTTCCTGCAATTCTGCCTTGCTTTCAAAGCCTCTTCGTTGCCTTCCCTTAATATATTTGTGGACGAGAGGTATCATTTAAAACTCTGCAGGTTTGTGAATTGCAGTGCCCCTGAGCTCCATTTTTCAACTCGCTTTTTTGGGAGCTGGCCGCAAAGGCGCAAGATTGCTTCAGGCCCTCTTCTGGTTTTGGGGGGCAGGCTGAGCTTGTGCTTAATTCTTCTTCCTGATGGGAAAATAGAGTGACCTGTGCCTGTCCCAACACCTAGAGCTAGTCTCTCATTGGTTCCCCCTCTTCCCGTTCATCCTCAGGACAAATTGCAACCTGTACGGAACAGGAGGTTAAAGGTGCTGATTCTCCAAGGAGGGAGATGGCTAGTAAATCGGCTGGAATGGCGAACCCGAGCAAAGGAGATGAGAAATGAGGTGCGTTTTAGAAACCTTTCCCGATCACACGGTGTACCATCTTCTGGGTTTCTCATGCCTGTTTTCGATGTAGGAAGATGCCCTTGAACCTGGAGATTTGGGACCCATGGGATGGGTACCCTGCAGTATTACTTGAAAGGGTCTGCGTTGGCTCACCCAACCTCACCGAACCTCTCAGCCCCAAGAGTGTCCACCCTTATGTCTCAATCAGCTGTGGGTCTAGATATGGTCAATCCAGGTTGCATCACAGCCCCTGAACGAATTTTGTAAGAATTTCTCTCTCTTTCACTGTCTTTGTTTCACGGGTTTTGAAAAGTAATTTATTTTTATAATGGGGTTTAGCTGCTTTTCACGGCTGTGTTTATGCCGCTTTACACCCCCTTGACTCACTTACAGAGAGATATCAATACATAGCTTTGAAGATTCTTACTAGTCAGATATATTCTTGTGCGGTGAATAGGGGGTGTTGAGTCCAGTTCACTGAAAAAGGAATAGGTCTTGTCTCTTACATATTGGGTTTATGGAACGGTATCTGAGCTAATTTGAAACCTTGTTTTATGCATCACCCCACCTCACCTTGCCCGTTCAGCAGCCATAGTGTGTTTTCTGAACGTGTGACTCTGTTCTGTTTTGCAATTCAGTTCAAGTGTAGTGGTTTTTACATTCCCTCTATAAGTGATATCTTATGATAAGTGTCTTTTTCTGTGTGACTTATTTCACTTAGAATCGTCGTACCTAAATCCACTCATCGTGCTGCTACTAGCCTTATGACGTTGATTTCATGGCTGAGTGATATTCCATTGTACATGAGGACCCCAACTTCTTTATCCATTTTTCTCTTTCCTAGGATATTAAGGTGTAATGAAGTGGGGGTTCTTGTCAACAGAGCAGCCCTAAACTTTGGGGTGCCTGTGTCTTGCTGATTTTTAGTTTTCCCATTTATACGCCCATGAGTGGAAGTGCCCTATGCTCTCCAAGCTGTGTTTTTAGATGTTTCAGAACACACCGTACACTTCTCCAGAGTGGCTGTTGGCAATTTACATCCCACCCATCAGCGTAGCAAGGCTCCATTTCTCCATGGCCGGTCCTGCATTTCTGGTTTGGACACTTTTTTCCGCATGGCCCTTTTGCCCGCTGGAAGCCAGACTTCTTTGGAGCGCTGATTGGCCTTTCCAGGTTGCTTGGTTGGCCAAAAAGGGCGTATGCGTTTTTTCCTGAATATATTCAGGAAAAAAACGCATAGGCCCTTTTTGGCCAAGGGCATCATTGTCCACGTTTTGCCGCTTTTCAGGTGCTTTCAAGGCGATTCGAATCTACCTCCTGAAATCTGTTTCCTGCAATTCTGC